>NC_045704.1:24103500-24446000 GCF_009834535.1 Camelus ferus | reverse complement strand
ATTGGTGACAAGAGTGGTGTCACTGTACATTTTTGCAGGCATCTTTTGTGATTGGCTTAATAAAAGACAGCTGAATTCCCATATCAGCTTCCACAGTCAGTCTGTTGCAATATGTTATTTCTGTTCATGTCTATGAAGAAAATCTGATCTCGCAGAGAGATGCAGTTGGAAAAGGGAGGCGTATGTTAATAGCCCTTTCACATGATCGTGGATATCCTTCTTTGATACTACACCAAAACACAGTAGCTGGTAGTTTCTTAAAGGTTAGACACCATGGGGAATCTGGAAATCGATGAACTTTTTGTCTCCCGTTACATTAAGATCCACGGGGCCATCTTGTCATTTGAATGGTTCTTTTACCCTGGCGTGATTTGGTAACGACAAGCATTGGTCACTTGAATAAGATCAGTTCAGTGAGCTACGTGGATCTTCCAATGTTGACATGATTCATTGTCCAATCTTAAAAGAAAATTACTGCCACGTTCATTAGAATCTCTTTTAAGTATTGGAAAGTTGTCAAGCTCATGGTGGCTGATACAAGTATTTCAAAATCCTCGAAAGCTTGAATTTGATCATTGGCAACAAATACCGTCAGTTATTTTCCTGCAAGTGCCGGGATTCATTTGTTCATTTTCCAGAGAATGTCTGCCAAATAGTCAAGTTTGAATAACCAGAGTTTGTCTACCAGTTGTTCTTCCAAGTGAAAATGGAGCTCCATGAAAAAGCAGCAGCTAGTCCGGCTCCCAAGCCCTGAGACGCACGGCTGCTGCCCCTGGAGGGAGCCATGGTCTTCAACCTGGGGCCAAATGGCTCCGGGTGCCCAGTTCCATCAGAGACCATTTAAAGGGCTTGCACTCCAAGGTGGAGATTTAACGAAATCACTTTCACTGCTTCTTCAAGGACATTCTTTTTTTTTTTTAATTCAGAATCTCTTAAATATCACATTTGATCATACGTAAATATTCATCTTTATTTTTTATTGTGGTAAACTACCCATAACGCACAATTGACCATCTTGACCATTTTTAAATGTGCAAATGTGCAGTTCACATTGTTGAGCAGCCAACACCACCATCCATCTCCACAACTCTTTTCAGTTTGCAAAACTGAAACTCTATACCCAGGAAACCATAACCCCTCATTCCCCGAGTCTCCTCAGCCCCTGGCAAGCACACTTCGGCTCTCTGCCTCTACTAATTTGTTCCGAGTGGTTTCTATAATTGGAATCATACAGTATTTGTCTTCTTTGTGACTGACTTATTTCACTTAACATAAAGTCTTCAAGGTTCATCCATGAGGTCCCACGTGTCAGAACGGCTCCTTATGAAGGCTGAGTAATATTCCATTGCATCCCACGTGAGAGAGGCTTCTGCTCTTTCTGTATACATGTGGCAGTGGGAACACGAGGGCTGCTTGGTGCTGCTCCTTCAATTCAAACAAAGGCATCAGCGGTTTTACCCACCACAGGCACAAAATGAAAAGGCAATATGATGTCTTAGTAGTAGTAAGAAGATAATTTTGGCCTCTCAGACCCCAGAGAGAGAGTTTCAGCAAATTTATAACTTAGGCTGTATGTTGAAATTTCCTTGTGTGTTTACTGATTTTAACATGCATATTGTAGACCTTTGTAGTAAAGTAGAAAGTCTTCAAAAAAAAAGAAAAAAGAAAAAAAGGAGAGAGGAAAGAGAAAAGAAAATACAGTTCCAGCCCTATCGTGCAGAACCAATCACCATTAACATATATGTGGTGTACTTCCACTGTTTTTTCTAACTGTCTCATAAAGGCCAAGTTCCTGAATTCTTCTGTCTTTTGGACGCTTGAAAGCAGGGCATGGGCTAAAGATACTTTGCTGGACAGATATTTTTATTCTCTCTACAAGCGCCATAAAAACAGGAGACAGTTAAATTCGGGACTAAATCAGCATTTCAAAATGTAAACTTAATTCATTCTGTAGACAGATTTAGAGAATATTTGTCTTTTCATTGTTTGTTCTTTGCCATCTTGGTATGGGGAGCATGAGAATCCTTGACTTCTTAACTTAAAAGGCCCTGTTTTTAAAAAGTGGGTAATGTGGCTCTCACACTGGCTGGGGGAGGATTACTGTGAGTGATCTCTGCTTAGTACTTAGCAAGGGGTTGGTATCGAGTGGGAGCTCACCTCGTGTTAGTTGTCTTTGAATAAATACTAACATAAATAACAACAACAATAATACAATTATTATTTTGCACTTTATCGCAACCATCTATTATTATTTTCAGGTGGTGTGGAAGGATGACACAGTCATTCTTACTCACCAGATGAGGAAATGGAGATCCACGAACCCAAGTGACTTCCCAAAGCTGCAGGATGCACTTAGGAAGGACCCAGCTGCAGGACCCAGAGCTGCCAGCTCTACCAGGAAGAGGACCCCATGTCAGTCCCAGGGCTGGCCCATCCCTGCCAGGCTCGTCTGCTGCCTACTTAATAGTTCTCCTTTAAAATGACTCACTTTTACAAAAATCGTTTTTTAAGGGAAAGTTACGTGACTGCCATAAAAGTAAAATGAGCATCACTTGCCACGGAGAGATGGTAACACTGAAATTAAATACACAGCTGTTTAAATAAAGGATGCTCTCTTCTGCTTAAAATCACCTTGGGATTCCCCCGGAGCATGTGCGCCCCCTTTGGGCTCCTGGTTCTCGGGGGACCGTTGAGGCTTTGAGGAGCTGTAAGTTGATGATGGGGAACATCATCTGCAGCCGTGGCAACAGCTGAGGGCTTTTACAAAGCGGATACACAACTGGGGATATGACGTCATTTGTGTTCCTGCAATCTAAATTATCCTCAATCCAAGCCTTCCAGACACACACAAATATTTGCAGGTGTCAATTCAGGGATGTGTGTCAGGGTGGATAAGGGAGGGGGCATGGGGTTATCTGAGATGATCTCCAAGTGGAAGCTCTTCTGCAGAACCCAGAGCAGGGATGGACAGGTGGGAAGGAGGACGCAGCCCAGAGCCAAGAGATGGGTTCTCGGTAATCTGTGCAATGGAAATCTCAGTGGTCTCCCCAGGGCTTATGGAGAAGGGTGGGCCTCACTGGCTGAGCTCCAGAGCTGGGTGTCGGCAGGTCCCCTGTCCTATGAGCCATTGCTGGACAGGGACCGCCTTTTTTCCAACTGGGCCCCCACTAAGACCGGCACATCGTAGCAGTTCCGCATACACTAAAGTGGTTGAATTGAGCATTAGAAGCTATGCTCTCTTAACCTGCAGAGCAACCCTAGGGCTCCCAGCCATGCAACAAACGAGCAGGTTTGTCGGAGCTCTGTGGGAGCTCCAGGTAGGGGGGGCAGGAGGACCGGGTTTGACAGGAATAAGACAAGAGGGTGACAAAAGGAGCGTTAACCTGTGTTATCCACCGCACCTGCTCCCAAGAGAACATTTGATTCTCACAAAACAGTAAGCATATACTGTCCTCTTAATAAGACTTCAATCTTTAAAACCCATCATTCTGACCAAATGTCGTGGCTTTCCCTAATAAACATGGAAGGCTGCGTGGCCGGCTGGATTAATTAATAGCCACAGGTTCCTGACCTTTTCCTGGGCACGTGCACAGTCAGTACCCCACCCCCAAGACAGATGACCCACTTGCTCGCCTTCCTCTATGATGTATGTGTGTCCTTCTCCTGCAGGAGACATGGGACAAGGATCCAGGCCCCAACCGGACCCGCTTTCTCTTCCAGAACAAAACAAACATGAAAATGAAAACACAGCCCGCCCCTCCTTGGCCTCCCACATTGCACAAGCAGACCCTTAGAAGGAAATCAGCATCTGCTCCAACGACCAGGGGAGCCTCGCTGTCTTCTGCTAAAAGAGCGAGGCTTCATTTTCATTTTCTTTTTCTTTCTCTCCTACCCCCGTCCAGGGAAATAGCAGCTGTGGTCTCTTTTTCTCACTGGCTTGGGGAAAAGCATCCCCTGAGCCAGGGTTTTGGCTACAGTCAACACATCTTTGCCTCTGTGCTCAGATCAGGTGCGGGCAGTGCTTCCAGATGGGGTGTTTGGAGAGACCTCTATTAATGGGCAAACAGAAGAATCCTGTCTGAGAAAGAGAAACTCAGGGATTCCGCTGGTTCCCACATACACCACTCCCACCCCAGAGCTGCCTTCATGTGCACTGGACCTTTACCTACTGCAGGCCTAGCCCCACTGTCTTGCAATTCATACTAAAGTATGAATGGCCGTCCCAAGTGTAACAGAGAGTGGGGCAGGGAAGGCACATGGATGGAAATAGGCACCTCGCTTTACTATATCAGATCACATCCATGTTCCGATTCCACAGCCCGAGGCTGCCACAGGAAAAAAATAATCATTTGTACCATTCAGAAACATAATGGAAAATGAAACTGGAGAATACATGAAATCAGCTACAGAAACTATAAAAACATACATCCTGGAACTATTTGACCTGGGGCAGCATAAACATTGCAATTGCTTGTAGCCAAGTTAGGAAATAAAAATGGGAAAACATCTGAGCATCATTTGGTGGGCAAGCCCTCCCCCACCCCCCACTCGGGTCAGCGCAGGGCAGCGGTAACAGTGCCGGTGCGAGAGCCCGTGTTCAAATTCGGATTCTATCCTCCTCCCCCCACCCTCCAGCGATTTGGTCTCGATCAACTAAGTTCAACTTCTCTGCCTTAAGTTTCCCCAACTGTAAAGGGAATATAACAATCGTAAATACCCCAGAGGCTGCTGGGATGATTCCTGGACCTGAGACTTCAATAGAACACTTCCTGGCTCTTATCAAGCATTCAGTAACATTTAGCTACTCACGTTACTGCACCCCAGACTACCGTGAAACAGACTTTTCATAAATGAGAACCAACACTTTCAAAAGAAACATCTTTCTTCATGGGGTTGGCGAGTCCCCACTGTCAACTGCCACCTGCCTGCCCAGCAACCCCCTCCTACTCCACCTGCGTACCTGGGAGATGCTGAGTCAGGCCCTCTCCCGGGAAACTGGGTGAAGGAATGGATGGGGGCTGGGAGGACTAGGCTTAACTTCTGCCCCCTGTCCCTCTCACCCGAGAGCACAGACAAGTCACTCGACACGCTCCTATAGCTTCTTCATCTGCTCTACCTGCTGCCTCAGAGGAGGTAACAGGTAGTTATAAACGCACGGTTTCTGACACCTGATATTTATACCTTCTAGCTCCAGGGTCACAGTCAGGACCTGTGACACACCTGGTTTAGGACATCACCACCCTGAGGAATGACCATGACGGTCATGGAGATAACCACTGCTAGGGCATTCTCATGCCTGGGTCAGCTTTCCCCCCACGGAGTCTAACCTGTCCACCCACAGCTACTCATATTCACTGACTCCCAGTCCTCTCCAGAGAGATTCCTGGGAGCCAAGTCATCATCCCCAGTCTTAAATTTTACGCAAGCACCCGGGGGGAGACAACCACAGATAAAAACTTTATGTTCAAGGAACCCTGGAAGAGAGCTGTGCTTCTTGCTAACATCAGGCCTTTTTTTCACTCTGGCTGCCAGGAAGCTCAAAATAATTAACTAGAGCAACTTTTTAAAGTAGTATTTTTAAAATTCTTTTTGGGGTTTTTTTTGGGGGGGTGTGAGGTAATTAGATTTATTTATTTTTTAATGGAGGTACTGGGGATTGAACCTAGGACCTCGTGCATGCTAAGCATGCGCTCTACCACTGAGCTATATCCACCCCCTGACTAGAGCAACTTAACTAGTATGTTAATTTGTTTATTCCTTCTACACGTGAGCATTATTTTTTTCCATTTCAAAAGCATTATCGAAACATTCTATTAAATACGTGGATTCATCGAAAGCTAACTGGCAGAGAGTCGCCCACTGAGGGTGAGAAAATTCTGGAGCTGCTGAGAATCAGGGTATAACAGCATAGCTTTAAAACACGCCAGGGTTCAGTCTAGGAGTTTCTGCTCAAAGAGACGATGTGTTAGTGAGTACCTCCCAAGTCCCCTCCACTGCAAGCCGGAGGGATACTGAGAAGAAAGATGCAGGGGCAGGAGGATCAGGAGTCAGAACAGCCAGGGTCTAGACACAGTGGGCCACTGGGGGAGCTGTGTGATCTTCCAGGGACTCAAGTTACCTGATCTATGAAATGGGACCTCATGGGAATAAGGAGGCCAGCCCTCCCTGTGCATCTGATGCTACAGGATTGCCACAGGGGCCTCTGAAATAAAGGATGCCAACATCCTTTGAACACGATGGGGCACTCAGCTTCCACGCAGCATTGTCATAACAATTCACCTTATTCATCTCCCTTTGTGATGCCCGAAGGTCCTCATTAGAAGACTCCTTAAATGACATTGCATAAGTTGCTTCTCTCTCTAGGTTTCTGTTTCCTTATGCATGAAGAAAGGGGAAAAATTCCTGACCCACATCCTCAAGTTGGTGCTTGTCCCCAGAATGCTGGCAGCTCTCACGGCTGCCTTCACGTTTAACCCTCACTGCCACCGTCTGAAGTGAGTGTTGTTATTATCAACCCCACTTAAGAGGCAGGGAGGCTGAGGCACAGAGAGCTCAAGAAATGGCCGAAGGTCACAAAGCAATTCGTTCCCAAGTTAGGCTTTTAACTGTCCTTCCCCAGCAGTGGGAGGGGATGGGAAATGCCAACAGGCAGGATGGCTTCTGTGTTCAAAGAAATGACTCTTCCAGGTTCCTGGTGTCCTAAGGGACCTGTGTTCCTTCCTAGATGGTGGCAGAGCCCAAGGGGGCCAGAGCACGGGGAGATGGCACACCTGCTGGTCACCATCAGGGCCTGCATCCCCCACAAGCCACGGTCATCTCCACCTTTCCCAGTTTGGTCAGACTTCATGGAAAGACACTTCAGACACCAGCAAAGCCCACACACGATGGGTGAATCTCCCGACACAAGGCTGAGGAAAAACAACAGACGCAGAGTCTGTTAAAGAGCAAGGCTGACCCATGAGCCTGCGAGTTAGGACGGGATGCCCTGGGAGGCCGCCGGCTGGGGAGGCGTGCCGACCTTTCCTCGTGTCCTAGTTCCTAATCCAGATGCTGGTAATAGAGGTGTGTTCCGTTTGTTGAGCCAGGCCCTTATAATCAGTGCACTTTTCAGCATGAATGTTACACCTCAAAATAAATACCCGGAAAGGGGGCAGAAGAAGCAATGATGCTGGAATTCAGAGGTGCCCACTGGCTTCGTCAGCACCAGAGCTAAATCCATTAAAAAAAAAAAAAATAGAGACAGCAGATGTCCTCTCCCTTGGCTTTCCCACAGTGAAGTCCCTGTGCCTCCGTGAAAAATGCGCAGGCAAGTTTCAAAACAAAGAAGGTCGGCGGTGCACACTTGATAGCGCACAGAACAATCTACCACAATTGCAGATTAAATAACTGTGTGATTGTTTGGTTGGTGTCCCTCTGTGAGCTCAGTGAGGCTGGGACTCAGCCTGGTGTGCACAATGCAGGAACACAGTAGGTCTTCTAGAAACATCAAAAGCAACAAATAATAAGTGTATGTATTAATTCTTATGGTACCTGCAGGTTCTGCCCGATACCTCGTGCTCTCCCCTGATGCCCGTCCACTCGTCCTCGTAGGCGTGCACGCTCTCTCTCTCTCTTCTCTGTCTCATATACACACACATGCACACGCATACACACTGACCAGGGGGGCCCCGGGTAGTCTCGGGCCACACACATTCTCTGGGGCGCACTGAGGGATCTGTGACCTTGCTCTCCAGATGTTCTGGAGAGCAGTGGAATTGCTGGTGACTGTCCCACGACAGGGGGGTCGGGGGAACCAGCCCCCAGCAGACAATGCTCTCAGCCCTCGCTCAAGGCCTCTGGATCAGGTGACCATGGCCTTCTGGGCGACCCTGAAGCTGAGAAGCCCTCCTGATCCCTGGTGAGAAGAAGCCCCCGGAGGCTCAGATTTCCTGCTTCAAAGATGTAAATTTTTGCCTCTCCTCTGCAGGTATCTACAGCCTGAGATTTCACCACTGGCTGGCAATTTCTCCACATCTCCCCTGAAACCTACAGGGGCTGTGCTTAGCAAAGCGACTGACGGTTGTCACTCTGCATTCACGGGACGGGGAGTGTGGGTGTCCCCCACCCTCATCCCCCCACAGCTGCTTAGGCACCTGTTCCCGCAGATGTAGCTTCGGCCCCCTTCTCTGCTACCTCCAGCAAGGGAAACGCTCACGGGGTCCAGCCCAACTCCCGCAAACTCCGGGACCAGCAGCAGCCCCCGCACAACCAGCAGACTCTCCGCCTCCTCTTCCCTCTGCAGTTTGCCTGTTGCTCCTCCATCTCCAGGACCCCCTCTCGGCATCACATGACTGGGTGTTCCACGGCGGGACGGCCAAGTTTATACGCTGTCAGGCACTTTATATCCCCTATAACTCTGGCTCCCAAGCCCTCCTGTGCATGTGTTTAATTTTTACAATCAAGAAGACGAATGGGGAGAGTGACAGCCCAGACACCCTGGAGGGGTGGGCTCCAGCCCTGCCTTGGCGGAACCTGGGCATGAATTCCATCAGTGACCTGAGGCTGTATTTTATGCATAACACCCCAGTGGTTTTTAAATCTCCTTAAACTTTTGATGACTGAGATAAAGGAGAAGGAGGAGGCTGTGTAAATATGGAGCCGCAATTGGGGCCGAGTTACCGGGACCTTCATGGGGTGGGTGTCAAGGCTAACTTATATCATCATTTGGGTTTTGCTTCCAGCTCCCCCCGACACACACTCACACACCCTCCATCGCCCACCCAGCAGGCAGAACAGTGGGAGCACCCATCTCTCCCTGACGTGCCTTCATTTTCCAGGACACACCCTATGATGACCATGATGATGACAAGGAGAAGAAAGGATGAAGAAAAAGAAAATGCTCAATAAAAATAAATGCATCTTTTTTAAATGCTGTTTTTTATTCATCAGAACTAGCAATCTAGTAAAAGCATGTTATGAAAATACAGCCCTAAGTCGAGTCCCCAAGATGCCACTGCCACCTGGATGGCAGCCTGAATCTCTCCCCTGCTTTAAACGTCTCCCCATCACCCACCGTCTATGCTTTATCATGAGGTCCCTGACTATCTATCATCTTCTAATAAAACAACAACAGCAGTAATAGTAATGGCAGCCAGTACTCAGTGGCCGACTGCTTTGAGCGGCAAATCATGTTCGGTCTTTAATAGGAATTATCTCGTTTTCTCCTCCTAAGAGCCCAATATGGCAGGTACTTTTATTACACTGATTTCACAGAGACACAGGGAGGAGGGACCTGCCTGAGGTCACACGGCTGGTCTGTCCTGTCCTCCAGGAAGCCATTCTTAATGGCTTTCTAAAGGCTGGGCTGAGCGACCTAGTGGACATGCCACCCACAGCATTCCAGGCACATCTCTCAGATGGAGAAATGCTGTAGCTTGGGGCTTGCTGGTCCATCTCCCTCACTGAATCACCTTCAAGACAGACACATCATCGGTTTCACTGTTGCGTCCCCAAGGCCCAAACATGACACGGGGAAGGCAGCCAGTGAGGGTTTCTGGATGGTTCCATGTTGGCACAAGCCACCAGGTCTCCATGTGCTCAGATGGGCTCTGGGATATCTCACAACCAGACCTCATAACCAGACAAGAGGGTGCCTCAGGATGGAGACAGTCCCTCCTCGTCCCTCTCCTCCCTCCTTCATGAGGCTTCATTCATACACCCAATCAAAACACTTCTACGGTGAAACACCACTTGAGGACAAGTTGCATCCATTAGGTTCTTCTCATGTTCCTTCAGTTCAGAAATAAACTTTAAAACTGAGTCGGCAATGGTACAGCCCCACTGCTGCACCCAATGATAATCATTTTATTCCAAAATGAGAAGGGAAGGGAGGAGGGGCTGTGGTGTTTGCGAGCTCCCCCAGAGGACCCAGTATTCCGCTGAAGAGAGCAGACGGACCCAGAGCTGAAGTCGAACTGATAATAATCAATACCATCCAACCTAATTCAATTCATTTGCCTTGTATTGAATATGATCTTAATATACTAGGAGACATCAGCTTCCATTAGAGCCTAGGAAATCATCTTTGAAAAGAGGCAAAATGGTATCAAACGCATAATCTGAAAAACATTGTTTTCAACATCTTTCCACTTCATTTAGCATTTTGAAGAATTGAGGCTTTATCTTGTAGCTATCAAACTGAATTAATCACCTTGAGACCTGATGGGAGATAACTGGAACTCTAATTTCAGGCTGCTTTTATTCTTGGAAGATAGTCTTTTAAGTTAGAATATGGGAATTAGTGTAAAATCCCTTCCACTACTTATAACCAATCATAATACTAATTTTCAATAGACTAGTCCTGTGCTGGTCAATATGGTAGCCACTCACCATATGTGGCCACTAACCACTTGGAATATGGCTGATCTAAATTGATATGTAAAATATACGTGGATTTCAAAGACTTAGTTCAAAAATGTAAAATATCTCAACAATTTTTACATTAACTAGATGTTGAAATGACAACATTTTATCTGTATATAAGAGTAAATAAAATGTATGATTAAAATTAATTTTACCTGCTTTTTTTTTTTACTTGTTTGTTGTAGTTCCTAGAAATTTTTAAGTTACATATTATAATGTGGCTCACATTGTATGTCTGTTAAACAATGCTGGTCTATACTATTAAATGTTACGGAGCAATTGAATAATGTTCACCAAGAGTTTTTAAATGACCTGGGAAAATATATGGAATGTCATTTAAGTGATTTAAAAAAGCAAGAAAGTGTATGTAGAGGAGAATTAAAACCATGCAATATATACATATATGTTTACATATATGTAGACAGAAAATTGACAGAAAGGAAAGTCAGCTAGAATATTTATCTCAGAGTGAGTGGTGGGGTTAGAGGGTGAGTACAGTAATCTCCTTTATACACTTCTAAATGTTCCTCGAAGAGCTTTTTATTAGGTTTATTATCAACAAAGAATAAATGTTACTAAAAAGGAAACCATTCCCCATAATAATTGGTACTGTTATTTGTAGCTATCTATCTTGCCTGAAAATTGCTGAAGTAAATAATTTACAAGCACATTTAGTCCTTGTTCAGCCCTCGGTGGCATTTCATCATGAAATACACCATTTCCAATGAGGAATTCTTTCTCATGAGAGTCCATTTTTTAGTTGAGTAACAAAATGTTTCCTTCGAGTTAGTGGTCTGCTCACCAACAGAAGATGATCTGGTGAAAAAAATTTGGCAGCCACTATTGCAATGTTACATTGGGAAGAGAAGGTTCATTATCAAAGTTTGCTCATCCAGATTTTATTTCTAAATTGTTGTTGAACAAAAGAGGAGGAAACATCCCCAAGAAAATAACTCATGAGTTCCCAACAGCTAGTCCTTTGTGTAGGCAGCATTTGAAGAAACAAGCCTTCTGTGAATTAGAAAAGCATCAATGATAGAATGGCTCTGACTTGATCTTTTGTCAGTATATTTGACCCTCTCAAGGAGTCCTGTTGCAATGACATCCATCCAGAAACCCTGAACTTTTCCTGGGTCACAAAGGCCCATCCACCCATCCATCCAGCCATCCAACCACCCACTCATCCATCCACCCATTCATTCATCATCTGCCCATCCATCTATTCACCTGTTCATCCATCCACCCATTCATTCATCATCTGCCCATCCATCTATTCACCTGTTCATCCATCCACCCATCCACCCATTCACCTATTCATCCATACATCCATACATCCATCCATCCAACCACCCACTCACTCATCCATCCACCCATCTACCTATTTATCCATTTATCTACCCATTCACTCATCCATCCATCTACCCATCCATATGTCTGCCCATTCATCATCTGCCCATCATATTTCTATGGAGCTGTCTTTGGCTAAGAACCATTCTAGATGCTGGGGATATCACAGTGAACAAGACAGACAAAGTCTCGCTCTTGGGGATCCTGTATTCTAGTGGGAGAAGCTCCACAGGAAACAAGTTAAAGTATCATCATGATAATGTCAGAAAGTGACCAATTCTTTGACGAGACTAACATAGGGCAACAGAAAAGAAAACTAGGATGGGGCTGTTTTAATTAACTTCTTTGAAGAGGTGACATTTGAGCTGATGGCTGACTGCAAGAAGGTGATAACCATGGTTAAACCCAGGAAGGACATTTCAGGCACAGAGAGGGGCAAGTGCAAATATCCTGAAACAGGTCGATTTTGAGGAATGGGAAGGAGTCCAGTGTAGCCACAGAGGACAGCAGATGAGACCAGAAAAGTAGGCAGGGCCACCTCACATAGGCCTTGTAGGAAACAAAGAATTTGGATTTTATTCTAATTTCAGTGGAAAGGCATTAGAGGGGTTTAGTCGGGGCACTGACATGATCTGATTCCCATATTTAACCACCACTCTGGCCACTGCGTTGGCAAGATTGAAGCAGGGAACCCTTTTGGGAGGCTACTGAGGTCGTTCACGTGAGAGATGAGAGCCACCTGGATGGCTCATCACTCCAGAACACTTTTCAGGTTCCACTCAGAGCATACAGAATCAACTGTGACTCGCCTGAAAACAACACTGTTGGTTTATTGCCCTCCTAACATGGTGGTGTCAGAAGACCATCCTCGAATGTGAGATCATCTGCCCAAATCGTTAAAATATTTAAATGCCCCAAATCACACGCCAAGCAGAAGGCTCCTTTGAGATTCCCAGAGATTTAATTCCACTTAGTTTCCCTGCTTTTCATTTACTTCGACTGGTTCCAGCTGGATCTGGAAACAGGCGTGTCAACAGTCCCTGCCCACGAAGGCTTCCCAGCGACCAGGAAGCAGGCCGTCAGCTGTAATCTCCATAGAAAATCTGAGTCTGTCAGAGGCTGTCCAAAGCCACATGGTTGGGCCCTAGCTGGGAGCAGTTTCCTGCTGGCAGCAACAAACAAACATCACAGCGCTCCAAGCTTGCACTGACTGCCACTGGAGAGAGAGTGGCATTCCTTGATTCTCTGAGGTCCTGACATACCCCTTGCACTGTGAGGCCATCCTTGAGTAAGCCCAACCTTCCAAGAATCTGCCCCAGCTAGCTACTTTATGATTAACTACCTTTCTGATTTTATCAACTGCTGTTACTTTCCTGGCTCCCACCCAGACCCATCTGGGTAGTAACATGGACCCAGTGATCCTGGCATCTGGAAGCATTTGTCTTAAAAGAGCCACTTCCCTCTTGATGTCAATTACCAGCTCAGTTTCCAGCCAACAGGCCAGATATTCTCTCCCACAGCCCAGACCCATAGGATGTTGCCTGGGTGTGTGTGAAGTGCCTCTCTGTGGGCCACTGTACTGCGGGCGTCCACAGACCTGCTCATGCCCCCAGCTCCGCGGGGGATGGGCCCATGCCAGCACATCTAGATCACTTGCGAGCATCCATGTGCACATGCACGTGCGTGCGCACGCATGCGCACACTCTGCCAGAAGTTAGCTTCTGGAACGTGGCCTCTGAAAGGCCTAGGAGACGTGGCTGGGGCAGAGGAACTGACTGTTTGCTGAGCAGTTGCTCAGCTCTGGGCTATGTGAATCAGGGCCATGACCAGAGGCAGCAGCTTGTTCCTCAGCTGGGAAGAGTTCCACAGGGATCTGGGGAGGCAGCAAGAACATGGAAGATGGAAAGAAACCGGTGGAAGGTGCACCCACAGCAGTCACCCTGGGCTCTGTCCCCTAATCTTGCACAAACTCCTTCCCCTCCGTGGGCTTTGCTTTTCCCATTCTTACAATGGAAACAGTGGCTCAGAGGAGTTCTAGAGTTTCCTAGCTACAACAGAATTCCATCACACCTAAAGGTCCAAACTCAGTACATGGTCAAAAATCATGCTGAGTCAAAACTGCTCTTGAGAACTACTTAAAATATAGCATACCTTTGTATGTGTACATGGAGAGGACAGATTACGAGTACACATGTAAATTACGAATGCACTGCGTGATGTCAATTATTTCTTCTTTGCCAAGTATGCACATTGTAATTTGTAAATATACACGCACTGAAGAAATAGGACCAGCTGTAGAGTGTTTCTGCAAGTTGATCAGGATCCCACCCGTGATCCAGTTTTAGAGAGATCCAGCTGAAAACTTCCAGCAGAAAAAGTATTTCCTTGCAGTAACTTTGGAAGCAGCAGATGGGGTTGAAAGTGCCCCTGCTCATAGGAGGAAAGCCACAAGACGCCAGCCACAGAACCCCTGCTCAGCCAGGTTCTTTGTCCACCCAGAGGAGGAAGAAGCCAACCTGAGGATGCAGTCATTTTTGCTTTAATAAACCCCTCTGTCCATCTCTAAGTAGTCTGCAGTATGGTGTCTTGACCTCACCTCCTTCTTAGTAAGATAGCGATGGAGGTTTGGGATTCCACGGTATGTGAATCCATGGAACACTTTCTCCTTGACTCCCCAGGACCTGCATAGGGTGGGTGGGCTCTAAGGATCCCCTCCCCCAAAAAAACCCAGCTCCTGACAGTCAGAACCTCTAGACAGTTTCTCATCTTGCCCAGGCCCCTTTGTCTAAGTTTTCCAGTCCTCCCCTTACAGCTCAGCCTCCTGTTCCCTCTCTTAATGTCTCAGGACATTAAGACCTAAAAGGCATTTCTAGAGGCCAGTGGAAGAAGCAATTCTGGGTTAAAGCCCAAGTGGGGAGAAGCTCTCTAGAGGGGTGCAGCAGATTGAAAAAGGGCTCCAGCCCTTTCTTCAGCACAGACTCATGAGGCACTCCACATGTGCATGATCTCCCCTTGGGGTGACGTTTCAGGACAAGCATCCCCCTGCAGGATGTGGGGTGACAGCGTTGTGACGGGCAGCCTTCTGGTCAACCTCGCTTTGCTTCCTGGCCCTGGTGGCCAGAGCTCCAGTGCCTTCTCAGTGGGAAGGCCGTGATGCTCTGGCCTCCCTCTGTTATGGGCCTGCCTCTCCCGGCCAAGGTTTTAAAAGCATCTGGGCACAGGTGCGGGAGCTGCCAGCCTCCAGGGCCAATAAGCGGAAACTCAGCAGAGGAAAATGAGGACACCAACCACACTGCCGTTATGTTTTCCCAGAACATGCAGTGCTCCCAAATAAATGTGTCTCCAACATCATCACACCACAATATTCATACAGCTCATTACTGGTTTTAATTTTGCCCGTTGCTTATTTACTGTCTCCTTCCCCACTTTATTGCCAGGGTTGGAAGAGATACTCATCCGTGCCCAGAATGGAAGGTCCCCAAAGTGGGATCTCTCCAGAAGTTTCTGGCCCCACTCAGCCCCCACAGGACAGACTCCGGCTCAAACCCACACAGCACTGAGAGTACCTCCATGCGGCTCTCCCTTTAAACTCCCCACCATCCTGACTCACTGCCTTGCTTCCTCTGGAACGGCCCCTTCTCCTTCCTATGACCAAGTCCTGCAGGGTCACCTCCTGGGATGACAGGAGGACTGATGATGACACACAAGGACCGTGGATGCAGGACGAGGACCCTGACACACCCCTGGGAGCTGGGCTGGAACTGGGCTCCTCTGTGATGACAGCCACCCCTGCTCCCCTGCAAGTGCACATTCCTCAGGTCCCAGAAACCAGGGGAAGCAATGCCCTCTCCACACTACTTGGGGAACTGGGTGTAGCAGTTCACCCCTCGAGATACCTCTGAAAAAGCAAAATCTACATCTCCTTTGAATGAAAAAGGATGGGCAAAATGATGTCACTAATATACCCCTTTTAAACGTTGTAGTTAATTATTTCATTTAACTTCGGAAAGCACATTAGTATAAAGGAGCAAATCTCATCAACATACCTCTGTTCATCAGAGGCAAACTCTTAAACTTTTGGAGCTTTTCCTTTTTATCTTTTTTTACCTGTATCTAAAACAAACACACCAACCAAAAGAAAACAAAACAAAACAAAAATAGAGTTCAGAGCAGAATCCTGTCATAGACTCTCTTTTATTAGATCTCTTTTCCAAAATTACAAAATCACCTTGTGTTCTCTGTAGCCAGTGATGAAAAACAGAGACACAAAAAACATAATTAACAACCTGTCTCCTTCCCTCCACGCCAACCTCAGAGAAAAACCAATGCTAAGAGTATGTATCATTTCTTCCATCACTGCATTTTGTCCATAAGACATCATGGACATTGGAAAGATAGAGAAGGAAGTATGAAAGAAAGAGAGAGAGAAGAAGGAGGAAGGAAGGAGGGAAGGAGAGAAAGAAGGAAGGAAGGCAGGAAGGCAGGAAGGCAGGAAGGCAGGAAGGAAGGAAGGATGGAAGAAAGGGAGGGAGGAAGGAAAAAAGGGAGGGAGGGATGAAGGAGGGAGGGAGGGATGAAGGAGGGAAGGAATCAATTCAGCAAAAGTTAAAAGAAAAAAAATAAACGTTAAAAAGAAAACGAAAGATTTAATAAAAATAGATTTTTACTCTACATGTATATAATACATTTTTGGTTTTCTATAACTCGTCTTCTTCTCAGTGAATTATCATGGTATCCCTTTGAGAAAAACAGATACAACTGTCTCCCATAACTGCATAGTATTAGATAATTCTGACACACACAATATATCCAATCATTTCTCTATTAATGGACATTTAGAAGATGCCTTTTCCCCGCCTTCCTTTTAAAAAAAATGCTTTTATTTCTATAAGACAGAGCTATAAAATGGAATTGCTGGGTCAAAGGATATGCATATTTTAATTTTAATAGCTACTCCAAGATTACTTTTCCAAAAGGCTGAAGCAAGTCGCATTCCCACTAGCAATATATGGGGTGCCTAGATCCTTGCATCTTTGCCAGCACTTAACGTTATCATTTGCATATTTTTGTCAGCCTGATGGGTAACACACGGTATTTCATTTTCACTTGAATTTTTACTTCCCAGTTCCTAGAGGTGAATATGTTCTTATAAGTTCATTGATCACTGGATTTCCTTATCTGGGAATTGCCTATTGATAACTTTTGACATGTTTTTAATTAGGCCATTTGTCTTTTTTTTTTTTTTTAATTTTCAGATACTCTTTGCATAGTATGCATAGTAAACGGGTGTTGTAAATATTTTTCTCAATTTGTTTACCATTATGTCATACAATGTCCCATGACTTTCAATCCTCTTTGGAAACAATTGGGATGCCTGCATAATACGACAGAGTGTGAATGTGAAGGTACTGATTAACCATTCCCTACATATAATTAGAATTCAGTTCTTTCTCTCCGTATATAATATTATGAATAATGTGGGAACTTCTGTCCAATATTTTATGTTATTTTTATGAGGCAATCTGGTACGTTTCAAAATTAAGAATTTTATTTTTAAAAGTAAATTTACTAAATCAAAAATTTAGGAACATTCTAAAAGCTTGTTGATGAGTATTGTTAATCTGTCTTCTTAACAGATGCAACAATTTAACTCTTCCACCAACTCCAGTTTCTGTCTTGTACCCTTGCTGGTGCTGGGAATTGCAGTTCTGAGAAATCTATGCCTTTGATGGCTTCAAATAGTATCATGCTATTGTTTTAATTACTATCCCTAAAATGTACTTATGAGCTTGCTACTTTTATATGCTCACTTGTCATTTTATCTTTACTCTCTTATGATTCAACTCTCTCTATGTGGCCCTTGTATATTTTTTTCTTTTGAGCCCCTTGATTTTTTTTAAATTTATGTATATGAATTCATCATGTATATAGGGTAAAAACACTTTGCTTGTTATGTCTGTAGAAAACATCTCCCCAGTTATGAGTTCACTTTGTGACCTCACCTACAGATAAAATGTTTAAACCCCAGAATAGCCAAATCCATTGACCCACTATGATATTTCTTCCATAGTGTTAAGTCATCTCCCAGCCAAGAGATTATTTTAATATGTACTGCTATTTTCCTTTAGTTTGCTATAGTTTGATTTTTATTTAATGGTAACTTTTCAATCTTTTTATTTATTTGGGATATGAAGCAAGGATAAAATCTGCTTATTTCTCTTACGTAGCTTTCCATCTACCCCAGTATCATTTTGGATCTCTGGAGTCTGCTTTGTAGATTTGTAGATTTGTTTTGGTTTCAGTATCAAGTCAGTTTAATGATTCTTAACATTGTGATATATTTTCTCTGGCAGAACTAGTTTCCCTTCCTCCAATTATTCTCCGGTTTTAATTTTTTAACTGTTGTTAGTTGGTCTAACTTCTTCCAGGTAAACTTTAGAAACATTTTGTTTCTTACCTCCCTCCTGAATACAATTCCTTCCACACTTTGATTAGGATTACATCAAACCCTAATCCAGTTTAAATAGAATGTAGACAATCTCCTTGTTCAGCCGTCTTCTTAAAATTTTTCCTGGATATTTAGATTCTTGATTTTTTTAATTGGTTATTGTTATTAGGTTAAAAGGGAACTTTTGTATGTGTATTATGAATATAATACAATCAATTTCAAATTAATTTAAGGATTGTGACTGTTTTGCATATGGATATCCAACTGTTTCATCATCATTCATTAAGAGACTATCCTGCTCCCATAAATCACCTTGGTCCCTTTGACAAGAATCAACTGACCCTGGACATTGTGCCATACACCAGAAATTGACACATTGTAACTGACTGTACTTCAATAAAAAAAATTAATAAAAGAATCAACTGACCATATAGGGCTGGGTCTATACCTGGATACATTGTTCTGTTTCATTGATCTATACATCTATTCCTATGCCAATTACACTGTTATGATCACTGATGCTTTATATTGTGTCTTGAAATTAGGTGTTGTGAGATTTCCACACTTGTTCTTCATAAAACTGTTTTCGCTATCCTATGCTCTTTGCTTTTAAAGAATCACTTTAGAATCACTTTGTTTCTATTTACTAAAAAAAGTATGCTAGAATTTTGTTTGGGTCTGTATTGAGTCTGTAACTCAAATGGGGGAGAACTGACATCTTAACAATAATGAGTCCATGAAGATAGTATATCTGTCTTTTTTATTAGGTCTTCTTTAATTTTTCTCAGCAATGTTTTGTAGTTTTCTGTTTATTGGTCTTGCATGTATCTTGATAAATTTACCTTTATGTGTATTTGATATTATTAATACAACTCTAGGTGGCACTTTAAATTTTTAATTTCCAACTATTTGTTGCTAATATAAAAATACAGTTGATATTTTGTGTATTCATATTGTATCTTGGGCCTTGTTAAACTCAGTTATTATTTCTACTAGCTTCTTTGTAGATTCCTTAGAACTTTCTGTCTAGAAAATTGTGTCATCTGCAAATAAAGAAAGTTTTATTTCTTCACTACCCATGTGTATAGGAAGAGAAGCTACACCACCAAAATTTCACAGAAGTTGATGTGTTAATGGCAGAATAAATGATCAACTTAGGTGAGTAGTGACCTGGGCTTGGGGACTTACTCAAAATAGCAGTGTCCCCTCCACTTCTCCCCTCTTCTCCTTAGAGAAAATTAAAGTCTGAGTCCATTGAGAATGGAAGCAATGGGTCAGATAAAGAAGCTGGGTATGGGAAATTGCCTGGTGAATTCAAACTGTATAGACACATTCAGAACATTAGACTAAAATCTATGTATATTTAAAAACTTCTTAGTGTATCTGCATTTATGTTCCACCAGAGTCCTGCTTCTGGTGCACCTGCTTTGAAACTGATGCTGGTTGCAGGTAATTTATGTTTTATGCCTTTGCTCATAGTAGGTTTCAAAAAATACTTCTATGTGGAACCTCATTAGGACTCTTTCTATCAAGAAAACTTACTCTGACTGGCATAGAAAGAAAAACGAAACTTGGCAAGCTATTATGTTTGCTCAGGTAACCGATAAATTCAGCGCTGCATCTTCAGGCCTGGTTGGATCGAGGAAACCTTCTTTCTCGGATCCTTGGCTTTGTTCACGAGCAGCCTCTTCCCACCTCCCTACAAGATGGCCCACAGCAGCTCTAAGCTTGTCTTCCAGGAGCTCAGTAGCCCCATGGAAAGGGAGCTGAGCTTCTATACTAGTTGCAACAGAAGCCAGTGAGGCTTGAGTCTCACTGGCCCAGCTGGCATCTAGTGCTCATCCTTGGACCCCCTCCACCTGTGACTGTGAGCCAGGGCTATGGGGTATGCTTCACCCAAACTACAGGGATAATCAAAGAGTCATCGGCAAATGCACTGTAGGATTCCATTTATATGACATTCGAGGGGAAAAACAAAAAGTCAGGGACCAGACAGAGGAGAAGGGTTGACTATAAGGGAAATGAGGGCCTTTTATGCAGTGATGTAAATATTCTTCATTTTGATTGCAATGGTGGTTACACTACTGCATACATTTGTCAAATGCTGCATAACTGTTCACCTAAAAAGGTGCATTTTGCTGTATGTAAAGTACACTCAATAAACCTGAATTTTAAAGAGGAGTCTTAAAAGAAATATGTAAAGAAAACTCATAAGTTTTTTTTTTTAAGGAAAAATGAAAACCTTAGGTTTTTTGGTAAGAAGACAGAACATTTCCAAGATGCTAATTCTTTCCAAATTAATGCATTGGATTTATGCAATCCTAAACAAAATTCTAACAGATTTTTGGGGGGAGATATATGAACTTTGACAAAATAATTTTTAAATTTATCTGGAAAAATAAGTTGCTGGTAATGCCAGAGGATGTTGAAGAAAAAAATAATGAGGGGAATTTTTCTTTACTCCACACTTTTGACTAGTAATTTTCAATCTGAATTGTGTGTGTGTGAATGTATGTGTGCATTTATTTTGTTGTAGGCAATAGGCAGGTTTTGAAGAAAGGGGGAGGAAACTTTATAAGAACGTCTCAGAAAAGAGAGTGTAATTCAAAACCAAAGTAATGTTAAATTCTATTTGCTTAATCTTCAAAAACTAATATATTGTTTAAATTATATATTAAATAAAGAGATTTTCATCTTTGCATCTGAGAAGGAAAAAGATGGGCTTAATTTTTTTTTTTAAAAAAAACTGCTAGAATTAACTGGATTAAATAATGTGATATATGTAATTTTTTAATGTCAGGTAATAAAGTAAATATTTGCCTAACTTTGGAATGTAGATCAATTTCAAAAATGATGTCAAAAATAACAATTCTTCTCAATCTCTGGGTTTTCTTGTTGTTTCTCTGCACATAGTGACATGCCAGGCATTGTACAAAGCATTTGAGGGGAGGGTTCCACAATAAAAGAGTTTTGTTTTTTGTAACTTGCCTTACTTGCTCCCTGGATAGAATTCAACAATATATAAAATCACACAAAAAAAGTAGGATTCACCTGAAGTCACACAACCTTGAAATGACCAATATTATTAGCCCTTGGATTCATCTCTTCATTTGTAGATTTTTTTTAACTCATACACATCTATGCATATAGTCTTTGCATAAATACTACTGCTACTTATGCCCCACTCCACCCTCTCAGAGCACCACACTCCACGTCTGCTCTGTCAGGTAACCCATGTTCACAACCTACAGGTTTCTCCATACTCATGTAATTCTATACACACTTACGCAAAGAACTCTCTATAACCCTATTGACATGTTTATGTCTGTTCATCTACATTTACTCTTTGGTGCATTTCTCACTGTTTGAGTTACAAAAATGGTAAGTCATATCTTCTTTTCTGCTTTTGACTTTTCCTACTCAATAACAACTCATGACAGTTCCTCCAAGTCAGGGAATATAGCTCCAAGTTCCTTTTAATGGCTGCATGCTATGCCGTGGTGAAGTCATACCCCCACTTTCTTTAGCCATTCTGGTTGGCAAAATTTGCTCTGTTTTCAATTTCTGACGAGTGCAAATAACACTGCAATGAACACCTCTGTCCACCTGTCCAGTCCTTCTGTATTAGCCCTTTCATTTCTAAGGGGTCATTTTACAGGAGGATAATCACAGGGCTGAATAGCATGGATACTTTTAAATGTTGTCAGGCTGCCTTCCCAAAAAGTTGTAGCACTTCACATTTTCACCAGCAGCTATGAGAGTATCCTTTTCCCTCATGCCTGCTAGATTAGTTGATAATAGATCTTTTCTTTATTTTTTTTAATATAAAACCTCATCATTCATCTAGGTTGCATTTCCTTGACTTCTATTGAATTGCTTGTAGTAGAAAAACAAGAAAACATTTAATTAAAGTCAAGAATTATACAGAACTCACCACTGTAACTATTATTGATATACATTTCTCTTGAATGTTCTAGCGTGGTGCTAGCCAACAGAAATTTCTGCAGTGATGGAAATACTCTCTATTCTGTGCTATCCAATATGATAGCCATTGGTCACATGTGACAACTGAGTAATCAAAATGTAGCTAGTGTGACTGAGGAGCTGAATTTTTAGTTTTATTTAATTTAAATACTAATAGCCAGATGTGGCCAATGGATACCATACTGGATTGGGCAGGTCTAGAAAATGCAAAACAAAAAAGTTAAAATAATTGCTACGAACACTGAAATAGACACACAAATTTATCTTTTTGCTGACTGTATATCTAGACAACTCACAATATTTCAGTAAGAAGAAAAAACCCACTAAAAGTAATAAGAGACAGTTGTCAGGTAACTACATATAAGCTAAATGTGTAAAAATCAATAGCTATTTTACTTAGTACTAAGCTCTTGGAACAGAATTAGGTAAAAATCATTCTGTATTCAATACAACAATGACAAAACACAAAAGGATAAAGTCGGTAAAGTCACAGGACACATACGACAAAAATTTTAACTTGTAATAAAAAGAATAAAACAAAGCCAAATGTCTAGAAAAGTGTACCATGCTCTTGGAAGAGAAGATATTTATATACAGATATAGCAATTCTTCTAAAATTAATCAATAATTTAATGCAATTCCAACTAGAATTCCAACAGATTAACATAATCCTTGAATTCATGTAGAAGAATATGCCTAAAACTCGCTCCAAAAACATGGGAGAAAAAAAGTGAGAGGAGACTTACTTTAGGACTTGCTAGAATCTCCCAAAAGCCATTATAATAAAAATAAAATGAATATTGACATATGAATAAACAAATAGATTCATGGCAATTAATTGAAAGTCCAGAATTTGATCCCCATCTACGTGAAGTTTGTATTTAACAAAGGGTGTTTTATTCAGTGGACCACTTAATTAAATAATGCTGGCAAAACTGGTTATCCATGTGAAGCAAAATTTTAAAGGACTTTTATCCCATAACCATAGACAAAAAATAAAATGCAACCAGATGAAAGACTCAAATAAAACAAAGACACTTTATAAGAAAATCAAAAGATGGTTCACAAGATCCAAGGGTTAAATAGCCTTCCTAAATAGTAAATAAGAATGGAAATTTATTCTTATTTTTTTCTTATATCTTACTTGGTTTTTTTACTAAAATAAATAAAATATTCTTATTTATGTTTTATTTAAAAAGTAAAAGGAGTTAGAGCTGATCCTTACACAAATATAAAACATTTGTTTGGCAAAATACAAGTCAACGTACAAATAATACAGCTAGGAGATAATATTTGTAATAAGGGTAATTTCCATACCATACAAAAACTCATGAAACTAATTAGAAAAAGACAAACAAGCCAATCTGAAAAAAAAAAAAACAAAGGAAGAGTCACGAAGAGAAAATCTGCAGAAGACATAACCCATATAATAAACAACATTAGAGCAGATTTGTGAGTCAACTGTGGTAGAAGCCACGCCTTCACTTCCAGTACCCATCTACGGTTTCTCAGAACACATGGAAAATCACCGCCACCACCACCAGAACAACAATGACAAAATCCTGAGGCAAATATGATAGGTTCCACTTCATATAAATTAAAAACCGTGTATCAGAAAGTCAAAAGCCAAAGTAAGCCACCGCTGCTACCACGCCCAGGAGTAGACACACCTGTCCCCGCAGACGTTCCAAATCCTGCAAGCCAGGGAGGGAGGGATGATACTGCCTGACGCTGCAGATCACAGCCAGATCCCCCTAAATCTACCACTGACCCTGTGGTCATAGAGCCTTAGAAATTCAGGCTTCAAGGGGGGCTTGAGTCCAACTTCCTCCGCTCCTGCTCCAGCCCCTTCCCTTGAGACTGGACAATTGGGCTCGATTAACAGGGAGCTCCCTTTATCTAAAGAAGCTAACTTTCCCGTGGAGCTGAAAGGAAGTCCTCAGTTGCTTTCCTGTAAGTTCTACACAGTGATGATGATTCATTCTATTGGAGTCTCTGAACAAGCCTGGCCAGCGGGGCAAAGCACCTTTGTCCCCTGGGGCAGAAACAGAAGTGAGTTTCAGCAGTAGGGTAAGACCTCACTTACCCCTGGGGCAGCCGTCTCTGCATCCCAATCACTGAGCCCTCCTAGGGGCTCTGCAAGGTGCCTGCTCCCATAGCCCTGGGAATGGGGTCCACCCCTCTGCTGAAATCACCTTGCAACCAGACCTGCTCCACTGCAGCGAACCCTGGCCAGGGTGCAGGGCCTCGTTGGGCCTTCCACCTTACAGATCCTGCATGGGAAGCAAGGCCCAGGGATCCTCTGCTCTCAGATCTCCCAGTCCCCCTGGAGGTTCTGCTCTGCCCGAGAGAAGAGGATGGATGCCCTGTTTCTCCCTTAGGGCTCTCTCGCTCAGCCCAGGGAGAGCGGTCCCCTCCACTCCTCCGGGGTGAGAACTGGGGGGCTGGCCCAGCAGGTACTCTTCTACACTTATCTGTAGACCAAAACATTGGCCCTTGGAAGCTTAAAGGCTGAAAAGAAATTAACTGCCTGTGTGTGCCTTTGAATTTCTGTTCTGGGTGCATATGTCGGGGGCAGGAGTGGTGAAGGACCAGTGGGGAAGTGGGGGATGGAGGAGACTGCTGGGACTGTTAGTAAAGCAAATGAGTTTATGCTTGGCAGTAGCATCCCACGACAGTGAGACTATGAGTTTCTAAGGTCTCAGGAGGAGCAAGGGGAGGAGTCTGGACCAGAATTCGGGGCTCTTGACATGGAGCCAGGAGTCTGAGGGCTGGACCACATCTTCAGCAGCTTCCGCCTCTGTCTCCCTCTTCGCCCTGGCGAGCCCTCCAGGGCAAGCACTGCTGACTCCCTCTGCGCTGTCAAGGGCAACAAGGAGGCTTCCCCTTGCCCAGGTGGGTGTTCCTCCAACTAAGGGTCTGCTCTCCCGTGGGCGCATGCGTGCTGCACAGGACGAGGGCACTTCGGGGCTCAGTTCCACGAGCTGGGGCTGAGCCAGCGGCGCTCCGCAGGAAGCCAGCTCGCCATCAGATGCTTTACTATCAGATGCTTCCCGCCTCCCCATCCATCCGGGGAAACTGACTGGCTTCACCATACTGCGCGCGGGGCCTGGCAAGAGTGAGTGACATCCCTGCTCTGAGGGGGTGATTAACTGCGCTAGGTGGTACTTACTCCTGGGTCTGCCACTCACCCATTCTCCAGTGCCACCGTTAACTGACAGCACTTGTGGTCCTGACCTTACACATCATTGGGTATCATTGCCAGTGGCTTATTAATTATTATCATTAATGCCTTGTGTGTGCATGTGGGAGTGCCTTTTGCCCCAACTCACTCATCACAACAAAGGACGCACCTGTTGGGTGACTCCCAAAAGGCTGGCATCCAAGGCTTGAAAGTGTGCTTTGGGGCTGGACTGTCAAAAGGCTGAGGCCACTTTCCATGCTGTGGTTGTCTGCAAAAAAAAAAAGATTTGGGATAGCCTGCTTTTGAGAGGCCCCATGTAGAAGCAGATGCCCTGTCCCCAAGCAAGGGGTTCCAGGACAGCTCAAATTGTCCTTCCTACACACAACCAGCCTGGAGCCAGGCACAAGGCAGAGGGCTCTCTACCACCACTTGCATTGTGAAAAGTGGGTATTCTAAAAATCAAAGCTGGGTGCTCCCCAGGGATTATCTAGTCCAAACTCAGAGAAGGTTCTGAACCAGCTCAAGATCACCAAGCCAGTTAATGATGCAGTGAAGTCCAGTGGCTTCTGTTCTTCATGAGTGCTTAGCTAGGGTTTGAAAATAACCTATAATGAAAAAGAATATGGAAAGGAGTGTGTGTGTGTCTGTGTGTGTGTATTATATAACTGAATCGCTATGCCATACACCAGAAACTAACATAACATTGTAAACTGACCATATTTCAATTTTTAAAAAGTCAAAAAACAAGAAAGAAAATCCGTCAGAAGTATTCACTGCACTTAAATTTTCAATGTAGGAACTGTTTTCTTTTGTTGTTGTTGTATATATTATTTTTCATCTCATTTTCCAAAAAATGGCCCTTGGGTATTATTTTGCAGTTATTTTTATTGTTATTTTTAAATGTATAGAGTTAGTTGTCAGGTGCTATTTTAGGCATTTAGCTTTTTTTCCCCCACTAATTTGTTTCATCCTCCTGACAAGGACAATTCTGTAAGTACATACTATTCTCATTTCACACTATTCATACCATTTTCCTTTCATGAGGCAACTGAGGCACGGAAATGATAAATAACTTGCCCAAGGTCACTGCATGTTATTTCCAAGTTTGCATACACAGAATTAAAAGCAAGCAGTCTGGCTGCAGAGTCTGCACTCTTAATTACTACCTGATATTGTCAGAAAAAGTAGAAAAGAATAAATATTCATATAATTGATAAATAATTGTATGTGTAGATTGTCAGCTGTCTGGCTATTGGCCTAAGTACTGGGAATAGAGTGGAAAATAAGATAAATAAGATCTCTGCCCTCCTGAAACATTTATAGCAAGGAAGATTGAAAATAAATAACTGAATAAAAATAAGTAAGATAATTACAAAGAGTGAAAAGTGTCTTAAAGGAAATAAAATAAGGTGATGTCATGGTGCCTAAGATGGAATTCCTCTAAGTAGAGTGGTTAGGAAAGACTCTGTTGAAGAGATGGCAAGAAGGAGACAGCCACATGGAAGTCAGGGGAAGAGCTTTCCAGAAAGAGGAACAGCATATGCAAAGATCCTGATATGATAATGAGCTTGGCAAGTGTGATGACCAAGAACAGAGAAACAGAAAAATCAATGGGCCGATGGATGGACAGATAGTAGATATGAGCCAGGCACGAGCTTAGAGTCTCAGAACACTTTCATCCTCCTCTTCCTCTTCCTCATCAGCCAAACATTGTCACCATCCCATAAAATGAAAAACAGAGGCAATTATCTAAATACCTAAAGCTAAAAGAAAGCACTTTCAGTAAAGAACGGTGTAACCATAATCTCACTTAATAGTCGTCTGTGTTTGGGTTGTGAATATAGCTCAAATAGTTACATATCCAAGTCACTGGCCAAGTACCACCACAATCTCATAATTTAACAGACCCTATGAGAAGATCTGTTTTCAGCAATTCATGCTAACAGGGCAGGATTCAGAATGGGAGAGACAACATGGTGAGTGAAGGCATTTATAAACCATGAGCCCAGGAATATCCTGCATGTGAGTATGGAGTAGCGTGATCTGGGAAATAAGACGAGGAATGCTATAAACAAATGAATGACCAAATAAGTATTATCAGTGCTCCTTATTAAGAGCTGTCAAAGAAGTCCAGTTTTCCTTATGTTTCTCTTAGAGGTATTCCTATATTAACCTAGATTTCTCAAAGGTATATAAAACCTTCGAAAGCTCAGATCGTATTACCTGCTAGGAAACCAACCAGACAATTTTCCATTTCAAAGAGTCAATAAAATTCTCCCCCGACCCCACACTTGGAAATTAAACACACTTCTGAATATTCCATGGGTCAGAGATGAAATCTCAACAGAAATTTAAAATACACACAATTGAATTAAGATTAAAATATACCATACTAAAACATGCGATATGCAGCTAACACAGCGCTGAGAGAGAAATTTATAGCACTAGTTACATTAGAAAAGAAGAAACGTTTCAAATCAGCCATTTAAATTCTCACCTCAAGAAAGCAGAAAAGCAAGAGCTAAGTAAACACAAAGCAAGCAAAAAGGAGGAAATAATCAAATCCGAGCAGAAATCAATGAAATTGAAGACAGGAAAATAATAGGGAAAAAATCAATACAACAAAAATCTGGTTCTTTAAAAAAATTGTTTTAATAATAAGCCTCTCTTAAGACTGACCAAGATAAAAAAAAGAGAAGACACAAATCATCAAGGGATGAAATGGTCTATCACAACAAGTCCCACAGCCATTAAAGAAATAAGAATGGAATACTATGTATATACACAATGAGATACTACACAACCTTAAAAAAGAATAAAATAATGCCATTTGCAACAACATGGATGGACCTGGAGATCATCATACTAAGTGAAGTAAGCCAGAAAGAGAAGAAAAACACCACATTACATCACTTATATTTGCAATTTTTAAAAATGACACAAATGAACTTATCTACAAAACAGTAACAGACTCGCAGACATAGAAAACAAACATATTTTTACCAGGGAGGAAGGTGGAGAGATAAAGTGGGAGTTCAGGATTTGTAGATACTAACTACCATACATAAAATAGATAAACAACAAGGTCCTACTGTACAGCACAGGGAACTGTAGTTAATACCTTGTAATAGCCTACAATGAAAAAGACTATGAAAAGGAATATATGCATATACACATATATAAAACTGAATCCCTATGCTGTACACCAGAAATTAATTATAAATCGACTATTCTTCAATAAAAAAAGAATGGAATATTATGAACAATTTATGCTCATAAATTTAGCAACTTAGAAGAAATGGACCAATTCTTTAAAAACCACAGACCATCAAAACCAAGATGAAATAGATAACCCAATTAATCCTATAACCATTAAACAGATTGAATTTGTCATTGCAAATTTTCTAAAAAATAAATGGTGAGTTCCACTGGAAAATTCTACCAAATTATATAAAGAAGAATTAACAAAATTTTATACAATCTTTTCCACAAAATAGAAGAGAAAAAGTACCTCCAAACTCATTTTATTGGCCTTGATACTAGAACCACACAAACACAATACAAAATAAGACAATTACAGAGCATCATTTCTTATGACTTCAAGCACAAAATCTTCCACGAAATATTAGCAAATGAACCCAGCACTATAAAAGGAAGAATCAGACACACGATCAAGTTGTATTTATTTCAGATGTGCAAGATGGTTCAACATTCAAAAAGCGATCAATGTACTCTACCATATCAACATGCTAAAGAAAAAAAAACATATGATCATATTAATTAATGCAAATAAGGCATCTGATAAATTTAACACCCATTCATGTTGGAAAAAAAGAAACTCTCACAAAGTAGAAACAGGGAGGCTCTTCCTCAACTTTATAAAGAGACTCCACAAAAACCTACAGTAACACCATATTTATGGAGAAAGATAGAATACTTTCCCTCTAAGACAAGAAACAAAGACAGGAATGTCTATCCTCACCCCTCATTCAATTAAGAACCAGAAGTTGTAGCCACTGCAATAAGGCAAGAAAAGGTATACAGAATGGAGAGAAAGAAAGAAAACTGTTCCTGATGCATGGCCCTGGGCAGAATGAACTCAAATTGTGCAAAGACTCACATGTTGGATGACTTAACCCAATCGACCTAGTGAAGTTTTCCTGACAATCTGAGGATAACTAGGCTACGTTCAGAGCTTTGGGAATTCCCCTCTGCCATGGTGGTAGGGATGTCTAGGGCATCCAAGGACACGGGTGTAGATTCTTGGTAAGGCAGGGAGTCTGCCCACAGGAGGTCTGTGCTTACCCTCACGCTACCCCATGATCCTCCAGGACAAGGGTCCTCTTTGCTCAGTAACTCCATCTCTAAACATGATATAGTTGTCAGGAAAAATGCATGTTTTCTTAGAGGGTGACTTAGACATAGTAGTTGCTGTGTTTCTTTTTTTTCTCCCGATTGCAAATAGATGTTTTCAAAACAGAAGCCCTGGATGGTATTCCTCATCAGCAGAGTTGTTGGTTATGAGCCTTCTGCATCCTGGTAAATGGACACCCAGTCCTGCCAACAGGGGGAGATCTGCCTTATGGGAGAACTTGCACAAAACACTTGGAGGTTAGAGCAGCAGATTATCATTTCAGACACAAATAATTCCTATTAGGACAGTCTTTTTTTTTTTTTTTTAATAAATCGACCTCTTCTCAAAAGTATTCTTACCAGTATCAAGCCTTCATCCCTTCCTCCACCACACTTTCAGATATGGCTAATAAGTATACCGAACAGTTCCAAGCAGAAATTAAGTTTTCGATCATTGGCAAATGGCTGCTATGCACTGGAACTGGTCAGAGAGGGCACAGTGGCTCTTTAAAACATATGTTTGTTGGCTCTGCCTGGTGCAGGGATCTCTCTGCCTGTTGGAACCATCTGGAAGCCCCATTCGTAGAAGCACTGATTTCATCGTTCTAACATGAGACCAGGATGAGGATTTTTTTTTTTTTTTAAGATACATGTCTTCTTAGGTGCAGCCAGAACTGCGGGCTACTGGCCTAGAAACAGGAGACAAGACAAGAAGCATTAATTAAGCAAACTTTATTGAGCACTTACTGTGTGGTAGGCATGACACGGGACGTCTGGTGGGTTTTCCCGGTGATGGAATCCTAAAATCTTATGCTCTGGGGCTGGTACTATTATCAGACAAAAGATGAAGCCATTTGAAAAACATCTATGCACACGTTCTTTAGGAAGGAGCTGAACTCTAGACGTCCTATTTTATTCAAGCAAGACCGCAGTGCTCAACACAGCCTGCAACAGCGGAGAGTAAATCTGTAGAGACGAGGGAGGATCGGCGACAGGGAGAGAGATGAGCACAAAGATTGTACATTAAAGAAATCTCTGGCAATTCCAGAATATTGACAAAGGTACATGCTGATAGCCAAAGTGCATGTAAGAATTTTAATACCACATTTCCAGTTATGACTAGAGAAGCATAATTAGGTACTAAATTACAATGTTAATATTCATTTCAACAAATAAGTACTTGTAGTCGTAGCATCAGGGCCCTGGGAGGGCAGCAGAGGAGTTGATTAAATAGACGGAGAGTTTCTTTGAATGAGTTTCGTCCTCGAGTTTGGTGAGGTCAGCTCTCAGCGACGTCTTTAGAGGTCAAGACGTGGATGGTGAGTGGTGTCATTTCTCCTTTTGTAGCTACAGTCGACGGATTCAGAATGAGCCAAGTAAACATACAAGCAATCACAAATTATAGTCAGCAATACACGCTAGAAAGAAACAGGGAAAGAGCCCAGGAGAAGGCCACTGTGAGAAAGGCCATTCGGGACGGCAGATGCACGGATGCTCGGATGCACGGACATACGGATGCATTGATGCACCAATCCACGGACGCAGGGATGCTCGGTGCAGGAGGAAGTCCTGAGAAAAGCCACTCAATTCTTCTACAAGGCAAAGGGTCTTGCTGAGGTCTCCTATTATTGTGGACTTATCTATTTATACCTCCATTTCACCTAAAAAGAGTCTGAGGTGGGGCTTACCTGTCATGCGCAAGAACATTAAAGTCACTCCCCTAAAAGGAGCAAAAGCAAATTGAAGTAGTGAGGAGGAGGGCAGAGGGAGGGAGGTTAAGAGAGAAAGAAGAAGAGAGGGCAAAAGAGAAAGACACACACACACAGAGCTACATATTTGAGTTCCTTCCTGAAGTCCGAATCTTAAATAGAGCACACATCTTTTACCCATTTCCCCAGGAACCGGTTGTCTTCCTACACAATTTCTTTGGGCTTCATACAAAAGGTAAGATTCCATATTAAGCAATACTAATTAGCTGGGGCCATCTCCAGTATGTAACAAAAGCAAATCTATCACCAGCTGTGGGGAAAAAACAAAACAGTCCTCAGCTCCCCCAAACCCCAAAACACATAAGCTCAGCATTTTAACTGGCTGGGGTAAGAGCCATTATTTTCATTAATGGAGCTCATTTTTATTTTATTGGGCTTTTTTACTATCAGATTAAAAGCATGTTTTTATTGTAGTTTTTTCTAATGCAATCTTGGATGATGTGCTCAGAATGAATGGAATAGTTATTGTTTTAATTATTTTTTCATTTTGTGTTTTTATTTCGTTTGTTCCTTTTATTTACTACTTTTAAGTTTGCCATAATAACAGGGACGCAGGGTGTCCGGAGGCCTCTAGTCAGCACCCCCTCAGTGGCTGGCCTCTGCTAAAGGCCAAGGAACAGGAAAAGTGCCAGTACGCTGATGTTTTCGGAATCCAGGGGCCACCTGGCACCAGGGCACAGTGCTACTGATGAGGGCACACAGGGCAGAGCCAAGGGCAGGGCCCCCTTCCATTCCTGCTCCTGCTCCCAGCCACCCTGGCTCCCCGGGTAAAGAGAAGAGGTTGGAAGACATCTCAAGGTGGATAAGCCAAAGGGTGTGTTACTCACCCACAGCCACGCTTCCCTGATGCCCATTTCCCTGCAGGATGCCTGTGAAAACTCACAGATTTCAACAGGCAGATACCTTTAGCTAGACTTGGGGATACGTGTTCCCTGCCCACGAGGAGAAGGGAGAACCACAAGGGCAAGTCCAGGTGTCTCAGCCACCCAGTGGGCTTGGGCAGGGCAGGATTTCTAGAGTCCTTGCTTAGCACGAGAAATTGAGCCTGTGAGTTTGCTGTCCGGGGACAGGCTGAAAAAATAGCAGATGAATAGTTAGAGGGAGCGAGGGTATAGCTCAGTGGTAGAGCGCATGCTTAGCACGCATGCTTAGCACGCATGAGGTCCTGGGTTCATTCCCCAGTACCTCCATTAAAACTAACATATATATATTATATGTATATATACCTAATTACCTACCACTCAAACAACAACAAGAAATTTTTAAAATATATATTTCAGATGGATAAATGCCCATAATGACCCGATGAAGGCCTCGTTTGGTGCCACATGTGCGCCCATACGCTCACTCTCTCTGGGCCTGCCCTCTGCAGAGAGGCCGCCCGGGCCACTGCCTGTGTCTGCCGTTGCCCCCCTCTCCCTGTGGCTTCACACCCTCTTCCCGTTCCTGATGCCCCTGCCTGCCTGGCCCCCATTTGCAGGAGTGTTCTCCAAAGTATGCTGTAGGTTCCCAACCTGCATGGCCTGTGAATTTAAATCTAGCAAAGATCTAAAGAGCATGTTAACACCCTGTTCCAAGGACTTCCCATCACATTCAAAATGAAATCCTTACAGACCCCGTAAGGCCCCTGTGGTCTGAGCCTTCCTGTCCTCTGAGTTCATCCACCCATCTCTGCCCAACTCATCTCACTCCAGCCACCCCTCAAGGGAGCCCAGACACCCTCTGCCTGGAGGGCCCCCCAAAGCTCTTCATGACTCTGTCTCTCTAGGGGATTCTCAGGGAGGCCTCCCTGCCTCTCCCCATCACTCCCTGGGCCCCCATCTGTCTTCGTTTCCCTCATGGCACCTGTCACGTGCGACCTTACATCCTTTGTGCTTTTACTGGCCGTCCACCCACCTGGGAATGGGCTCAGTGCTGGAGAGTGCTGTGTCCCTGGGCCCAGCACAGCAGCCCTGGGCACTGGGAAGGTGGTCCAGAAATATTCGCTGGAAGACACCTAGGACTCTCTTTTTGAAAACACACTGGACTCCCAGAAGTGTCTGACCAAGGACTTATTTGTTGCCAGTTGGGTTCCAGTGGATGAGTCAGGAATTTCTGGAGGTAAACCCAGGACTTGGCTTCCTCCTTCCAGCCCGCCCAAGCCAACGGAGTACTGCTGAGATCTCTTGATTTTGTTTCTAAACACAGAGAAGGTACATGATGCTTCAAAATCCCACACAGCTCACTTCTTGATGAATGCTGAATCACTCACTCAGTTTATCGCATCCTTTGATTCATGCATGTCTCATTTCATAAAACATATTTTCTTTTTTTAATTGAAGTAGAGTCGGTTTACAAAGTTGTGTTAATTTCTGGTGTGCAGCATACAGTTATGCACATATATACATTCCTTTTCATATTCTTTTCCATTTTAGGCTATTACAAGGTATTGAATGTAGCTCCCTGTGCTGTACTGTAGGAGCTTGTTGTTTATTTTATATATAATAGTTGGTGTTTGCAATATGGTATCACTTACATGTGGAATCTAAAAAAAAAAAAAAAAAAAGACACAAAAGAACTTATTTACAAAACAAACAGACTCACAACACAGAAAACAAACTTATGGTTACCAGCGGGGGAAGGGGTGGGTGGAGGGAGAAAACATATTTTTTCTTTTTTTTTAACATTTTTTTTTATTGAGTTATAGTCATTTTACAATGTTGTGTCAAATTCCAGTGTAGAGCACAATTTTTCCATTATACACGAACATACATATATTCATTGTCACATTTTTTTTTTCGCTGTGAGCTACCACAAGATCTTGTATACATATTCTTTCTGAATGAGCAGTTTACATAAGGATTAAAACAGAATATTGAAGTCCGTTTTAACAGAATCTCAGCACTAATTTCTGGAAACAAATTCCACTTAACAAAAAATGCTGTTCCCTTAAGAGAAGTGAACACTGCATCTAAAGAACTTTTTTTTTTTTCCCTAAAGACAATTTGGAAGGCACTCTCCTACCTGGGAGAGAACACCAAGCTTTAAGTTGCATAAACAAAAGAGGTCCATTTATCATGACCCACACTCAAATGCCAGGGCTCTGTAGCATCCTGGACACCAGGCATGAAGTCCCAGCTCTGTGGACTGGTAAATTGTCCTTTCGTAATGCCCTTGTGAATTTCATAGCAAGTAAAATTATATTTCACCCAGAATTTTGGAACAATCTGGGCCCAGTCAGGCAAGGGTTTCTTGACTTAAGTTAGGCAGACTTTTGTTGGTTACTTTTGCCAAATATATCTTACCTTTAAAAAGTACTGCAGGAGTTGTGGGTCATCCATCTACAAAAAGAAAATATTAAGCGCTCACACATAGTTCTGTGTCATTTAGTCGGCAGGACACGGAATGCATGTTGGGACCCTGTGGTTCAGTCCCCAGGCTGAACTGCAGGTAGGTTCCTGCATTGGTTCTCCAGGGAAAAGACTACTGATAAATTATTATTATATATTGAATGTATATTATTCAAATTATGTAATTAAAGGTTATATCAATATAATCATGCAAATGATAATGGCCAACACTTCAGAGTGCTTTTTCTCTGCCGAATGCCATGCTAAGCCCCTTCTTTACGCATGTTGCCTTGTTGAATCTTCATACCCATACTACCAAGCAATATTATCACCTCTCATTTCAGATGAAGAGATTGAGGTACAGGGAGGTTTGGTGGCTTGGTCAGGATCATGGAGCTGGTAAGTGGCATCTGAGCCCTGGCCCCAGAAGCCATGATGAAAATGAAGGCAGGCGAGGGTCCAGGGAGAGATGGGGAAGGCAGAGGGTGAGCAGGGTGGCTTCTCCAAGAATTCCCCTTTTGGAACAGCGTGATGAAGAGGTTTAGGGGGAGCCTCCAGGCAGAGGGCCATCTGGGCTTCTTCAACAGGTGGCTGGCGTGGCTGTCCAGAGGTGGGCAGGTGAGCCTAGTGGGGGCAGGAAGGCTCAGATGACAGTGGCCTCATGGGGTCTGCAAGGAGTTGGGATTCTATTTTGAATGTGATGCTGAGGCCCTTTGAGAAGGGTACTTGCATGATCTTTAGATCTTTGCTGGATTTACACTCAGAGGCCAACCAGGTTGGGAACATACAGCGTACTTTGGGAACCGTATCTCATGCGACTTTAATCTCCTTCCAAGTAACGCTGATGTTTGTTGGAAATATGTAATGGTGCATTGAGGAAAGCTGTTTTCCCAAATGCCCAGCATCCAAATCCTGCCAGGACTCATGCTCTTGGACACAGGGGCTCACTGGAGTCTCACCTTCCATTCTGCACTCACCTTACTCCATCTCTCATCTTCTATGCAGACAATGTCCATTCTCAGCTGACTATGCAGAGCTGGGAAGCAGCTCTGATATCTGGGGGCAGGAGCTGCAGGTTCAGTCTCAGGGGGAGTCAGTCTCCGTCAGCCACATGCTCAGACATCTAGTTCTGAAGACCCTGCAGTGACTGACCGTCCAGGCAGCACTATAGACCGAACCCTCATTCTCCTTATTCTCCATATGCATGTTGTCTTCATCCTTAGGGTCTCCTCACTCTCTACCCCTTGCTCTGTCATAATTTGGGAGAATACTGCAAGACTGTACTGGCCCAGGTATGCACACCCAAGACATGAGAACACATGTGTGCATGCCCAGGACATAAGAGCAAAGTTGGCTAGGGCACTCATCACACTTCAAAGACACGCATTGTTGGAGAGAATTCAAGGATTGTTGGTTTCACTCTTCTCTGGTCCAGGAATGAGGGGAAAGAGAAGACTGGGCCAGGAGAAGGTGCTGAGTCCCTCTGGGATAACTAAGAGTGAGACATCACTGCACACAATCAAGGATGGCTTACGGGAGGAGGCTTGTCATGGGGAAATGAACCTTCCAGGCTGTGGACATGGCAGAGTGGACCTAGCTCAGCCAGCATCTACCTGTGAATGTTGACACTGGCTTGAAGGCTAGTGTGTGTTCTTCTAGACCTCTCCCTGATTCTGTCTTTATTCTGGTTAGGTCTGTCCAGCAGGAGAAACATAGGAGATGGAGACAGAGCCTCCTGAGGATCCTCTGTTTTAAGTTGGCATCTCAGACCCTGCCAGGCTACACCCACAGACACCCAGGACTGAAGAGGGCACCTGTAAAAGGGGCTTCTCTCCCAAATGCTGCTGCTCCACACATGCACATACACATACACACACACACACACACACACACACACACACACACACACACACACACTGTGCCAAAGAGCCTCTGGCACAAACTACTGCCTCCTGCACACATGAAGTCCTGGATTTGATGGCTGGGCTTATCTTGTGCAACATTCCCAAGGCTCCATTTTTCATTAAGCAATTTTTAAAGAGTTTTATGACCCGGCGAACAATAATTTTTTTTAGTGAAAGCAGACTAAATTGTAAGTGGCGGTAATTACACCAAACTAATTGTAGGCAAAATTAGTAAGAGGTCAGATCCGTTTGGTCGCAAAAGAAAATACATGCTTGGATCACACCTTAAATGATCTCGAGGAAATTAATTCATCATGGGAAAAAAAAAAAAAAGGAATCTTCCTAAATTAACAGTGGTCTTTCTAAGAATCCTTGCAGGGAAGAAGGTTTCCTCTTTGGTTTTGGTTTTGTTAGATATCCTGTGTGTGTGTGTGTGTGTGTGTGTGTGTGTCTCTGTGTGTGCACACGGTGCGTGCACATGCACACCAGCACTGAAGAGTCGAATTGTAGCTTTTCACAGCACCAGCTCAGGTGGCTAAATGCCTCCTTAGTGGGCACAGAGTGTGACCTAGAAGTTAGAAGACTTAGCGCATCCTAGTGCCCTGCAAGCTCATGGTGGGACCCTGTCCAGCTCAATCCTTCTCTTCTAGATGGGATCAGCTCACTTTAAAAACATCTCCCAGGGAGAGCATGATTGGATAGCATGGTGGTGTTTTCCTCGGAAGTGTCATCTTAGCGTGGAGGGTAAGCATTTGATGAAACCAGTACAGAGGCCATGCAAAACTGATGGATGTTTCCGCAGAGGTCAGACTCATGATGACCCAGATCCCATGTGCACTGAAGTTCACAAAAGTGGAATTACTTATGCTGTAGAATTTGAGTCCCAAGCTCACTACCAACAGCTACAATCCTGTATAGTCAAATTACCCTTGAAACCCATCGTTAAGAGCCAAGTAGAAAGTGACATCATCTCTCAAGCATAGTCTTAAATTTGGGGCACAGATTCTGCCTATGTAGGAGATGACCAGCTCAAGTACTTGGTTTATGTTTATGGGCCATACTGCATAAAATCACATCTCTTTAAACCCTGGAATCCACTCAATAGTGTGCCTGGAAACATACGGACGTGAAACTTACATAAAGGAAGACAAGACTCCCAACCAAGCCCATGCCCCCAGAGCACAATTCGTTTAATTGGTGGTGAGGTCAAATGATTCGAACTATTCCGACGTCTTTCTTCTCATTTGATGAGTACTTGACATTGCATGACTTAGACACGTGTATCATGGATTCGCTGCTGGCATCACCTGAGTGGAAGTGTTTGCAGCCCAAAATGGTGTGGAGACATGCCAGTGACTTTCATAGTGAGAAAACAGGGAGTTCGAATGGCTGGGGAGGTGCTTTGAGAAAATCATGCTTTACTGCAGGTCCAGCCTGGGGACAGTGCAGGGCAGCCAGCTCACTCTAGTGTAGGAATACTTTACAATATACACCAAGAAATATGAGGATATATGAATTGCCAAGAGGATGAAAATTAGACTTCTTTCATGCACACATGTGCAAGGGATGCTGGTACCCTCCAGCTTGCAGTCAATGCTCAGTGGATTGAAACAGCTGTGACTTCTGCACATGCATCCAGGGATGCTGAGCATCCATGTGGTGAGAAAGGAAGTCCAGTAGAAGCCCTTCTAGGCCACATCCTGCCTTTACAACTTGGGTCCTGAGTAAGGGTCATCTAGCCCGTCTCAAAACGTGTCCAGTGACAACAAGGCTCACTGGTCCTCAGCCCATCACATCCTGGGTGGGTCTGACTGCTGGAAATTTCACCACCAGGCCTGGAACCCAGAAGTCCCTCAGAAGTAAGAAGCGTTTTTTGGTGCTGGGTTTGGATGTCCTCACAAGGAGTACCATCTGGGTCCTCAGTAACCATTTATGCCCCTGCCATGAAACGATGTCCTTACTCTTCCCATCCCTGCTGGCTCCCAATACACCATGTGCTGAGCATACATATCCTATCCATGCAGTATGGGTCCCTCTAACAGCCTCACACACTGAGGTCTGGGGTATGGGGTCTTTTCATTGGGAGCCCAGGGGTAGATTCAAAATAACCACATGGAAATGGAGCTCAGAGATGCCAGTCTGTGCCCAGACTTCAGTAGAGAACTGGGGAGTCTATTCCAGGGCAGGGAGGTCCCTGTGGACTTTTTCCTGTGACAGAGATCCTGAGTCACCTCCTTTAGCATAGCTCACAAGAGCCTTCATGGCCTGGCCCTGCCCACCTTGTGTAGCTTCACTGCCCACCAACCTCCAGCCATGTGAGACCACCTCCGTGCCTTTGACTTAAACATGGTAGTCCTTTTGGAACTCCCTCCCTGCTCCTTCTCCACCCACCTAAATAATTCCCTTTCATCCTTCAAAACAAACAAGTCAGATATCACAGCCTAAGGGATGGGGGGGGTTCTCACCTCTCACATGGGATGGGTGTCCCTGCCCTGCCCCTCTTCCAGCCCATTCGGCTCTTTATGCCATACCCTCATCATCAATTATTGGCTGCCTCACCTTCACCAGGCCTTGAACCCCCACCCCAGCAGGTGTGTCTGGGAGCCCAACATCCAGGGTGGCAGGGTGGGCAGTCAATAAATGTGAGATGAATGAGTGAGCCATGCTCCCTCTGAGGTACCCTTCAGTGGCTACGTCAGGCTGTCCGTGGTCAGTTTTCAAAAATAAGCAACACCTACAGGAAGGCACCACCTAGCATATGCTCACTTCTAGAAAATTCCACACCAGGCTTAAAAGCAAGGTTTTGACCACCATTCTGGACCCAAAGGCAGCACAACACCCAAGATTTGGCATCAGGGAGGAAGAGAAGGAGGAGAAAAGGAGGAAGGGCAGGAAGACAAGGGAAGGAACAGCCGGAGAGATTCGCAAAGAAACTGACCTTTGCACCAACTCCCTGAGCTTCCCGGGCAGCAAAAGCGGGGATGCATGCAGACCCCTGGCCCCAGGGGAGAAACACTCCAGTAAGTCCTCATGGGATCCGGCTAAGAAAGGTTCCCAGGAAGAGAATATGGTTCCCAGCAAGAGACAAAATGGCGGCAACACCTCAGATCCATTCTGAAATCTTTCAGCAGTGACTTCAGCCAAGAAGCTACAAGAAGGGCCCTCAAGAGATACAAAATCTAAGAAAAATAGTCCTGGCATCTAATTACAACAGTGCAGTTTGCTGCTTTTATCTGTAATTGGACTGTATAGTCTTTCATTCTAATTTACTTTACATCTAAACTGTGATAATCAAGACAAGCAGAACAGAATGGTCTCTAACTGGCTACCCTACTGACACCCGTTAATGCCTAATTATAACAACTAAATTAAAGATGTGACTGTAAAGAGGTGGAATATCAGCTTGAAGCATTTAATTCTGTGGAAAGAAGTAGAGATTTTAAATCCTAAGTAAGAAAATCAATATTATGCCTCATTATATTGGTATTGCTAAACAGATTAATGAAATTAAGTATTTTCTTGTGTTGCTTTTCTTTTTTCCAATGTTGTCCTGATGCAGTGATGGTCTGTAATGAAGGAGTACTGCAGAGGAGGAAGTCTAAATGGAGAGCCAATTTATACACCGAAATTGGGAGATAGCTAATCTCGTTTATAGAGCAAAGGTTTTCTTTTGATATGGCTAGATTCTTAGATAGACATCATGGGTCTGGACTTTTGCCGTCTCACAGAACAAATATAAATTCAACCCAAAGGGAAGGGGAGGCACTCTCTCTCTCTTCTCGTGGTCAGATGTGCCAACAGGGACCACGTTGACAAAGCCAGCGTTCCCAAACACTGTGGTTTAGGACAAGCATCCTTGAAGCTTCCTGTGCTGGTGGCAGCCCGGTCTATCCCAGGCTGCAGATGGCCACTGATGAAAAAACAGAATGTAAGGGACAGATGGAAGCTGGGCAGATGAGTGGACTGATTAACCAGACCCCCAAGAGCCATTTGGTTGGTTGGAAGCTGTTGGAGAAATGGTGAGAAGAAGCCAATATCCAGACTTGACAACAAAGCTTGGAAGCAGAAGAACCAAGGTTTGCAAAGGGGAGATGTACTTTTCCTGGTCTGAGTGAGGAAACACACACCCATCCCTGGCGAGGTGGCAGCACCATGTGCCCCCACAACCTGCCCCATGAAGTTCTAGATTTTTATTTATTTGTTTGCTTACAGTCTTTTCTTTCTCTTCCTTCCTTTCTTCCTTCCTTTCTTTTTTTCTTTCTTCCTTTCTTTCCTTCCTTCCTTTCTTCCTTTTTTCCTTCTTTCTTTCTCTTTCTTTCCATCCTTTCTCTTTCTTTCCTTCTTCCTTTCCTTCTTTCTTTCTCTCCTTTTTCTTTCTCTTTCTCTTTCTTTCATTTTTACAATTACCCATCCTAATTTCTAAGTCTTTTAACTCAAAGTCAATACAAGATTCAAAACACTAAAAATTAGCAAATTCAGCGTGTCACCACATGAGTCATCCCTCTCAGTGCCCAGGCCACAGAGATGCACAAACAAAGATCTTTGAAGAATCTGAAGATCTTCAAAAAGAGACTGACCATTTCGAGGACTCTCTAGACATCTTATGGAATTGGATCTCCTGACCAGTGAGTTACTATGAACGACCAACTCAAGGATTATGGTTTCCAGACCTCTTCTGGGACTAGGGAAAATATGAAAATGAAGCAGGCCGAGGTCCCAAACCCTGGAGCTTCCATTAAAGATGCCTGGGTCATGCAGGGCTGTTTGGCCGAGCAGGCAGAGGGAACCTTGACCTGGTGCCCAAACTCGAAGGAAAACACAGCTTCAGTGAACATATTCAGAACTTCCAGAACTCGAAAATCAAGAAGGAAGACGTGTTAATTTCAATTGATGGCTAAATTGTCATTTTTGGAAAAGAAAAATTTTTATTTTGAATTTTGCATGTATCATCATCTTTTCAGATTCCAGGGGCCTCTATCCCATCTCATGAGCACGTGCATGACATGAAGGGAAGGATGACACTGGCCTGGAGGCAGTGATCATCACAGGCAGGGAGAGGTCACCAGCCCTCTCAGAAAGGAACAGCCTAGCTCCAGATCCTGCAGGACCAGACTGTGTCTCTTAAGTGTCCTAGGGCTGCAGGCACTCAGAAAGCAAGTGTGACAACCTCCCACCAGGCTCCCCTCTCAACTGCACAAACAAAGCCAAATAAAAACTGCCGACGGCCACTGGTCCCACTGTGACAGATGTGGTGCCTTTGCACCATCTTGTCTGTTCTTAAGGGTTTTTTTTTTTTTTTTCTTCTTTCTTTTACTGCAAACAGACAGATGTAGCTTGTCCCTTCCATCTTGTTTACAATGTGGAGGAACACCTGTGGAAGAACTAGGCCCCCTACAGACATCTCTGACTTTTCATTCAAATGGCTTAAGACTAAGCCAGCCGGCTCTGCAAGCCCGTCTGCAACTGATTCTGGGTTCTTCTGCACATGTTTGCTAGGGGGTGTTCCCTGCTCCCAGTCTGACTCTGGGCACCTTAGAATTCCACAGCCCTGTACATATTATTAAAGACCACTTATTTACATGGTACTTCATTAGCATGATGATGGAAGAACAGTGACTGAAACTGGTGACTTTGTGTGACAATTGCCTCTTTTCCTTAACCTCATGTTTTTATGCCACAGCTTTTGGTGGGTTACAAGCCACCCCAAAACTTAGTGACCTAAAAACAACCACGTTTCACTTAGCTCACACTATTGTGGGCTGCCTGGGTGGTTCTTCTGGTCCAGACTGACTCAGCTAATCACTGCTTGGCTCACTCGTGTATCTGTGGTCAGCTGGCAAGTAGGCTGGTGGCTGGAAGTTCTAAGATGTCCTGGGTCATATTTCTGGCAGCTGGCAGGCGGTTGGCCAGGATGATAAGAGTGACTGGGGCACATGGCTCGCATTACACAGCAGTCAACCTGGCTTCCTAACATGGTGGTCAACAGCAAGAGAGTGAGACCAAGTGTGCATTTCAAGTCTCTGACTGTAGCACGTTTTCCACTGTCCCCGTGGCCAAGACCGGAGTCAACATGGGAGGGCACCATCTAAGAGCCTGGATGCCAGGACAGGAGGAATTTGTGGCCATTTTTGCATCCACCATTTTTTTTTTCATTTTCTAGTCTCTTTAACTGAATGACTCATTTATTTCTAACGTTTAGTGTTTATAAATGATGCACAAGTTCAGCTTTGATTACCTCTTTAGCACACAAATACTTAGGAAGGCATTTTTAAATTGCAATTAGATAAAAATTTAATTCAATTTATTTTAATTTAAATTTAATTTAATTTTAATTTTGTCTAATATTTTCTTTTTTCTACTTTTACTATATTTTGGTCTAATAATTTGGCTTGAATTATTTCTATCTTTTTGGGTTTTTTAAGCCATATGTTGTGTTTAATTCTCAATATACCATGGATGTTTGAAAAGTGTATATTTCTGTTTGATGCAAATAGCTAGTTACAAATATATGTACATTATTTGGATATAGAATCAACCTTCGTGGTGGTGGTTTAATTTTTCTCTACTGTTATTATCTGCCTGATCTGTTAATTTCTGAGAGGAGAATGTCATGTTATTTTCATGGGTTTTTACTTGATATATGTCTGTGCTACATTGTACAAGGAAATTAAGAACTAATTAATTATATAAGAATTACATAATTCTTTTATATTTCTAGTGAGGTGAATTTTTTATCAGAATAAAACAACTCTTGGCGGGAAGGGTAGAGTGCTTGGTAGAGTGTGTGCCTAGCACGCATGAGGTCCTGGGCTCAGTCCCCAGTACCTTCATTAAAAATAAATAAATATACCTAATTACCTTCCCAACAAAAATTTTAAAAATAATTAAAAAGCAGCAACTCTCTTTATCCCACCTAATGTTGGTTGCATAGAATTTCCTGTCCTATTGGTACAGGCCAAGAATTGTTAAAGCCATTATAGTGAGGGTGCTGGTTACCTAGTTCATTTTATAAGATGAGTAGAATAATGAATTATTATGCATTCTTGGAGTAAAATCTGTCAGTGCACTTAAAACTATAAAAATGCTCACTCTATTTTAAAATTGAAGATAATTATAGATTATATTATCTAATTACAGATTTCACATCAATTGAAAGAAATAATACAGAGCGATTCCACGTACCCTGTTCCTAGTTTTCACCAGTGTAACATCTTGCAAAACTATAGTGTAACATCACAACGTAGACAGTGACACTGATGCAATCCACCGATCTCATTCAGCTGTCCCCAGTCTTACCTGTGTTCATTTGTGTATGTATGTATATTCAGTTCCATACAATTTACTCACATGTATAGGTTCACATATCTACCACCACAGTGGAGATACAGAACAGTTCCATCATAACAAGAATTCCTCATACTGCCCTTTTACAATCACACCATCTTCCTTCCCTTGTCCCTAACTCCTGCATTTACAACATTTTATCATTTGAAGAACATTACATAAAATATCACATAGGATGTAACATCTGAAGGTTAGATTTTTTTCTAACTCAGAATAATTCCTTAAAGGTCCATCCAAGCTACTGCATGTATCAATGGTTTTCTTATTTTTATTGCTGAATAACATTTTTTTGTGTATATGTACTACAGGTTAACCGTTCACCAGCTGAACACATCTGGGCTACTTCTAGTTTGGGGCTATTATGAATAAGGCCACAATAAACATTCACATGCAGGTGCTTCTGTGAACACAGTTTTAATTTCTCTGGGATAAACACCAGAGAGTACAATTTGGGGTTCGTATGGCAATTTCACATTTAGTTTTATAAGAAACTGCCAAACTGTTTTCAAGAATGGCTATATGATCTTACCTGCCCATCAACAAAGTATTAGTAATCCAGTGTCTCTGCATCCTTGCCAGCATTTGGTAAATTCACTGCTTATATTGTCACTACTCTGTATGTAGTGATACCTCATTATGGTTTTAATTTGCATTTCCCTTATGACTCGTAATGTTAAACATCCTTTCATGTGCTTATTTTCCATCTGCATACCGTCTTCATTGAAAAGTCTATTTGTGTCTTTTGAACATTTTCTAATTTGAGTGTTTGTTTTAACTATTGAGTTTTGAGTGTTCTTTATATATTCTAGATACTAGTCCTCTGCTGGATAAGTGGTTTGCAAATATCTCTACCCAGTTTATTGTTTGTCTTTCATCTTCTTCACCTAGACTTTCACAGAGGAAACATTTTTAACTCTGATGAAGTCCAGTTTATCAATTTTTTCTTTCATAGTTTGTGTTTTTGGTGTCAAGTCTAAGGACTCTTAGCCTAGCTCTAGATGCCGAAGTGTTTTTTTTTTTCCTAAAGGTTTTATAGTTTTATGTTTTAATTTGAAGTTCATAATCAAGTTTGAGTTAATTTTTATATAAGGTGTGAGGTTTAGTTTGAGTTTCATTTTCTTGCCTATAGATGTTCCCTCTCTCCAGCTCCATTTGTTGAAAAGGCTACTGTTCCTTCTTTGAATTGCTTTTAATCCTTTGTAAAATATATGGAACAATTCATGAATTTGCATGTGATCCTTACGCAGTGGCCATGTTAATCTTCTCTGTATCATTCCAGACTTTTTTATATGTGCTACCTGAGTGAGTAGCTCATACACTGTAAGAACTGCTACAAGATGGAAACCTCAGCCTGTATGAATAAAGAGCCCCAGAAATGGCAGATATGCAGGTTAAATATAAAATACATTTTTCTCATTTGTTAATTTCTTGAAACAACATTTGGTGATGGGAAGAAAGATCCTAACACTGTACTGTGGAGTTTCAGTCCATGTAGATGTGTAATGCATGTCAACAGTAGCAGGAAGGATGGGGCAGGGTGAATACTGGACATATACTAACTACTAAAACCAACTAAGAGGTTTAGACATAAAAAATAAAGGATGAAAAGTGAAATACTTAAAGTTTTCAGTTAGTCTAAGAGTAGAAAAAAAGGAACAATAAGAAAACAGAAAACCAATATAAGAGTAGACTTGAACCCAACAATATCAATAATAATACCAAATACTATCAACGATAGACTAAAACATTAAGATCAGAGTATATGCTGTCTACAAGAAACACTCTTTAAAAATAAAAATGCAGACATGTTAATGTAAAATGATGAAAGAAAGGTGTATAAACAATAAGAATGAGAAAGGTGATGCAGCTATGTCATAATCATACAAAGATGATTTCAAGGGAGAAATATTCCAAAGATTAAAAAGAAATATCTCCTACTTTCAAAGGGTCAATTCATAAAGAAGATATCCTGAGTGAATGTGCACAAAATACATGAAGCAAAAATAGACACACTGGTGAGAGAAGCAGACAAATTTGGAATTATAACTGAAGACTTCTCTCTCCAGTAGTAGATAGAACAGGTAGACCTAAAACAGAAAAAGGAATTTTTGAAAATTAACAACCAATTTAACCTAACTGAGCTGCATAAAACAGTACTCCAACAATAAAATGCACACGGAAAATGCACCAAAACAGACCACCTGTTTAGAGATTAAAGAAGACAATATCATACATTGAAATACAGAATATATGTGTATATGTGTAATCTAACTATAATAGAATTAAATTATTAGAATTAAAAAAAATTAACAAAATATTTTTAAGCTACAGTGTTTAGAAATTAAATCAAATCTTCTAAATATGTCATAGATCAAAGAAGAAATCACAATGTAAATTATAAAACATTTTAAGTGAGATAATAATAAAACAATGTTTTTAAAAATGTGTGGGATACAGCTAAAGCAGCACTTGAGGTAATTTTATAGCATTAATTGATTATATTAGAAAGGTGAAAAGGTTTAAAATCAAAGATTTAATTTCCAATTGAAAAGTCTAGAAAAAGAACAAATTAAAGTGAAAGTCAATAATGGTAAGAAAATAATAACAATATGAAGGGAAATCAGTAAAATAGATCATGTCCTTGAAATGATACATAAAACTCTAAACTCCCAGAAAAAACTGATCAATGAAAAAATACAAACACAAATTATTAATATCAGAAATAAAAGAGGTGGCAATATCACAGATCCTACAGACATTAAAGGATAATACACAGATATTATGCTAATAAATTTGAAGATTTGGATCAAGTGGAAAAATTATTCGAAATGCACAATTATCCAAGATCATCCAAGAAAAGTAAAAATATAATTAGTTCTATATCTGTTAAAGAAATTATATTCACCATTAAAAACCTTCCCACACACACACACAAAAAGATGCAAAATCAGATGGCTTTACTAGTGTGTTCTCTCAAATATTTACAGAGTAAGTAATACTGAATTCTCACAAACTCTTTCAAAAGTAGAGAAGGGAAGGAATATTTCTTATATTATAAAATCAACATGATCCTCATATCAAAATCAGAGAAGGACATTGTAAGAAAAGAACAGTATAGACAGATATCCCTCATTAACATAAATGATTAAATCCTATACAAAGTAATTAGGAAATTCAATCCAACAATATGTAAAAATAAAATACACCTCAAACAAGTGAGATTATCCCCAAAATGCAGGGCTGGTTTAACATCTGAAAACCGATTGTAATTCACCACATTAAACAATAAGTAGAACTGTCATATGATCAGCCTAACAGATTCAAAGCAAAAACCTCTGATAAAATTCAACATCACCCCTTTTCAACAAAATAGAAATAGTAGTAAACTTCTTCAGTCTGAAACACAGTTCTAGGTTCTATCAAAAAACATACAACTAAAAACTTACTTAATGGTGAACAACTCATATATTTCCAAATAAGATTAGGAAGAAGGCAAGGATATCTGCGCTTGTTATGCTAGAAATCCTAGCCGATCCAATAAGGCAAAGGAAAAAGGAAAAGGCATGACCATTGGGAAAGAGGTAGTAACTGTATCCATATTCACAGATGACGTTATGGAGATAATCCTAAGGAAATTACCCCTCAAAATACTACTTGAACTAGTAAGTGAATTTGGTAGTGTCACAATATACAAGGTGAATATACAAAATACAATTGTATTGCTACATATTAGCAATAAAAATGTATTATATAATTTAAAAATTGCACTCAAAAGACATATAATGCTTGAGATAAATTTATCAAAAGATTTGCAAGAAATCTACCCTAAAACTACCTATATAACCAATGTCAGAAATTTTTTTAAATCTAAAAAAAGCAAGTACTATACCTACTTTTTGACCTGAAGTTCTAAATACTTTCGAGATGTTGATTCTTCCCAAATTGATCTTTACATTCAATTTCATACCAAACAAAACCCAAGAAGCCAAATTAAAGAGCTCATTCTGCAAATTATTTTTAAAAATTCTTCTAATGGAGCCAAAGCAATTTTAAGTAAGAAAAACAAGTCTTTAAAGCCTTGTTATGAGGTAATAATAAAACTGTGTGTGTTTTTTTTTTTTTTGTAAGAAAAGGCAAAAGGATCAATGGAACAGAATAAAGAGTCTTGAAATAGATTCACATCTATAATAAATAGATATTTGACAAAGGCAGCAAGGTATTCCAACAGGGTAATAATAGTCTTTTCAACCAAAAGTTTTGAAACATATCAGTATCTGTATGAGAAAAAGATGACCTTTGACTCCTACTCACACCATTGACAATAATTCAGTGTAAACTGTAGACAAAACCTAAAGCTAAAACTATGAAGTTCCTATTAGAAAAGATAGGAGAATAACTTCATGATCTCAGGGCAGGCAAAGATTTCTTACTGAAAAGCCAAAAGCATCAAATATAAAATAAAAGAAATAAACATAACTCCATTAAAATTGAAAACTTCTGCTCATCAATAGATACTGATAAATTAATGAGTATGCAAGCTAAAGACAAGGAGAAATGTGGCAAATGATTTGTATTTAGAATATACAAAAAAAAAATCCTACAATGCAATAATAAGACCCCAGTACTATTGGGCAAAAGACTTGAACATACATTTCACAAAGAAAGATATATGAATAGCCAGTGTGCACCAAAGGGCTCAACATTATTCATCATCAGGGATGTGCAAACTAAAACCCTAATGAGATACCACTTCAAACTTTTCAGTGGTTGAAATTAAAAAAGAATGACCACATCAAACCTTGCCAAGGATGCAGAGCACCTGAAACTCTTAGACACTGATAATGGTAAAGTGGTAAAGCTACTTTGGAAACTAGTTTGGCAATTTCTTATAAAATTACACATATACCTACCTTATGACCCAAAATTCCACTCCTTGCTATTTATCTAAGAGAAATTAAAATATATATCCACAAAAAGACTTGCATAAGAATGTTAATAGCAGCAAAAAAAGGAGAGAGAGAGAAGAGAAGAGAAAGAAAAGAAGAAAAGAGAGAAAAAGAGAGAGAGAGAAAGAAAAAGAACAAGGGAGGAAGGAAACCAAATGTCCACCAACAATAGAACAGAGAAGTGAATTGTGGTACTGTCATACAGTGGTATACTCTCAGCAATAAAATAAATTATTAACACATGCAACAATATGGAAGAATCTCAAAAAGCATTTTTTTCCCAAGAAAAAGAATCCATCCTGTGTAATTCTACTTATATAAAACAGATCAATGAATCTCTGGTGACAGAAATCAGAACTATAGTTGTCTCTAAAGAGAGGCAGCAAGAATTTACTGGGTAGGGTCCTGAAGAAACTCTCTGGAGTGTGTGAATGCTCTATATTTTCATATGGATGTGGATATGCACATTTTAAAAAACAGATCAAACTTCACATTTAAGATCTAAGCATTTCACTCTATGTGAATAATAAAATTTTAAAAATCTTAACTGATAATCTTCTCTTTTTTGCAAACTCTCGCTCATTAGTGGCAATCCTCAGAATGAAGCCCGCCTCAAGACCCCACAATCTCATTTTGCATCAGCTAACCTGCCGAAAGAATGAAATGGTAAACTCCAGGCTAATACAGCTTCACATGCATTTTTTTTCCTCCAGCTGTATTCTCCAGCACCTGCAGCAATGCACCATATAAAAAGAACAGATAAGAAAACAAGATGGAATCTCACCCAAATTTATTACTGAAGATAGTTCCCAGGTGAATGGCAGTACCACTTCTCTGTCACAGGCGGGCAGATACAGCAGTTCAAATACCTCTTTCTGAATAGTTTAGAGACTTCTCTGGTTTGAAAGTTTATTAAGTTTTCATCAAGTTTTTATTTTGTTCTGTCTGTAAGTGCTAGCTGGTTCATACACTTGAAACAGCAAATGCTAATATTGTTCAATATATTTGGTCAGCAAAAGTTCCTCCTGTCTTTCCCCTAAGCCCAGTCAAAATCCTCTTTGGCGTCTCAAACTCCATGGCCCCCCTGGGCAGAGAAATCTCTAAGCAGAGAGTTATAAATGTCTCAGGAAACTCACTACCCTCAGGTCTGAGGTTACACAGTTCCCTAGACCCCATCCATCTTCCTGACTATGAAAACAAATGAAAAGTTCTTGGACTGAAAGGGAGCTGGAAAGTCATATTTGAGTTTGGATCAGTAACATCAAGTTTCTCTTCGAAACAAGTTCTCCAGTCATGCTAATCGATGATTTTAAAAGACTGGAGAAGTCCATTTCTAAACTGTTAAGCAAGAAAAGTAAAATGCAACCAATGATGCTCTGCTTGTGTTGAAACTTCAGTGAAAATGTCATCCCTTAGTGTCAAAGGACAACATGTAGGTTGCACACAACAATCTATCTCAGACCCAGAAGTGGCACTACTCCCAAAATCTAGAATGAGCTGAATGCAAATTATTGATTTCCTGGTAAAACCAATCTGAACAGATAATGATAAGAAGAAATTATTATATTCTCTCAAGTAAGTCCTTTGTGTATTTACAGCCGTGATTTGTCTCCTGAGGATCTGTTAGCCTTCATCAATCCTTGCTACTTTGAAGTGAATTACGGTCCAACACATGGGAGTTTGCTAACGGAGAGAATTCCAGAGATTGACAAACATACTTGTAACTGCCTCCTTCCCAAACTCATCCCAAATCCAGCTGCTTATCGGATTGAGTTGGGGAGATTAGGTCCCTCTAGACAGGTGATGTCATGATGTCACAGGATGCAGAAGATCCAGTTACCTGTCCCAATTCAACCACTGTGCAACCCTGAGTAAGCCCATCACGCTCATTCTCCCTCATTCTCCTTGTCTAACGATCTTTGGTTGGTGAATCTAGGATTATAGAGTCACTTTGGGTGAAGGCTCATAAAACTATAGACCAACCAAGAGAACCCACCTTGACGTTGCCCCATCAAACTCTCAAACACACCTGTAAGTGTTTCCATCTTCTTCCCTTCCCCCCTGTTAGAGTCAATGGCTTTCCTCATACCTAAGATTAATGGCTTCACCTGTGCTTGGGATCCCAGCCCCATCTTCCAGGAACTGGTTCTTAACCATGGCTGCACAAGAAGCACCTGGTGAGCTTTCATTTTTAAAAAATACACCCCAGCCTCACTCCAAAAGGGAGGTTTGGAAGGATCAGGGTAATAGCTGAGGCATGAGCATTTTTTCAAAGCCCTCCAGAATATCAATTTAAAGGCACAACCAGAGTTGAGAAATTCTGACCTAGAGAAGACTGTTACTCATTATTGCCTCTGCAGGTGCTGGTTCCTGCCTATTGAGTGTTTAGACACAATTAAGTATCCCACTACAGAAGACCCTCCCTCAGCTCCCCCCACCCCCAGCTATCTCCCAACTCTCTCCTCATGATATATTAATGTTTTTCTCATGAATTAGACTTGCTAAAATAAAACTTTAAGAACCTTATATTGGACTGTAACTTTCTTATACTGCCTTTGATTTTTAGTATCCGGGTTATTTTGGTCTTTAGAATGAGATCGGGAGAATTCTCTTCCATTCTCTGCAGGAGTTTGTGTAGACTTGGTATTATTTCTTCCTTAAATGCTTGGCAGAGCTCACAGGTGAAACTGGGTGGCTGGGAGTTTTCTTGGTGGGAAGGTTAATTAAAAATTCAGTTTTCTCTAATAGATATAAGGCTATTCAAAGACACCATAAAAGAGTGAGGAGATAAGCCATAGACTGGCAAAGATCTTTGCAGCACATCCAGTCAACAAATAATTATATCCGGGATATGTAATTATTTTTTTAAAAAATCAAAGAGAGGAAATCAAAATTATAAACTAGCCATTCACAAAAGTGACCCATAAAATAAGAAAAAGAGGCTCTACCTCTTATTAATCAGGGAAATGCAATTTTAAACTATAATGATCCACCAATTTCCTCCCCATAAACAGGAAGGTATTGGGAAGTCTGACAATGTCAAGTGTTGGCAGGAAATAGAGTGACAGGAATCACCATCTGCTGCTAGAGAGCATATAATTTAATACAACCACTCTGCAAAACAATGAAATTTGAAAACTTGCATACCCCATAACCCAACAATCCTACTCCTAGGTTTTTAGCCAAGCAAAACTTTTAGATACATATAAAATAAAAAGACTATATATAATAATATATATCTGAATCACCTTGTATACTTGAAACTAACACAACATTGTAAATCAACTATACTTCAATAAATATATATATAGAAGTATTGCTTATAATAGCAAAAAAAAAATGCTTATAGGCTCATCAAAGGAGAATGACTGTTCATGGAATACTATGAGGCAGTGAAAATGAATGAATTGTAGAAGCAGACACCACTGTAGAGGAACCTGACAAACATGATGGAGAACAGAAACAAGGTACAGAAAATTTCAGCCAGTGTGATATCAATTTCACACTACTGTACTGACTTAGAGACGCATACATGCGATCATGGTTTCCACAAAAGGAAATGTGAAATAAGAACTTAAGTACAGACAGTTTACTGGGAGCTGATTCTGGCAAACACCAGGAGGAGAGAGGGGAAAGTAAGAAGGAAGGAAAGGCAGCCAATTAGGGGTGCAGTATTAAGCTAGCTACCATCACAGGTAACTGCAGCTTAATCCTGCAGAGAAACTCATGCCCCAGGATGTCTCAGCAAGTGCGGCGGGGGAGTTGGAGTATTTATACACCAACTCCTCTCCTTCTTTGTCTGAGGGCTGCTGGGAAGAGGCATTAATTCCCCAGTAGTTCTGGCCAGCCACAATGGGGACAGAGTAGACTCTGATGGCCAACGTCTGAGGCAAAACATAAAATGCTACTGCTGGAGACTGGGAGTTAATCCCAACTGCACAGAAATGGGAAGGGTAAGGGGATGTGGGCAGAGTGTTGACAACGGCTGCTGTACATAACGGACCAGAGTGTAAACCCAGCAGAGGAATGAGAATGCCACTTCAGCTGTAGAGGTTCCTCTTGAGAGATGAGAAGAGGGTTTTAGGAGGAGAGACACAAATATACCGATTTCTTAAGCCAGTTGGTGGGTACCTTCAGGAGACAGCGGGCACACTGGACTGGGTAAATTGAGGGACCATGCACAAAGGTGTGGTCTGGGTGCTGGGAGACTGTAGGGTCCTCAGGGGTTTTCCCACCAGCTGGGCTAAAGAGACAAGGGCAGGGGAGCAGTTCCAGAAACCTGAACCCAGGAAGAACCTGACTGTCACGCAGAAACCAGAGGCATAAACACACCCTCACTCATTGCTTCCTCCATTCTCTGAACCCAACAGGAAGCCAGAAGGAGGCCCAGAGGAGTGAGTCTCAGGGCACAGGTCAGGTGGAGGAGGGCAGAGAGTTGACCTGCAGGCAGAGAGGTGTTGAGCACGGTTGATGTGGGTTGTATTTTTTTTTTTTTTTCGTATTTTTGAGTGCCTTCAATACTGCTGAATGCATCTTGAAAAATACAGCTTTCATGTGTCACCAAAACCTAATATGGCCACCTGGTCTGCATCCTGCTCCAGGTTTACAGTCTCAGCTAGTGCGGGCTCCCTCACTCTCTCTTTTGTCACCACTGGGCTCCTTTGTGGTCTGAGGCATCTTCCGTCCTCTCCTGCCTCAGGGTTTTGATGCATGCTGTTCCTCTGGCATGAAATACTTTCTCGCCCCATCTTTGCTCAGCCCACCCTTAAACCTCAGTCTCCAGTTTCAACGTCTCACTCCAAAGATGCCTTCCCCATTACCCTTGACCCCTGAGGTCCATCTGGTGGATACACCCGTGTGTGTGTTTCCTTCCTAATTATACTTTCATAGTTTATGAAATCACCAAAACTGGCACCAAATACCCAATGGCCAAGATCTGGGGAAATAGAGACAAAATGAGAAACTTGGTTTTGTTCATCACACAGCACCTGCCACCTCAATGGAGACTGACACAATGTTCAAACCTCAGTCAGGGAGAGAAAATGGCAAAGATTTTGGAAACCCTAGTATTAAACTATCTTGTCCTGGTTTCTCACCTCATGACTGCAGCATGTCCCATCTAGAATCCATGCCTAACATCACTGCCTCAAAGGCCAGCTGGAGCTTGGAGGGTCTCACGTTACCAAAGCAAAGCCCAATTCTCAGGGAACCTGGGTGGCCATCCGAGCATGGAGTCGCATGGCTTTGGGAGTCCAGAAGAAACGAGTTGGGGTACAGACAAAAAAGCACAACCGCCAACCCAGAATGTGAACACCTAGTCTTTGGTGGTGTTCTGCCTGGCGGAGGTGATGTGTGAGAATGCAGGAGACAAACACTGGTCATCCTTAACAGCAACTGTGTTTGACTGTTAGGTACCCCTATGGCTAATATTAAGTTTCTGAATATCAAGTCGGTCCTCTGCAATTTTAATGTATGAATATATTTCAGTAACTCAGAGCCGACCGTCCCCTCTGAGGGGGCCAGACCTACCTCCACATACCCAAGTCAGGTGCCTGCCCGCAGCAAGGAGTCTGTGGAATGGACACAGCGTCCAGGCAGAGAAATGAAACCCATCTCAGGTCAGTAAAAAAGAACATTCAAATGAGAGGACTGAGGACATGATATAACAGCTTAAATGGAGAAAACAGAGGCGCAGGGGGTTGAGGGAAGGAGGTGAGAGGGAGCCAGGGGCCCTGTAGGGAACCAGAGCCCAGCACACCCTATCCTGGCATCCTGGGAGCCAAAAGAGCTTTGGGGCTGAGGAGATGGAGGACCCAGGGCTGAGTGATGCTCTGGCAGAATCTCTGGACTCCTCAGGCCACCAGCATCTTCCTCTGCCAGGAATACAACATGATGGGCATTGAGCCTTGGAGTCACAGGGCCAGGGCAGCCACAGGAAGAGACCACTGGCTTATAAAATGGAGATTCTCCTTAAAAGTTACAAATCAATACCTATTCTTTGTATGAAACACCCATTGGTCCACTGAAACTGAGCTACGATGGGCCCTGGAGATGTCCTCCTGGACCCTCCTAAGACTGCCTTGACTGCCACCACCCAGACCCCACAGCAAACATTTTATAATGCAGCTTACACGTTACTTTTATTCATAGTCAAGGATTGCCCCAAACAAACCTAGGCAGGGGATATGATGGCTGTGACAACCAGGGGACGTGTGTGTGTCTCAGGAGAGCTAAGGAGGTGGTGACTCCAGAGAACTTCGGGTATCTCGAGAGTTGGGTCAGGTTGGTTCACCTTTGAGTTTCTGATGCTTTGATAACCAGGGAAGGCCACGTGGTGATTAAGGGACAGAGTAGGCTTTACACCCAGGGGCTCTGCTCCCATCCCTCCTACACCTTCTGCTGCAGCAGACCCCCCTGTGTGGGTGTAGCCTCTGGGGGATACCCCGCCCCGACCTTGCCATCCAATTCTGCTACCATGGAGACACCCCCCCCCCAACAGCCCCTGCTCCATGCTCCCAGGAGATGTCTTCGCCAGGTGCTCCCCTGGAGAGCCCTGTGCTGGCCACACCTTTCCAGACAGAGAGCAATTCCTCTCTGAGACAGGCAGGGAACGTAATGAATGAACAAGACCTTAAGGAAAAAAGAGAGCAAACCATATTTTTCTTTCTTTCGAGATAAAAATAATATGCCTGCACGTCAGAATCTCCCATGACAGAGCTAATGTCCAGGAGCAAAATGAGAAAATAGCAAACCTCCTCTTGCTAATGTGAACGTACCAACAGGCCCCTGTGACAATCGAGGAGCCATGGAAATCCCTCCCACGTGCAGCCTTCTGAGAGTTCCAGGAAAATGCTTTCTTTTGCTTCATTTTACCCTCTCTTCGTTAAGTACGGCCAGAAAATATCTGTAAAAAATTAACCTAAAGCTTAATGGTTTATGTAAGAATGCCTTAATAAAAATATGTTGGCAAGGTTATTGGACTGTGCAATTAAACCCCTCCCACTCAATACTTTTCAGTCTAATTTCTGGCTAAAGCTTATTCAGCAAACCAAAATGCCAATGCGTTCCTTCCATTTCCACTTCTTTGAACCCGCTCATTTATGAATGAGAAAGGATGTTCTTTGTGTGATTAGCTACACGTAACCCCTTGTTGACAAAGTAGTTTTAAATCCTGAAATCCCGAGACGCCCCAAGATCCACCAAATATCTGAAGAATGACTTTGATTTTTTTTTTCTGCAAGCTGTGTTTGATTTACATCAATTAGGGCCTCCACATAAGGTATCACATAACAGGAAGGCTAATAACCCAGAAATAACCTCATTAAAAGAGACAGCATATCGGTCTAAACAGAATGAACTCTAAGCAGAAAAATTAGTGACCTGGAAAGTAGCAGAAAGAGGTAATAGCAATACCAAGAAAAAATATATTCCCGTTAGCAAGTCAAAGGAGAAAGTGCCAACAGTAAAGTAAAAATACAATAGGAGCAGAAGAAGAACATTTTTTTTAATGTTTTTAATCTGTTCAAATCCTGGAACATGCAATTTATATTCCCCTAGTCAAAAATTGTCTCTGAAATTAGAAATGTACTTCTCATAGCCTCAAACGTGAGACACCATGCTCAGCCTGTGCCTGTGTTAGATGGACTGACTGCACCTCTGAGGCCCGGTGGGTTCTGGGGCTCTGAGTTTTCCCACCACCGTGAACAGTTCTGCAAGTCAGCAAGCCTCTCTTGGACCATTTCCCACCCGATCTCAGTTCACGCGAGGTCTTTTTATCACACCGAGCTCTGTTCTGTGGCACAGACCATCAGGGAAACAAAGCTCCCCCTCTGCCTCTCCAGATTGATTCCAGAGTGCCCTCCCCTGGGTTCCCACACTTATGGGAATTTTATAAATACAAAGTTTGCCAAGGAAATGACTGTTTCCAAGAAGACTCACACATGTGGTTTGGCTAATTTAAAAAAACAAGAAGAAGAAAAGAAAGAAAGTGGTTACATCAGACATAGATCTTTTCCAAGGACAAGAAGACAAACTGAATGGCAGAAAGTATTTGTAAATGATACGACCGATAAAGAATTCATATCCAACATATATGCATGGCTCATACAACTCAACATTAAAAAAAAAAAAAAACCTGATTAAAAATTGGGCAGAGGAACTGAACAGACATTTTTCCAAAGAGGAAGTGCAGATGGCCAACAGGCATGAGGAAAGATGCTCAACATCACTAATCATCAAGGAAACACAAATCAAAACCACCATGAGGTACCACCTCACACCTGTCAGAATGGCGACCATCAAAAAGAACACAAACAACAAATGCTGGCTGAGATGTGGAGAAAAGGGAACCCTCGTACACTGTTGGTGGGACTGTAAGATGGTGCCGCCACTGTAGAAAACCGTATGTGGAGGTTTCTCAAAAAACTAAAATAGAACAACCGTATGACCCAGCAATTCCACTCCTGGGTATACATCTGAAAAAAAAAACCCAAAACACTAATTCACAAAGAAGCATGCACCCCTGTGTTCACAGTAGCATTATTTACCAATGCCAAGACATAGAAGCAACCTGAGTGTCTCTCAAGAAATAAATGGATATATATATATATATATATATATACACACACACACACACATATATATATAAAATGAAATACACTGCTCAGCCATAAAAAAGCCAAAATTTTGCCATCTGCAGCAACATAGACAGACTTGGAGGGCATTATGCTCAGTGAAATAAGTCAGGGGAAGACAGATATTGGATGATATCACTTAAATGTGGAATCCAAAAAATTCAACAAACTAATGACCATAACAAAAAAGCAGCAGACTCACAGATACAGAGAACAAACTAATGGTGACCAGTGGGGGGGGGGGGGGGCAAAATAGGGGTAGAGGATTAAGACATAAAAAACTATTAGGTATAAAATAAGCTATAAGTGTATATTATACAATGCGGGAAAAATAGCCAATATTTTATAACCTTTAAAGTTGTGAATGTCTATATTGCACAGATATAACTTATATAATGTTGTATAGCAAATGTACTCCAATTTAAAAAAAAAAAAAAAAGATGAAAGAAGGGAAAAAAAGAAGAAGACATGGAAGAAGGAACATATCCATGCTGTCCTTGAACTCCTGGGGTCTGGAGGGTCTGGCTTTCCACGGGAGATCCCACAAGACCACATTCAGGTGGTGCCCAGTTCTTCAGTTAGTACATTGATGTCTACACAAAGAAACATAACTCAGCTTCTAAACTGATACATGATGATATATGGCAGATTAAGACTGGGGTTGTAATTGAGTCAGTGGGACCAGCCTGATGGTCTCTTACTGGAAGTTTCCATTAGCCATTCCTGGGCAGGTAAAGCCAGCAGACAGGAATCTCTTCTCCTGGAACCCTTGGCTTTGAATCAACAACTCAGCAGCAAGAATCATAGCACCTTAAGTCTTTCCTCAGCCCAAGAAGAGAAAGAGGAAGACGGCCATGAAGAGTGGGAATCAGAGGCCCAGGAGACCCAGGGTTAGAGGGCTGAGGCCTCGTCCCCAAACCACCCCCGCTGGGGCCACCAGGGCTTCAGGGCCTCGGGACCAAGCAAGGGCTTCCCCTGCTCATGTGGTTTGTGTCATTCGTCTCCTGTGCCACCCTGCTCCAGCGCTTCAGTTCATCAGGGTTCAGAGCCCTGGGCTCTCAGTCTCGGGCTGAGGTGTGCAGGACTGATGAGGAAAAGACAAGAGCAGCGGACTCGCTGAGGAGGTCTGGTGGGACGTCTGGTACGCACTGCACCCAACCTTCCTGCTCCAATCTGGCCCCCCAACGAAATCACACACACAGATGGGCACGTGACTATGGGACACATGGCCTGGACCACTAGGTCAACACACTGCTCCTCGCTTCCAGCCCAGACTCCCCTTCCTTTCCCAATGAACCCTCCGATCTGGTCTGTCCTCCTCTCCCCACACCACGCAAGCTCATCCCCACCTTCTCGCTTTTGTCCTCAAGTCTGTCCCTTCCTGGCCCCACTACCTCCACCCAGAGCCCTTCTTCCTCCCCTCCTATCCTCCTGGACACAGCCTCAGGGACCAGCTCCCTTCCCTCCCTGGTGGCTCCCTGTCATTTCCAGCATCACCTCCCAGCCTAGCTCCAGAATTTCCTGAGCCCTCCTCCCTTCCCCTCCCTCATTTTTTTCTGGTTTTGTCCCTTAACTACTCTCAAACAGTAACTAAAGCAAATTCTGCTTCTCTAGGACACGGGCTACAGACTTGGGTCCTCGCATGGCCGGTCGGGGAGTTCAGTGCAGGGGGTTGGGTGAGGACACCGGTCAGTGGAGGGACTAAAATGGGCAGCTGTTGCTACACTGTTAGGTGGGACCAGTGCTGCCAAATGTTCCCTTTGATTAAAAAAAATGAAAGCCAGAAATTAAGATTTTTGTGTGAAATCTCCTGGGGTTGGCAACCTACCCAACACGCAGTTTTAAGCATGAGTTGGCCAACTAGAATCCACTGGTGGCCAAAGCAACCCCTGGCCGATAGGCTGTGTGCTCCCTCCAAGGCAATGGAGGGCAGTTCCCTGCGGGCAGCAGGTGCCCACCTCTCCTACAGCGCATATGCTGGGGTGGGAAGATGTCACAGGCTGGGGAGAACCTGGGGCCATCCTCCTCCTCATCTCCCAGGAGGAGACAAGGCTTCCTCCTCACGCTCCCTCTCCCCACCCCTGCCCTGCTGCGGGTGGGGACGTCTTAGCTTTCCTCCCCATCATTAAGGCAAAGAAAACAACCATAAAGTGTTTCATTCGACTCCATGAGGATTGCCAGAAGAGCTAAGAGCTTTTTAAGCAGATTCCTTCCAAGCCATTTGGGCCCCTTCTATAAATAAAGCTCTGGACAATTTCGGAAAAGCATATTTATTTATCTGATAGATCATAACGGCTCCTTCGGTGCCTTTAGCCCTGTGGTGTGATCCTCAAGCACTCAGCTCCCTTCCACTTAGTTAGGCCTCTTTCTGGGCAGCAAAAATGGTGTTAACCCCTTGGACCAGCAGGCGCCTGACGAGATGGGGTCCTCCCCGCGGTGGGCCTCCCTCCCATCTGAGCCATTAACACGAAGGCGGCAGCAGATGCCAAGGGGAAATTATTAATAAGCAATGGCTGGATGACTCCAAGCCAGCAAAAACATTTCTAAAGTGGCCAACAGCTAAAGGAAAGGGGCGGAAAAAGGGAGGAGGAGACTGCTGGGGTTTTCTCAAAAAGGCAGGAAGGAAAAAAAAAAAGGAAAAGGAAAGAAAAACAAGACAGACAGAGACAAGTGATTACAAAGGCAAACAGTTCTTCCCCTCTTGGGTTTCCCTGCCTTGATTTCTGGCCCAGGCATCGCAGCTTTTGTCGGTTCAAACTGTCTGGAGGAAGGCACTCTCAGCCTTAACACGACTGATATTTGGGGGGCTGGAAAATCTTCAGTTGTCAGGGGCTGTCCTGTGGGTTGGAGGATGCTCTGCAGCCTCCCTGGCCTCCGCCCACTAGATGCAGGGAGCAGCCCCCTCTCCTGGTGTGAGAACCAACACGTCTGCAGGCGTTGAGAAACACCCTGCGGGGAACAGAATCGCCCCTGGTTGAGAACCACTGGATTAGACATAGAGACGAACTTGAGACTCAGAGCAGAAGAAAGTGGGAGATCAAGAGCCTTGGAGAGAGCCCACCTGGGTTCAAGTCCCAGCTCCACCACTTCTAGGGTGACCTCGGTCAAATTATTTCCCACCTGGGTCTCAGTTTTCTCCTCTATAAAGTAGGATGAAGCTTACCCTGACGGCCACATAAGGTTTTGTCAGAGTTAAAATATTATTCATATCACGTCCCTAGGACAAAGTTTGCCACGCAATAAGAAGTCAAATTACTACCTATCATTACTGTAATATTTACTATCAGCAGATGCAAAATGGTCCCGGACACAACTTAACACGCATTTTCCAATCCCTGTAACCGGCTGTCCTCCACCACCGGAAGCCTTTGCTGTGTGGAGGCTGATTCATAAGAAGAGCCCCCCGCCCAATAAAAAGTTATATTCCCTGAAGTCCTGCCACAGGCCTTTAGACTACCTGTATCGGTTAGGGTTGGCCTGAAGCGACTGGAAGGCACTCTTAAATGGAAGAGGAATGTCCTAGAACGCAGTAGGGCAGCTCCAGGCTCCAGAATCGAAAAGGCAGGCTGGGAAGCCAGGCTCCGCAGAGGGCAGAACTGAGGCAAATCGGAGGGCTTGGAGGGGAGGGTAGAGCTCAGTGGTAGAGCGTATGCGTGCTTAGCATACACGAGTTCCTGGGTTCAATCCCCAGTACTTCTGTTAAAAAAAAAAAAAAATCTGGAGGCTTTGTATCGGGGGTTAATCCACTGCTTCTGTCCAAGCATGGCCCCTGGAAATAATCTGTGCCAGTCTTTCTGTCTCTGTTCTTGCCTTACTTGCTCAAGATTCCAAGACCCAAGAGAGAGAACGTGACTGGCTAGGCTGGGGCCACACGCTCACCCCTGGCCCAGGGTAGGATGGCAGGGCACTTTGATTGACAGGCCTACTAAAAGCTGTGCACAATGGGGCAAGGGGAAAGAGTCCTTTTCTAAAAGGAAATTGGAGTATCATGACCCCCCAAAAAGTTACAAGGACACTGGGGGCTGAATGGGCAAAATCAACAAAGGCTCACCGTATGCCGTACCCCAGAATGTACCCATCTGCCCTTTGCTGGGGCCAGAGCCGCATGTTCCTTTAGCACAGAAAGCCGAAATACCCACACCGGCTCAGGACTCACTTTGTACTTCATCACGGCCTCCCAAGTAAGGCCCCGTCCTTTAGACGGGTCTGACAGCCCAACAAAAGGAGAGGGCCACAGTCAGAGAAGGTGCTGGGCGATGAGGCCTTCATTCCCTCCTGGCTGAGAAGGCTGGGGCACGTGGTTCTCTGGACAGCAGCCCTGCCCAGCATCCTTCCATCCTCCATGCTCTGAGGCCTGTGCCCCTGGGATATCTATCCTCTTTGGTCCACACTTCCTCACGTCACCCCAGGAGGACGAAATCCGGCCTCTCCCCTCAGCCTGCCCCAGCCCTACACCATCCTCGCACACGTGTTTGATTCCCACCTGCACACATAAGGATTCACTTGATACAACCGTACCTGGACGTAAGTCCCTGGAGCTAACTCATCCAAAGTCTCCTTTATCAAATAAGCCCATGGAGAAGCATGGGTGTGAACACAGCCTCTGTGGCGTTGAAGCTGACTGCGGGGCCAAGGGAGAGGGAGGCCTGACAGATTCAGAGCTATCGATTTGTCAAGACCGGAGAGGCGTCCTTTCTGCTGAGGTTACCATTTACGCCGGAAGATGCTCCTGGCACTAAAGCATGGCATGAAAGCCTCCCTTAGATGGCAGGATAAGGGAAATGTTAGACGCGCAGACAGAGCAACTTGGCACCCGAGATTTATTAATATTTTAAATGTGGAAGGCAGGCGTGCCAGGGCTGACTCATTGCTCGTGGAGGAAGCATCCAGGTAAACAAATTCCCAACATCATTAAAAACAAAAGCCTCACCTCTGCTTCTTGTTCCTCCATCAGATAACGGTGAGGAGCTAATTACCCAGATAGAAGCAGGATGAAAGGGCTTCACTGAGTATCAGCGGTTTCTCCGTCATAACATCTCCAGGGACAAAATTTAAATCATCATTTTATTAATGACACACAGAGGACGGGATCAATTTTTCCATAGACTCAGAACTTGGCAATGAAGAGATCCGACAGAAAAGTTGAAGGAAGAAAGAAAAAAGAAAAAAAGTAAACCAGGGACATGCTGTTCTCTACACAGAGCTTTTCTACTCAAATGAATCTGAAAGAGAAATAAACATAAAATAAACAAAAAAATCAGAGGTCATTTTGTGGGCAAATTCCAGCTCCAGGATTCCCTGTGATTTGTTCAAAGGAAACCGATCCCTTCCCCAAGCCCCCTGCAGAGCTGGTGTGTCCTGCCTGTACCCAGCGCATCACTCAGTCCGGGTGATGAGAACAAAAGTCACCGAAGGGCTGCTGCTTCCATCCCCTCCAGTCACTTGAGCCTCACGATGAATCCTGAAGAGATCAGTCATGACAACCGAAAGAAGAAAAAAATCCATCAAAACTTCACTAACGTCAACCCAAAAAAGTGAAAATTCAGGCACAAAATCAGTCAGTTTAAGAAACAGTTTGCCTTGCTTTTTTCAAACTGGGTTTTGTTTTTGTTTTTTGTTTTATCTGACTAGCAGAACCATTTAAGATCCTCGAGGGCCTTCGAAGACCATCTCCTGCCAGACTGTCAGCTGAAAAAAGATGCCTTATTAAGGATAATATGTTAAAGAGAACATCTGACACTGTATTTCATAATTAGACTTCCCGTTTCAGACATGCATTCCAATTGCATGTTGTAGGTGTGCCTGGAACGTAGGCTTGAGGTCACTGAACCCCCAAGTGTTTCTCTCCCCAGATCTCTCTCTGAGGACAGTCCTATCTGCTGGGAAGGGGGAAGGCCTCTTCCGGGAAGATCCCCGCCTCCCCCTTCCCCTCTTGTTCCCCCTTTCTACTCTGAGCTCTCCCTGGCACGCCCCGCACTGGGGACAGGCATCTATTATCTCTCTCTTCATCATCCACGCCGGTGGACTCCTGCTCCCCCCGCCAGGCTCAAGCTCTGTGCCCTGGGGCTCTGAGGTCTTCACCCCATCCAACACCTGGCCCAGGACGGCTGCGTTCCGGGGACATGGCAGGTGAATGAATTAAGCTACCGAGTGGGAGCATCTCCCCGGGCAGGGGAGACAAGTCACAGGAAAAGTTATTTCCAGTCATCACAGGCCGGCCAGCGGATGGCGCACTGTGTGACACCTCCAAGCTGGGAGAGCCCCTCTGTCTCAGCATGTGACTGGTCACTGTAAATTCCCCTGGAGACTTTTCCTACTAGCTCAGGTGCTATCATCCCCCAGGGTCCTCCTCATTCGGGCCTGGGTGCGGAGAGGAGCAGAAAACCAGCTCCAACACAGAGGGAGAGAATGGCAATCAGGGAAGGCTTCACGGAGGAGGGGGCAGAGCTTGTCTGCGCTGTGCTCCCAGGGCCTGGGTGCCCACGTCCACAAGATCTGCACACTTTTACAGAGTGTGTGCCCACCTTCCACCACGCAAATGCACCTCCTGGGCCACCTGCGCCTGACAGTCAGCATGCACCCCAGCAACATTATGATAGAGGTGCAAAGAGCAGCTTGAAAAGCAAGTCCACCCTGACTTGGCATTCTCTCCAGAGAGCCAGTCCTTTTGTAGATTGCACTTGCCTGCCTTTGGTGAGGAATCCCCTCCCGAGGTCCCCAGAACCCTTGCCCCACCCTGTAGTCGGACAGCCAGCCCGCTTCATTCACGGATGTGACCTGAGAGGCCCTGGAAGGCACCTGCATTCGCTACCCTTGGAAAACGTGAAGAAAGCCATAGGATACAGAAGTGACAGGTAGGATTCTGATAAGGAGAAAAGACAGAAGCAGTGCAGACGGCAGGAAAGCAAGCATGAAAGGATGAATGTAGGGGTGTTCTCTGGGGTGAGGACTCAGCCGTGGCCAGCAGAAGGGAAAGAACTGTACGAGTGAGAAGGTGAGAGTCTGATTACAAACAGAGGCTGGATGGGATCTGCTCTCTGGGGCCAGGACAGTGGAAATCTCACCTTGGCCCCGAACCATCATTCTCAATCCATCTTGGCAATTTTTGTCATAGCTGCATACCATCTGTTCTAAAATTTACTTTTGAAAAAAAGTTGCCTCACTGAAAAAAAAAATCCACCCTCATTCTAAGCAACAAACCCTATCAAATTCTTGATTTTCATGTGCTAGTTCCAAGTCTTCTGATACGCGTTAAAATAAAAATAATCCCCCCAAAGTCTGTCTGTTACCACCTCAAAGTATTTAGCCCACTGACCTGGGGATCCAGGTTCTACATTGGGCATCACTCCTTACTTGTTCTTTTGTCAAAAAGCAAGACCGGGACAAAGGCTTTCGCTTGAACGAAGCCACATTTGGGGGGATGTAAGTCAGCATCCATGAATCTGGGTGTCTTTTCTCAGCTCTCCAAGTCTGAGACTTAGAATCCTTTTGGACTTTTCAGTGACATAGTCCCACTGAGTCCCAAACTGTGTTCATTCTTCTGACCCATTCTCCCATCTCCCCTCAACTTCTTCCAACCCCTCCCTGCTGACCACGATGAGTGGGATGGGCCAGTATCCCCTGCAGCTCAACCTGGCAACAATTGAACCCATTCTGAGAAGACCGTGGAGCCCAGCTGCGGGGCTCAGGAGCTGGCCCCACTGCTTCACTCCTGTGTGACTGCCTGGCTTCTGCACACGCCCTATTTTCATCATCTGCAAAATGGGGGTGATAATACTATCTGCCCGATCAGGCCAAGTAAATGAGTTAATGCATGTAAACACTTAGAATAGTGCCTGGAACATAAAAATCCTCAGTGTGTGTGTGTGCTATCATTATAGTTACTGTTCATCACTGTATCCCACGAAATAGGTCTCTTTCTCAAACATCCCATTCTTCAAAGGTCTCAAACTCAATCCCCGCCCTCCTGGTCTTCTGCCCAGCTCTGCTGTCTCTTCCTCAGAGGCAGCCACTGGACCCACCATCTTTTTTCCATCATGCTGCCACCCCTGGACCAGTCTCTATTCCCTTCATTCCCAGGTCCCAGCGTCAGCCTCCAGCAGACCTCATCTCTTACCTCCATCCATCTAATTGGCCTCGATCCACTTTCTGGTCCTCTGCTCTGGAAAAAGCCAATATCTCCCTATTTTCTGGCCACTCAAGAACAAGCTTTCTGAAAGACTTCCAAGTCCAGCCAGATTCGGCCTCACACAGTCCTGTCACCTATCTCTTAATGTCCTCAAATGCATTATCTTCCTGGGACAGATCTTTCCACCACTCCCCAAACGGGTATGCTCAGACCACCTCTGTACATTTCCCATTGCTCTCCCCCTCCCTGCCCAAAAGCCCCCTCCATAGTTACATGACCAAGTCCCCCTCTTCAAGTAGCACATCTAACTCCCACTGCTGCCCTTATGGCCCAGGGAGTTGGCACTTACTCTCCAAGCCCTGCTGTCTGAGATTACTGGGAAAAGACCCAGCGAAGCGAATCACAGTCTGCGGGAGCTCACAGTGATTGGTCCAAGTGAATCAGGTGAGCCAATCAGAATCTTTCTGGAGGCCACAGTGATTGGTCCAAGTGATCAGCTGAACCAATCAGAATCAACCTTGAGGAGTTTCTAACTGGAGCTGGTGGGGAAAGCTTCTTTCCACTGGGAAGGCAAGCTCAGAACTACCTGGGGAGGGAGGCCGGTGCCAGACTTGAGAGGAGGCTGACACTCAGGAAAATGGGTAGGGGATATTCAGACAGAAAGTCCTGAGAGTTTTGAGCCTCTGGTTCCAGTTGCCCCTACCCTCTCCATAATTCAACATGACAACAACTCCAGAATCCTGCCAATCAATAACCACCCCGACTTTTTTTTTTTTAAGCTATCCAGAGTTGGTTTATATTTTTGGAAAGTAAAGAAAGCTTACAGGCTATGCTCCACAGTCCAGTCTTAACGTGTGTGTAGTTTTTGCTTTTACTTGTGCACATAGAGGAGTCATTTCTCTCCATAAGGGAAAAAAATCATGTCTCTTGCTTCCCTCACCTCTGTCTCAGCACTAAACACAATCTTGAGCACAAAGTGATACTCACTAAACACTCAGGCCCAAAGAATATGTTCCAATGGGCTTGTCGGTCCAGCAGCAAACAAGAAAATTCTAGATCGTCTAGAGCTATTCCTAGTCACAAACGTGCAAGAATTGAGTCACAGAGAATTATGGTTTTCTCAGTAAAGGTTGCTTAAAACAAAAGCCCATTTATCTGCCTCCAGAAGACATTTAATCAATTTACATGAGGGATTTCAAAATTAGTCAGACTGTAATGAACTATGAAATACTGATTAATGCATTTTTGCAATGTTTGATTAGAAACTTAACATGTATGCTAGCGCATTTTTACCATTACAACATTTATATGTTTAAATTTTGTCTCTCACAATTGCCGGCATAGATATTCTGAAATGCAGAGCCAAAGTGTGTTTCTGGTGAACAATGTGTAAACAATCCTTCTACCAGTAAGTGTTTCTTGATGCTAAAGAAGAATTTCACTTGTGGAGAGTGGAGGGAAGTAGCCCATGGGGTATATTCAGTATGGAACTGGTTACTAACTATTAAATTATTTGGGCATTCTCCAGAAACCACTAGGAAAGGAAGCAGCCCATCTCCCTACCCGGCCCTCTCCTAACAACCAGGCAGTCTCCAAAAGACAAAACAATCGCAATTTTATGAAGGCAGAAGGGGACAGAATTTTCTAGTTCTTTTGGCTGGAATTTGAATTTAGCTCCAGCGGCCAAAATGTTTACGAGGTGCCTCCCCAGGCCAAGGGAATTAGCTGACTGTTCATCGGAAAGTTTCAAAACTCGCCTTAGAACTTATACGGGTCACGGTTTTAACCTTCCAAGGATGCCTCCAAAGACTTTTGTGTCCATATATTTCATCCTGAAGGCAAGTCTCTTTTCTGTTAACTAGAATGTCCTTTCTCCTGGCAGGGTCAACTGACCCAAAAGATGGGGTGAAGCAGGAGTCATGGAAAGGAAACTATGTTGACCTGCAAGAATCCACTCAATGAGAGTATGATCTTTCTCGTTTCAGTTACTTAAAACACATCCCACTTGTACACTGGCAGAAGACATCTAAACAGGTGAACTGATAAACACACACACATTTAAAAAGTGTTAAAAATTAGCTACTGGGTGGGGGCAGAAAGCGTGCTTGGCATGCATGAGGCCCTGGGTTCAATCCCCAGTGTCTCTGTTAAGAAAAAAACAATTTTTTTTTTAATTTAAAAAAAGTTAGCTGCACCAGAAGTTGGAGATGGATTCCCACAGTAGGTTTCTAAGAGTACAAACATGTCAAGTGTGGCTCCAGCCATGAGATGATCTGACAGATACCCTTTGAAAGGTATGCCAGTGGAAGTTTCATCGCCACAGAGCCTGCTGACTCCAGAACAGAAATGTACACACGCATTTACAAGGAGGAGAGGAAGAGGTCACGTGTGTGAGTGCGCACGTGTGTGAGCGCGCACGTGAGTGAGCACAGGGAAAGGACCATGCCTCATGATTATCACAAGTGCAAGCAATTATCTCACGTTTAGATTTTCAGCTTCCCTTAGAATTTTAAAAATCATTATTTTGCAGGCTCGCCATTATTCTGATTCATTAGCAAGGCATACTTATTAGGATCTTAAAATAACCAGGATGCTGGACATGTAAAAACATGTTTCTTGCTGTCATGACAACTAAATAACAACAATAATGCTCACATCCGAGTGACTACAGGGAACCAAGTTATTGTGCCTGAATATAGATAAGTTAATTATGGAATCATCAAAAGAACAACGGCTCTGTCAATGCGAAGATGATTCTAAAATAATCAATACTGACAATCTTGTTTGGTAATTGGCTATTTGTTTCCAATATGGGATCTACGTTTGATCTGCATGGAAATGCAGCAGGCTCTTTCGCCAGTAAAAGAAAGGGGGAAAAAAAAAAGAAAGAAAAAAGAAAATCTTTCAGTTTAGGGTTGGTGGTTGTCAGTAGCAACAAATAATGGAAAATTGCCATCTGGCTTCTTTTTTTTTAAATGAGATTTGAATAATCAATTTAATAATGGATAGAGCACTTGCTTACAGAAATAATCCATTGTCATCGCTGGGAAAGGAAAAAAAAAAAAACTTCGGCGCAGAAGACAAAGCTCTGCAGTAGGATGATAAGGTAAAGCAAATAAACATCTACGTACATGCCACAATTTTTATTTTCACTGCTGACTTTACATAAACTAGAGGATAACTCTTCTTTCTAGACGCTTAGCTTTTCACATTCAGGGTTTAATCATCAGGACAAAAATCTACAGAGCAATTGGCTTGCCATAGGCATTCAACTCTACCACTGGTTCGCAGAGAAAGACACACACACACACACAAATAGTAGATTTTTTTTAAACACCTTTTTTCCTCCATCATCATGTGACATAGAGTGGGAGAGGCCTGATTTCAGTAGAACAGAGGAAATCAGAATGCATCTGGTGGAGGGGAGGGAATAGCTCAATGGTAAGAGTGTGTGCTTAGCATGCAAAGAGGTCCTGGGGTTCAAGCCCCCCTACCTCCATTTAAGAAGAAAAAAAAAGGAATTTCCAGAATGCATCTGGCTATGTGTATGTGTATGTGTATATGTATGTGTGTGTGTGTGTGTTTCCTCTACTGTACCAGAGGAAAAGGCTATTTAGAAAAAGAGAAGAGGGTGACACCAAGATTCAAGGTGACTCCTTCATTTATATGATAAAAATGAAAGCAGCAGGGAAAGGTCTCCTTACCCATGTGAAGCAGAAATGATGACACTGGAAGATGGGACCTGTGTCATGTCGTTATACGCTTTTTTAAAAAAAAATGAAATCTACACGTACTGAATCCCATTGGCCTCAAATGATCCTTGAATCGTTCACTAGAAAATTCACCACGTGGTTTGAAGGAGAAATAAAGGATGAATTCCAGGCCCTGTCACGTTTTGGAAAGCGGAGTTCAGGCTCCAAACAGCAGCGTCCAGGGTCTACTGAGCACCTGACTAGAAGGCCGGGGCTTCTCATCACCTGCCTTGCTTGAGAACTTGAGGGAAGTGGGATTGCCCTGCTAAGTCCCCACCGTTGGCTGTCCTTTCCATGGAACTCGTGATCTATTCCAGAAAGTTCGCTTTCATCCTGCACTGATTCTTGTCCTTGGACTTTATCATTCTATACTATCTCTCTGCGGTTCAGAAAGTTTGTCTCTTTTCTTACAAAAGTCTCATCACGGTTCACCTCTGCCCCTCCTCCGGATCAATCTACTTCTTATTTACTCCCCTGGGACCCCCGATGACCCAGCCCCTCCCTGCGTCAGGGTCCCACTAACTCCCTTCATTCATCAGGGAAGTTATAACTGGCTTACTCTCATCCGGGAGACCCCCTCCGGGACCCCAGCTTGCACGAAACTTACTGGTGCTTCCTTAACCTGAAGCATCCCCCACCCCATTTCTGCCTCAAGTCCCACCTTGGGCCACAAAGCGTTTTGAAACGTCTCAGATCTGACTCAAGCCCTCTGCATATCTATGCCCTACACCACCATCCAGACCCTCCTTCCAGCTGAGTCATGTCAATCTCCCAGCCAGATCCCCACAGCAACCACACACATTGCCCGTGTGCTTCTCAAGACTCTCATCCTCCTTCCTGGAAAGAGCAAAGACAGCAGGCTTTATGTCTTTCACCTTCCCACAGCGACCTGTCACCTGGCCTCTGTCCAGGTGTTCCATCTCTACCTGGATTTCCACTGTAAAGTGGACGACTTGGGAAAATTCCAAACACATTATGTATGTTCACTTCATCACTGATAGTCAGTCCGAGCAGAAGCTGCCATCCTAAAGGAAGAGGCGTTTTCCACCTTCCTTTTCTAGATCTCTTCCCCTTCTGCTCCATCCCCTTTCTCACTCCTCCTCGTCTCCAAATGTCCCCTCACCCAGCCGCGTCAATCTCCTCCTTCCCACTGGTTCCTTCTCCTGTCTCCTGACATGCTCCGATTAATCCCGTCTTGAAAAGGAGTAAAAATTCCCTCTACTCAGCATCCTAGATGCCCAGTGACCCACTGGGTACTCGGGACAGGGGTCCAAGAGAGATACCGCCAGTTCACATGCCTCGCAGAACCTGAGAGCTCAGAGCGCAGGTGTCCTAGTCCGCTAGCGCTGCTGCAGCAAAACGCACAAATTGAGTAGCATAGACAACAGTTTTTCTCACAGTTCTGGAATCTGCAAGTTCAAGATCAAGGTGTCAGCAGTTGGGGTCTCTCCTGAGGCTTCTCTCCTTGGTTTGCAAATGACCATCTTCTCCCTCTGTCCTCACGTGGTCTTGATTTCCTCCTTTTAAAAGGACACCAATCATATAGGATTAGGGCCCAAGCTAATGGCCTCATTTTAACTTAATTACCTCTTTAAAGCCCTTTCTCCAAATACAGCCCATTCTGAGACACTGGGGAGTTAGGACTTCAACATATGAATTTGGGGAGTCACAGCTCAGCTCATACTCACAGGTGAGATCGTCCAAATGGTGTGAACCCAGGGAGGAAAGGAAAGCAGGTGCTGGGGAGCTCAGGCAGTCTGGGAAGGGACGAGAAGGAAACTGGGTCCCAAAGCCAAGACTGGAGGGGTTCAAGCAGGGGAGGCTGATCCCTAGAGACCAGTGCTGTGGAACAGACAAGATGAGTGCGAGCGGAGAGGAAGTCCTGAGACCCAGCCACCAGCCTGGCCCGGGTGCCCTTGCAAAACGGAGTCAGCAGCACTGGGCACTCAGGCTGCCTGTGGTCGCAGCAGCTAAGAGGAGGTAGGAAAGCAGATGTCAAGGGCACAGAGAAGAGTCCTGAGTGATGGAAAGGAGAGAGGCCAATGGAGAGGGCCAGGCTGAGAGTACTGGGAGTTGGGACAAGGAAGGATCACTGCTCCAGAAGAAACAAAATGAAAAACCAAACTAATGGTATTTATTCAATTCGTATACACTGTGTCTAAAAACCCAAAACATCAGTATAGAGAAAAGCAATTAGAAGTTCAAACCAGGTTGATTATAATGATCACCATGGAAATAATTATGATTTATTTGTTTATCAGAGATTCAATGAACACATTGTAGTTATCATTTCATGAAAGTACCATCTTCACCTGGATTTCTGGGGTGACGTCGAAGACAGGACTACCCCAAACACATTTTTACATCCGCGTCATCACTAATGGATTCGGTTTAAGACACAGCTTCCACTTAACTAAGTGACTGAGGAGGACAATGGAAATATGAGCAGGTGTCTGCACTTGGAAGTGTGCTCCTGGTTCTCCCCAAATTCAAAGCGCTAGCTCTGTGCCACCTTCCCTGCGCCATGAGCATGCGGTGCTTCTGAATCACTGACATTCTTGGTGGGCCCCCCGGGGGACTGTTAATCCTGGTAGCCACATCTGCAAACGGATTCAGGCTTGTAACATGTGAACTGGCTTGCTCAGTATTTGAACTGGGACACAGTTGCTAACAGGTCCAACAAATTAAGTCATCTTTCATAAGATGAGGACTCCCACAAGCATAAAATATTGGCCGTTGCCTACAAAGGCCATGTTCTGATGTTCTGTTCACATCAGGCAAGAAAGCCCTGATTATAGGCGTAGGCTTTCATGAATGTTATACATCCTTTCTATATTTAAGTTGGGATCCTCTCTGCCTCAGAGCCTCCAGCTTATAGAAGCTGCCTGTACCATGGTCGACCCATCAACCCCACCCTAATGAATGGGTTGACAGGGCTTTGCTAGAGGTCAGGTCTGGACACGAATCTTATTTGGTGGTTTTCCATAAGGGCATGGTCGACTTTCAAGCCTTGGCTCCATCTACCTCTTCTGAAAAATCTAAACTCTGCTCTACATGAAGCAGGAAAGGCATTCCCTGAGGATGGAGCGGTGACCAGCACCTCTTCTCAACAAGACCACGTTCGGGATTATGCAGGGAAGGAAGGCACAAGCATGCTGCGATTCGGTAAGGAGAGGGCGACTGACTCAAGATGAGGTGATAAAGATCAATTGCCATGGCTCGGAGTTATGACACCAACAAAGTTACAATGACATTAGCACAAAGAGAGAGACACAAATCCATTACACAGATACAATCAAATATTCAAAAAAGCCTGGCATGCTCATTACTTACTCATGCTAATACAAGTATATTAAGAAATCTAAACAGTGTTAGCGCTCAATCACTCACAAACCAAATGAGGTTTTGCATTTATCAGACCCCAGTCATCAGGGCCCAGTCTAGCTGTACAAAGGTGGTAATGTGACATAACTGGAGATATTTATATCAGCCTACATGGACTGAGAGATACACTAGGATTTATTAAACTGAGTAATGCCGTCACATTCAGCAGAGCAATAAAAGAAATAACTGTGCAGAAGTCATTTCCCCAGACAATAAGATTTACCTTGGCAATCTCTTAAAGATGTTGTATCTGTTTGGAAAGGGTCGCTGGCAGCATTTCCGACCTTAATAAACTATTTACAGATTAATTTTTTTCAACAAAGGATGGGGTGCCCAAAAGTAGGTTCCATCCTTGCGAGCCAGACTCCCTGCCTTTCTTTTCCTGACAACTCTAAGCACAGCCAAGCGGATTATTCCATTTTCTCAGGGACTGCTGTCTTTTACTAGGTGACGTGGCCCCTGTTTCCAACAGAGAGAAATCCCGTTCAGGGCACTGAGGGACAACCCCCGTAGTGCTCAAGCACATGGATTTGGGGGAGCCCGAGAGGACATTTAATAAGATCCTTGAGTTTTACAGGGAGGAGCGCAGCATGAAACACAACAGAATATTCTCGAGTATGGCTCGAGCTTCAAGGTGAGAGTTTTATCACATGTTTTGATCTCCTCCTTCTAGAAGATTTCTGCCATCCTGGCTTCCAAGATCATCCTCTCTCCCTCCATCTTCTCTGCCTCCCTTGGTGGCTCCTGCTTCCCAAGTCCTTAACGTGGGTGTCACCTACATTTCTACTCTTAACTCACACTCCTTCTCTTCACTCTCCTTAGCTGATCTCATCCACGCCCACAGCTTCCAGGGCACCTACACTCTGGTAATTCTCAAAATTACATCTCCGGCCCAAACCTCTCACTGGAATCTCGGAGCCTCTTAGCTGAGTGTTCACCAGAGCTCACCACCAGGCAGCGGGGCAGCCAGCAGCCCACAGAGTTTTCTTTTGATTCTCCTCCACCTAACCGGCAGCGGATCACCTGTGAAATATCTCCATCCCCTCCATCTGTCCTCCAGGGAAATGACCTACAGCAGGTCCTCAGCCATTTTCTCAACCATTGCTACAATCCCATCCATCTCTCCTGCCCACGGGATGGTCTTTCTGAAACATATCTTGGATCTTGTCACTGCCCCTACCAAAATGGCTGTGAATGGCCTACAGAGTAAAGTCCAAACATTTTCCCAGGGTGCACACAGATCTCTGTGCTCCTGGGAAGCACATGCCCTTGCTGACATTCAGGCATTTGCAGGAAGCCTGTGCTATGGCTGCACTATAGGACACACCATCCCCCAGAGTGGTCCGTGTGCTCACATCCTTCTTGCTTGCCCCTGTGTCCAATGCCTGGACAGCCTTCTTTCTCCCTCTTTCACTGTCTAGCTCAAAAGCATCTCTTGGGGGAACAGCCTGAATCAGCCACCCCTCTACCTGGGCCCTCCTTCTGATGCCCTTGGTGAGATTTTTATGTGACTCGTGCTGGATCCACGACAACTCATGGATGCTGCATGCCTGGCCCGGGCACTGTGCCCCTCTCATCCTGGCAGTCAGGCCAGGCCTGGCCTCATTCCTGGCCCACTGCAGATGCGGCCCTACTCATTGCAAAAATGTCTCCTTCTCCTCTGTCTCTCTTCAATGTTTGATGGCCAGAATTGGGCTCAGAATTGGTTGTGCCTGGTGCCAGGCAGAAGGAAGGACTCTTTCCCAATACTCCAGGTCATAATCAATTCAGGTCATCCGAAGAGCTATATGGTACTGGGCTAATCACCCCAAAGGCACATTAAGAGGACACCCTGCTGCTCCTTCTGGCAGTTCAGAGTCTCACTGGACAGTCCTCAGAAGTGATTTCAAGGGCCATAAAAGTGAGCATGTGCCAGCATGGTCCAGTGGAGGCCACCTGCTGGAGTAAAGGTTTGGGAGCTGTGGGTCAGAAGCTGGCTCCACTCTACCATGTGTGTGTCCGTGATCTCTGGCTTCAGTGTCCTCACCCAAGTGTCTTCCAGGTGAGAACACTGGCACTGACCCCATAGCTGTTGTTAGAGAGCCCCCCATGGGCTGGGATACTATCTCCCCCGCTCGCTGGAGTATCCCCAGTGTCTGTCACTTTCTGGGCACTCGGCATATATTTAGGAAGGAAGGAATCAGAGAATGGAGAACCCTATAACATGAAAACAAAAAAATCTTTAGGGAGAAATGACACCTAAGGTGACCCTTAAAAAATTTTGAAATATAATGTGAGTTTTGTTGTTGTGTTTTTCTTTTGGGAGGGTGGGTACTTAGGTTTATTTATTTTGATGGAGGTACTGGTGATTGAACCCAGGACCTTGTGCATGCTAGGCATGCACTCTACCACTGAGCTACACCCTCCCTCTTAATGTGAGTTTTGTATTTTTGCTTCCATGCTCAAAGAAATCAACACTTTTTCCATGTTATAGTGCATATGCTGACTACAGTCTATAATAACTCAAAGTCTTCCCCTCCATCTCTTCATCCTGGACAGGGGACAATCCTTTTACATTCCCAAGGGGGCAGCTTGCACTTTTCTCTATTAAAGGCCACGCCACATCTCCTTCCCAAACACATTCACCAGGCTTCTTCTACACCCCACACCCCTGTCTGAAGGAGTGCACTCCTCTGCCTGTGGGAAGCAGCTCTGGTGGCCCTGAGTCTGGGCTGGCATCAGCTGATTCAGACAAGAGGAGGTAAAGGGAAGGATGGCTTAGAGACTCTCATCAATGAGAACAGGAGGAAGTCACAAACTAGATACCAACAGAATAATGTTTGCTTGAGCTCTTTCTGGGCCCATGACTTTCTACCAGCTCATTCCCAAGTATTTAGTGAACGTCAGGGACCCACACAGAAAGGACCACTGTTTGAGGAACTCATAATGTTTGTGAGCAGGATATCTATCAACCAAGCATTCCACTTAAAATAAAGAAAACTGTAAAGCCTGGTTCACATGTTACCTCCTTAGGGAACCTCTTCTTTGCACCTCATTGCAAAGGGAAACTTTAGACCAGCCCAGGCTGAATTTTGTCAACTTCTGAATCCAAGGACAGGATCAATGTGGTTCCCCACTAACAGCACACAGGCCCTGCGACCCACTCCCCAACAGACAGGAAAGGCTCTGTTTTTTGTACAATTCTTAGAAGAATTTCCCCTTTGAAGCCTTACCTGTTCTTTTCAGCATCATCAAACCTTTACAAAATTAGATGCCGTTTCCCAGTGTCTTATATTTCACCAGGTAACCCGAAATTGACAGTTTATTTGAGCATCTTCCCAACTATAGAAATTAAAGTGAAACTTGTTTTTAAACTAAGCTCACTCTTTTGATTTACTTTTTTTTTAAACACAGTACCTCTTTGACAGAAAGGGGTAGAAAGCTTATTTAAAGAAATGATGGCTGAGAACTGCCCAAACCTGTGGAAAGATTTAGACATCCAAGTTCACAAAGCGAATAGCTTTCCTCAAAATCTCAAACCAAAATGTGTCTTCTCTGAGACACATCATAGTAAAAACTGTCTAAAACCAAAGACAAAGAATTTCTAAAGCATCAAGAGAAAAAAAAATAAAAAGATCTCATACAAAGGAGCCCCCATGAGGTTATCAGTAGATTCCTCACCAGACACCTTGGAGACCCGGAGAGCATGTGTTGATACATTCAAACTGCCGAAAGAGAGAAATGGCCAACCAAGAAAATTCTGCCCAGCAAAACTGCCCTTCAGAAATGACGATGAGATACAGATGTCTCTGATAAACAGAAGCTGGGTGAACTCACCACCACTAAACATGCCTTACAAGAAAGGCTGAAAGGAGTTCTTCAAGCTGAAATCAAAGGATGCTAATTAGTAACATGAAAACATATGAAAATATGTAACACACTGAGAAGAGTGAGTGCACAATCAGAATTCAAAACTCTCTAATACTGTGATACGGTGGCCCGTTACCTACCTCGCACTGCTATAAAGGTTAGAAAGTGTTGAAGACAGTTGTCACTACAAAAATGTGTTGATGGATACACAATAGAAAGCGATATAAATTGTGAGATGAAAGGATGGGTCAACATACGTAAATCGATTAATGTTATATACCACACATTTATAGAATAAAAGAAAAATGAGATAATCAGATGCAGAAAAAAGCATTTGACAACCAGCATCTTTCTTGATAAAAACATTCAACACATTAGCTATAGAAGAAACATATCTTGACACAGTGAGGCCACATATGGCAAAGCCAAATCACACACTCAGTGGTGAAAGCATAAAGCTTTTCCTCTAAGATCAGAAATAATAATAATCCACTCTCACCACTCCTATTCAGCATGGTACTGGAAGTCCTAGCCATAGCAATGAGGCAAGAAAAAGGAAGAGACACCCAAATTGGAAAGGAAAAAGTAAAATTGTCTTTATTTGCAGATAATATGATTTTATACAGAAAATCCTAAATACTCCACCAAAAGAACTGTTAGAACTAATAAATTTAGTAAAGTTACAGAATATAATATCAACATACAGAAATCAGTTGTGTTTCTATTTGCTAACAACAAAACATCTGAAAAAGAAACAAAATAATCCCATTCACAATAGAATGAAAAACAATAAAATATTTAGAAATAAATTTAACCAAGGTGGTAAAATTCTATACACTAAAAACTATAAGATGTCGATGAAAAAAAAATTGAAGAAGACACAAACAATAGGAAAGATATCCCATGTTCATTGATCAGAAGAATTAATACTGTTAAAATGTCCACACTATCCAGTCATCTATAGATTCAATGCAATCCTTCTCAAAATTCCAATGGTATTTTTTACAAAAATAGAAAAACCACCCCTCCCCTGAGAACCACCATCTCACCAGGTGGCCAGCCCTTGGTATCCTTGGCATGTACAGTTGACCTGTATGCTCCCCCGTCCCCGATCAGAAGTGCCTTTACCCAGGCAGGATGCCTGTCCAGGCCTCACCAAGAAAGCACTCATTCCCAAATCACTCCACGTTCCCATCTCTTGGGGCAAAATCTCCCAAGTATCCCCACCCCAAAGTGTACTTCACTAGCCAGGCTACTCAAGGCCACATCTGCACTGGCCGGTGCTCCTTGGAGGAGCAAAGCCAGCTCCAGACACACTCAGACAGGGCTTGGCTTGGTGCCATTTGTAAGCAGTGACTGATAAATCCGGAGCTTCAGATCAGATAAAACTTTGATAAATGGTTTCTCAGTGTGCTGGTAGCAATACCTACTCTGAGCCACCTGCTGCAATCAGCTTCGTTTTGTTTAATCAACAGCACAGGCAACAGTGCTTGAAAGCCATCAGGCCAGTGAGAGATGGCAGAGATAGGCCCTGGCTGAACGAAGGGGACCGCAGAACAGAAAAGTACAAAAACTCCCGGCCCTGCTCAGAAATGCCAGCGCCTGGCCCATGCAGCTCACCTTCTCCACCTTGGGTTTGTGAATGGGGACAAAGATAGCATTGTACGGTCCAGACCGTCCCTGAGCCTGTGCACAAATGCTGAGAATCACCCAGAGCCGTCCCTCAGCTGGCCACACCTCACCGGGTTTGGTCCACCTGTATCTGGAGCAAGCAGGCAAGCATGGCCGGCTACTCCTCAGAATGAGCCCCATCTGCATCTCCGTCACATTGGTGAAAGCACAACTCTGCCTCCATCTCACCTGCAGCATCATCAGGCCTCCTCTCCTCCACACAGCCCACCCCCCTGCCCCCTCCACCCTGAATCAGAATCTCCCAAATAAAGAAGCTGTGTTGGCCTAGCAGAGAAACAAGCAATTTTTGCCTATTGACAAGGGGGAAAGCATTTAAAAAGCCAAAAAGTTCCCTAAAAAGGCAGGTACATGGTTCAGTCCTGCTCACGTCCCCAGCCACACCAGGCAGCTCCATACACCCAGCACTCGGCTAAGTACTTCAGACCCATCCCTGCCCTACCGACCAGTCCCATCAGCCCTCACGGGAATGAAGGCGAGGGTACAGTTTTCCCAGGAGACAGGCGAGCCCCTACTCAACCTGGTCAGGGTACATGGAGGGAGCAAGTCCATACAGATCCACTGCAACTCTACCGGATGTCCTTGGGCTTGGAATCGCTCCGAATCTGTTGCTTCCTCTATAAAATGGAGGGAGAGTGGCCCAGGCTTGAGAGACACCAAAATGTCAAAACCTAGCTGATTTCAAAGCCTCGCTCTGCCACTGAATTGCTGTGCAACTCTGGACAAGTTAATACATTTCTCTGAGCTTGACTCTATCTGTAAAATAGAGGTTTACACCTCAAGGTGTGTTCATGCACTTAGCCATTCAGGAAGCACTTACTCAGCTCTCACTGAGCTGCAGGGAATGTTCTAGGTGCTGGTGACAGTGGTGAGCAAATGTCTGAGCTCTGTAGGGTGAAGTGGCAGGCAGGTGCTAAGCAAACAATGGCCGTTACTACGCTTACTGTTACTAATGAGTTTGGCCACGAGAAGCAACTGCAAGGAAAGCATGCTGGTGTATTTTAGAAATACAAAGCTCTCTGCAGACATCAGCTCATGTTATTTCTTCTATGGGTCAAACTCAAAGAGAAGGCCAACTGGTGACCCTCGCCCTCTCTCAGAAGTCCAAGATAGATGCCACCCATTCCTGCCATGTGTCCTGTCTGCGCACACACAGCATCCCTCCAACCTTTCTCTCCCGCCAAGTCCCAAGGTGCCTCCTTGGCCTTGCAATCCTCTGCCTGCTGCAGCTTTACACGTAAATGCCAAGACTTGAAATTACACCTGTTTGTATGTGTGTGTGTATGTGTAGATCGGGGAGAGATGATGGAGAGATACGGACCCATGACCGCCTGACTACAGGAGAGGCTCTTCACGGAGGGCCCCAGCAGGGCGGGTGCTCTATGAAACTAAACTGAACCAATCCTGCCCACAGAAGAGGCCACAGAGAGAAGGAAAAAGGAGGAAGGGGAGGCTCATTTGGTGCCGCTGGTTTTAGCCCCAGCAGGTCACTGAGCTCTACTGATCAAACCCTGGGTGGAAAGGACCACAGCAAAATCAAGGTTGGACCACAGCAACAGTGAATGGCTCAGAGGTCAAGTCACTTAAGCGGGTGGCTTTCTCTCTGGGGAGAAGCGCCTTGTTTACGGGCCTCACATCACGCAGGACAAATGGCTGGGACCAGAAAGGCAGGCATGGGCGAGAGAGAAGGAGCCTGTGTTCCTGCAGAAGGTCAGAGGTCAGTCCATGCCAGGTCCTGGGGCAACGCCAAGGCTCTGCTGGCTCCTGCTGGGGTGACCAGCGAGGCACTGTGGTGCACCCTCCTGTCCCAGCACCATGGATGTCGGGCCCCCCCACCAGTGCCCTTCCAGTGCCCACAAACTAAGCCCACAGCAGACACACCTGGGAGACTCCCAGGGACCGCTGCCTCCCCTGAAGGTGGCGGAGGGAACCTAACCCCACCCCACCCCCCATCACCAAGGTAAAAGCAGGATGGGAACCCAAAGACCCACTTTTGTACTTAATTTCCACTGATTAAAAAAATATGCAAATGGCAAAGATGTTGACGCGATGAAGCCATTACGGTCTATTGTGCAATTATTTCTTTGATAGTTCATGACGGCTCAATTGGAGACATAATGGACTATTATGCAATGACATCTTTGCTGGGGTTTTTTTTTTTTTTTTTTTTTTTGCTTGTTTTCCTCTTTTCCCTAATTTTCCATCCTTCATCTTTCCTCCTTAAAAAAAAAAAGGAGAGAATTTTTCATTTGCAGATCATTGACTTTTTAATGTCAGATTATTTACTCAATAGTCGATAACGATGCCTTTGGATTCATTATGGGCTATCGTGTAAATAGCTAATTGCATTAATTACAGCCTTTTTACAAATGTTTAGTTTGCAGCTCATCACATCCATGGACTGTGTAATTGCTGCTAGCGGGGCTGATGGGCGGGCACAAGCCCTGGGTGTCTGCTTGGTGACAGGGAGACGTCTGTTGCTTTTGTTCCGACCTGACCAAGTTATAATCACTAACCAACCGCGTCTGGGTGTGCGCGTGTGCACGTGTGCGCACATTTGTGTGTGTGCAGAGCGGAGCTGAGGGTGTATGCATTTGTGGATTATCTCACTTCACATTTATAAAGAGGAGGAGTGCTCATTCTTACACAGCTGAAAATTTTTGCTCTGAAAAACAGAATGCTAGTTTATAAAAGACTTTTCCCATTTGTCCATGACTTGGAAATACCAACACGCCAAGACACCATGTGTTCCACGAGGCATTTTCCTTTTCACAGGGTGTAGGCAGTCACGTTGAAAATGGACTCAGACCCCAAGTGTGTACAGAACAAATCTCCCAGGAACTGGGCGGCGGACTCGTGAGACCCCTTGTCTCCCTGTAAACAGGGCTTAGTGTTTGCAAACTGAAATTCCTATGGGCACAGAGTCTTTTTGGAAGCCATCTTCGTATCTTCCCAGTGCCGTACTTTGCACGTGCCTTTGAGGTAACCTGGGATATAAGACGGTGGGGAGGTCCGGAGTCAGCTGGAATTCATAGGTAGCTTCTGGGATCAAAGCGGCAATTCCCTGCTCTTGATGTTCCTTCCTCTCCAGGCTCCCTTAGCTACCTGGTCTCTGAGCCTCAGACCCTCTGGGGCCCCTCCCTTCATTGTCCCCTATGGTTCTCATTTTTTCCTTCTCTTCCTCTACCTCAGGACCACTTCATTGCCTTCACTGCTTGGGCTAGATGGTCCCTGGCCAAGCCGTCAGCCTAGATGGATTGCTTTGCATGTCAGGGGTTCAGCAGTACATTCAGAAGTGGGTGGGGGGAGTCCTGGTCACTCTTGAAAGATAATTCATGACATCTACTAGTGATCAGATTGAACTGGTACCATGAGTAGGGAGACAAAAAAGTGATGCTCGGCCCCAAACCAGCAGGGCCATCCTCCACAGCGAAAGCTAGCCCCACGGTCTGCGGAGCACCAGGCTCCCCTGCAAATGAACCTCCAGCAAAATGTCCATCCAGTCATCACCCTGGCCACCGCAGAGCCTACAAAAGAACCACCACCAGTCTTTACACCACTGAATCCCAAGAGAGCATCCATGAATCAAACAAACACTAGCTCCCGCCCATTGTAATATACACCTTCCAAAATCTCATTTAACTGCACATCACTAAAAGGAGTTCAAAGTTAATGAACTTCATAAACATACCAAAGAAAAATTATTACCTTTCCTGCATTTTTTTATTAAAAAGCTGGTATTGAGATTCATACGAAAAGTCAACTTCTGGTTTAGGTAGTAAAGGTCAATGGTGATTCCTTCTGAGCCTACATCCACTTGTCTTGGTAAGACCTTCCTTCCAACTTGTGAACAAGAACGTTCCAGTGTCCACAGACACACAACCCTCTTGTGGAGTCTGCTGTGCACCTGAGCAGGAAAATGCGTGCAGATGTTAAAAAGTACTTCCAAACAGTCGAAACTAAAAGCTTTGGGAGTTTATCCTCCAAATAACTAGAAAATCTCATTGCCTAGAGACCTTATCCCTCAAGCATTTTAGGAGCAAAGCTTTTTCAGGGATGTAAGAAAAATGCCTCAGCTGTTCTCTAATGGGAGGCATGTGGCCCCTGCGTGGCCAGTGCAGAAGTGGTCCCTTCTGCTCGTCTGGTGGGGACAAGGTGCTGGAAGTCTTTGGGACTTTGTAGGTCCAGCTCTTGGACGGTGAATGAGTTGGCTGGGGGAAATATCACATAAATGCCTCCTGCTATCCGCATGCATACCCCCCACCTCCAGAATGTTTCCTCTTCTAGCTGATCAGATATGAGTGGTCAGTAATAATTCAAAAATACTTTTAAGGGCAAAAGAAAAAAAACATATCCCTGCCTGGAAGACAAAAGAGAAAATATATAAGGGGTTCATTTAGATGAAATTATAAGGGGTTCATTTAGAGATCATGACATTTAACACTGAACTGAGAAAAGAATCTGAAGCCACAACATAATAAAGTGAATTACACATTTATACGGTCCTTTTTTTTAATATAGGGGATAAATGACACCTCTCTCCTACCTGGCAACTTTAAGTGCTCAAATCTATTCAGAAGGTTCCACTAAAATTTGGAGATTCAAAGAAAAGAGAGAGACAGAGAGAGCTTGCTAACTAGAAAGTTCACTGCCCTTCTGAGTCTCTGTTGCAATTATAAGAAACCAGGGTCAAGGCAGTGTGAGTTTAAACAGTGATCAATCGAGGACATGCTCTGGGGCTTCATGGAACCAAGTCCAGAAATGGTCTGGGCATTAGGACCCTCCGCCTCCCATCACTACTCCCTCTGCTCCATGCTTCCCTCTCCCTCTCGCTGCCAAGGTGGGCCCCCAGGCTGCCAAACATGCCCACATGCCCATGGCTGGAGAGAGACAAACTTGGCCCGCTGCATCCCAAATTCCCAAAATTCCACTGTCAAGTACCCATCACCGGACCTATTAGCGTGACGATCGGTTAGAATCAGAGCTGATCACCAGGGTCATGTAACTGGAGCGCAAGGGAAAAAATGGAGTAAATTCTTAAGCAAGAGGGAAGAGTGGGACGAGCAAAGAAAACAGTATTCTCTACATGCAGGCAGGGCTTCCGCTGGTAGTTATGGTCACCATTTTTCCATTATCCATCACCGGGGAGAGTTGGTGAGCAGCAACAGGGACCAACTAAACCATGGTTCCAGACAATCGTCAAGCCTTCGCCAAGCCCTTGCAACAGGGACCAGCAGGAGAGGAAGGTAAAACATGGCCCCTGACCTCTGGAGCTTGGAGTCTCTGGGTAGAGAAAGATATTCTCACCCAGCATTGCCGGGGGCCGGGATGGATTTAAATGGCAAGCATTGGATGTCAGTTGGTGGTAACAGCCAAGTAACTGAGCCTGGTCAGAAGGCGGGAAGTCAGCAGGTGGGAAAGGGATTTGTACACACAGCTTTCAGAGCAGGGGACGTGGGGCAGTCAGAGGGAAGAGGTGGGGGTAGCTTCTGCCTGCAGGTCACCTGCAGTTTACGATGCAGCCAGTGGGTCCACCTCCCAAGGCTGATGCCACACTTGCCTGAAATCATTGATTAAAGGTTAGACAAGAACCCAATGTCTAGCACAGGGAACTATATTCAATATCTTGTAATAACCTATAATGGAAAAGAACCTGAAAAAGAATGTATGTACGTGTATATGTATAACTGAATCACTTTGTTGCACACCTGAAACTAACACAACATTGCAAGTCAACTGTATTTCAATTAAAACAGGGTAAAGGTACTGTCCCAACAGAAATCTTCCTGCGAGTGTGTTTCTGTTTCCCCTGAGACCTAGAAGAAGTCCTTGCATATCTTCCCAGGGAGATGGTTCGGTCTGGACTTGGCATTTGAGAAGGCTCAGAGAAGCAAACATTCTTGGCCAAGATCATAACTTGGGGACTCCTGCGGTTTCAAACCATCACCCCTGCAATCCGCAGATTTGCCCCGGGTGCAAATCACCAGCCCAGCACCGGGAAATTGAGGAGGCTGCTCTGTGAGAATCATCCTTCACCTTGCACACACCTGCCAGGTGTGCCGGGAGACACCCGTGGGTCTCACTTGAAGAAAAACCACAATTGGTCAATCAGTAGCAAGTAGGGGAGGGGCTCATGTTACGGAGGACGATTCCTACCATTAATAATTCACTTCAGAGTCCCATGCAGCTTTTTAAACAAGAACCAATCACCAGAAGTTTGTTTCTCATGCAAAGTTTGAGGAATATGCAAAACACACCATCTAGTTAGAGTATTTAGCATTCTAGGAAGATTGGAGCTGGAAGGGATTGTAGACATATTCTAGCCCAATGATTTTCCAACTCAAGTGTGCAGATTTATCACGTGTGACACTTGTCAAAAAGACCCCATGTGCCTTCTCAGACATCCCACTTCCACAAGCTGGAGCAGACCCCATAAGCATGGCGCTGGAGGTCACACTTGGAGAAACACCATGCCCGCAACTTTGGAAACAGAAGCTGTGAAGCTTCGGTGACTCCCAGTGCCACACACAGGCTGGGCAGAGCCAGGACTAGAACCAAGGGCTCTGACACCCAAAACCTGCCTATAGCTCAGTGACTGTTTTTCTCTACTGCCTAGATGATTAATGAATTCAACAACCAGAATATTTTATCTCTAATTCTGATAAGCTACAATTATTTCCCAGAGGGTGGGACAAATAGAATATAAGGCAGTAGATAAGGATGTTTTATAAATCAGAAGAGAAGCCTCCAGTCTCATATTAATCCACACAACTTTGCTCTCAAGACAATCGCATTTACTTGTTTGGGTTTTTTGGGGTTTTTTTGTTTGTTTGTTTGTTTGTTTGTTTGTTTGTTTTGGCTTTGAGACAGGAGACTGAAAGCAAATGATACAGAAGAAAATCAAATGAAAGGCCCAAGTTCTTCTCCAAAATAAGAACACCAAGTAAACTTTCAATGCAGATGATCCTGGAACAATTTAACAGCTAAGTGATCCATGCTTTTCCTTAACACATCCTCCTTGAGAGAGGGTGCAGGGGGCAGGGAGAGAGAAAGAAGAAAGCAGCTAAGAAATCTTTGGACTCAGTGCCATTTCTTTTTCTTTTACTTAATTTTGCAGGTATCTCAGCATGATCTGAATAAATTATGCTGACAATACCATAATATAAATGATAAATCATCAACACAGCTTTAGTGATATATTGCATGAAACGTAAATAATCACCAGGACTGCTAATTGGCTGGCTTCTTGGGAACAAAGCTGCAGCCGCGTGACTCCCCCAGTCCGGGCTCAGTCATTAAGCATTTCTGCTGGTAAGCTGTTTCTGCCGGTCTGGAAAGGAAAGCCCAGCCTGGAAGACAAACCTTTGTGTGGAAGTTCTTTTGGCCCAAGAGTGAGACCGTGGCAAGTGGCAGGCGATGTTTCATTGTCCCTCTGGAGTGCCGGTGGGCTGGGACCTCCCCCTGCTTCCACTGAGAAAGTGCATCTCCCAGAAGAAGCAACAAGACTTCACAAGGAAAACCCCTTCACGTCAGTCAAGTGGCCGAATCTTTCCCAAAAAACTCTTCTGACTCATTTTGATTCCTCTTTTTTTTCTCTTGCTTTGATAACGATTTGATTACAACTTCATTTGACCAGAAACATAAGCTGTTTCTATGTGCTTCTTAGTTTGAAAATACCTTGTTAGCATTCATCATATGTTGATGCAGCTTAAAAACATATTTTCTTTCATTTGCCCAAACAAATCCTTCTGTTTTCTGACGGGGTTGGGATTCTTATCTGCAGTTTTCCTGCTGTGTCAAACGATGTCTTGGGAAAAATAAATAACCTGGTGTCCAGTGGGCACAGTCACTTGTTCCACTAAGAATGCCAGATGTGGGTCTGGCTCCTGGGGAGACACAGAGTGAATGCTATGTAGAGTCCCGACACCCAGGGTCTTCCCTTCTAGTGGGGGCAGGCAGAGACTGAGACTTGAGATCATGTTGCATAAAACACCGTGCAGGACAGTGGGACAGAGAGTGACAGGTATGACAGGTGGTGAGAGGAAGCCGCCATGAGGAGGTGACATTTGATCTGACCTAGGGGACCAGAAGGAGCCAGCAGGCCAAGATCTAGGGAAAGGATGTTCAGGCCAGAAGGGACAATATATACAAAGGTCCTGAGGCTGAAGTAGCCTGTTGAATGTAAGGGAGGAAAAAAGAGGAGATCAGGGAGGCAGTGGGTAGAGACTCATGGATCTCCACTTCTAAGCTCCCACTTCACATGAAACCTACTAGCAGCAGGGCTGTGACCCTGAGCCACCACCAGCACAGCTCCCACAGCCTGCATCTCCTAGCTTCTTGTGCTTGAGTTTGGAATTTATTCCCTCCTCGAATCTGCCGGCTTCCTAATTAGGACCACTCTGCTTAGAGTCTGGCCGGCCCACCGCCGATGTGATCCAGCTCCAGGTGGGTCCTGGATGCCCCCACAGAGACTGGGTCTGGAGGGTGGTTTCAGTGCTCACCGTCACTTTGGGATCCAGGCACTGAGGAATTACCCTTCCCCAACGCCAAAGAAAAAACAAAATCAGGAGCAGGTATGCTGCTCCTAACCACACACGTGCCCTGGCCTGCAGCCCCTGTTCATCTGCTGGACAATCCTGGCAACTCATTATCTCTAGGGATATGGGAATGCAACAGATGAAGTCCTGCCCCCTAGAAGTGGGGCCATCAAAGTACTCCCTGGAATGCTCCCTGGAGTGGCTTACAGTGGAGAGCAAGCTCCTGAAAACAAGCTCTCAAGAGTAAGGAAACATCCCTAAACACAGCTCCTTCAGATGGGCTGGCCACCTTGGTTCCTTCCAAGGCTTAACTTGGACATTGGACGGCAGCCCATGGAGCCAAGCAGCTGCCGGAGAAGGGTGGATTTTACTGTCAAAAACTATCAACACAGGGACTGTGGCCAAACCGAAGGGCTGCAGGATTGAGCCACTCTCTTCTTGCTGCTGTCATTTCTTGTCACCCACCCCACCATCGTCAAAACCGCACACGAAGCATTCCGTCCACAGAGAGCTTCAATTGAGGCCTGGGACAGAGTGAGTTCAGGAGACAAGAGGTCCCCATCACAGACATGAGGGTTCATCAGGGATAGACAGTGATAAAGCAGATAAGCTTGTTAAGGCAGGCAAAAAGCCAAAAAGCAAAGTTACAAAGTAGCTGCATTAAATGCAAGCAGAAGGATCAGACTCTAGTGGAGACAAGTAGGGGAAAGAGGACCTTCTGAGAGTTGAGAACGATTCTTCCATTTGGATCCCAAAGACTTCCTTATCCAATGGAGAGGCACATCCATTGGATTAGAAGACAAAAGATGATCGTTCTTTTATTTAATTTTGATGTTTAAAATGTAGGCAAAGGAGCCAAGAATATACAAGAGAAAAAGGACAGTCCCTTCAATAAATGGTGCTGGGAAAACCAGATGGCCACCCATCAAAGAATGAAATTTGACTACTGTCTTACCCCATACACAAAAAGTAACTCAAATAGATTAAAAACTTGAATGTAAAATGTGAAACCATAAACTCCCAAAAGAAAACATAGGCAGTAACTTTCTTGACATCGTTCTCGGTGATTTTTTTTTTTTTTTTTTTTTGAGCTGACACCAAAAGCAAAGTCAACAAAAACAAAAATAAACAAACTCAAGAGCTTCTGTAAAGGACACCATCAAAAGAATGAACATACAGCCTACTGATGGGAGAAGACACTTGAAAATTATATATCTGATAAGGGATTAATACCCAAAATACATAAAGAATTCATACAGCTCAATAGCAAAAAACCCCAAACAATCCAATGTAAAAAAATGAAATCTTGCCATTTGCAACAACATGGATAGATCTAGAGGAGATTAAGTGAAGTAAGTCAGACAGAGAAAAACAAATTCCACATGATCTCACTTATACAGAGAACTTAAAAAACGAAACAAAAACAAACAAATAAAACACAATGAAAGGAGACTCAGAGACACAGAGAACAAACAGGTGGTTGCCTGAGGGGCAGGGTTCAGGGTGGGCAAAATAGGTGAAGGGGATTAAGAGGTACAAATCTTCAGTTATAAAATAGATAAGCCACAGGGATGTTATGTACAGCAAAAGGAATACAGTCAGTAATATTGTCATAACTTTGTATGGGGACAGATGGTTACTAGACTTATCATGGTGATCATTTCATAACATGCAAATCACTATGTAGTACTAACATAAAATGGTATGTCAACTATATTTAAATTTTTAAAAAATGGTCAGAAGGTCTGAATAGACATTTTTCCAAAGAAGACATACAGATGGTCAACAAGTCCATGAAAAAATGCTGAACATCACTAATCATCAGGAAAATGCCAATCAAAACCACAATGAGATATCACCTCACATCTGTTAGAATGGCTGTTATCAGTGTTGGTCAAATGGGAACCCTTGTGTACCGTTGGTGGGAATGTAAATTGGTACAGCCTTTATGGAAAACAATATGGAGGTTCCTCAAAAAATTAAAAATAGAACTGCCATATGATCCAGCAATTCCATTTCGGGGTATTTATCCAAAACAAAAACAAACAAACAAACAAAAAAACACTGACTCAAAAAGATATATGCATCCCCATGTTCATTGCCAACATATGGAAAACCTAAGTATTTACTAATAGATGAACAGAAAAAGAAAATGTGCTGTACGTATATGTGTGTGTGTGCATATATACAATGGAATATTATTTGGTCATAAAAGTAATAAAATCTTACCATTTATGACAATATGGATGGACTTTGAGGGTATTATGCTAACTGAAATAAGCCAGGGAAAGAAAGATGAATAATGTATGATCTCATTTATCAAGTGGAATCTAAAACAAAAAAAAAGCAAGCTTATAGATACAGAGAACAGACTGGTGATCGCCAGAGGCAAGGGTTGGTTGGTGAGCCAAATGGGTAAATGGGGTGAAAAGTATAAGCTTTCACTTATGAAATTAAAAAGCCATAGAGGTGTAATGTACAGCATGGTGACTACAGTTAATAATACTGTGTTGCATATTTGAAAGTTACTAAGACAGTAAATCTTAAAAGTTCTCATTATAAGAAAAAAAATGTTTTTAACTCTATATAGTAACAGATGTTACTAGACTTTTTGTGGTGATCATTGCCTAATACACATAAATTTCAAATCATTATGTTGTACACCCAAAACTAACATGTTATATGTCAATTATACCTCGATAAAAAATATAGACCAGACTTCCAGTTCAGGAGCAAGAATGCATAGACTCACTTTTCCCTACTCTCACCCTTTAAATACAACTGAATGCCATGGAAATAATTCAACAGACAATGATAAAAGAGCTCCCAAAGCTGGAAAGGAGAGGGTAGAATGGCCAAGAATCTCAGAACTTGAATGATGACATAGTGAGTTGCCCCAGTTTTCTTTCCATCTCCCATATACCCCTAGACTAGGTTTCAGAGAAGCCTGCAACCTGGAACTGCCTATAGGCACACATATATGTATACACACACACACACACACAAACACACACACACACACACACAAAGCCAAAAAAACTGGGAAAGGGGAAGCTCAACAAAAACCTGGTGGGAAATCCCAACCATGCTTCACAGCCTGGGCCGCAAAGAACAGTCTGATCTGTAGGCAGGAGTGGCAGCAGCAAAGCCCAGCTGTCCCAACCCTTGCTTTATAACTAGGGTCCACAAGGATAGTCTGATTTGTCCTCAGTGTCAACAGAGAAGTTCCAGAATACTCCTTCCACTTCATAAATATGCATTATTGGAGCAGCAAAGCCCTATATCTCCCCAGGGGAATAAGGAGATCCAGGCCCACTAACTTCCACCTCTCCTCTCAGCAGCACCTAGCATCAGGTATCCCAAGAAAGCACCTTCTGTCCCCACAGATGACACCTGCAGAGATTGGGAGAACCATTGTACCAGAAGAATGAAACAGATCAGAGCAGCTTTGCAACAGCTCAGAAAACTAAACTGTCCTTGGAACCTAAGCCCATAAAAGTAGGCCAGATTGCACACTAACCTAAACAGATGCTAAAATAGAAGATGTAAATAGGACCAAGAGTCCCCTAACATAACAGTCAAAATGTATAAGATACAGTCTAAATCCACTCCTCATACCAGGAATCAGGGAAACCATAATTTAAATGAAGAAAAATAATCAACTGATGTCAATACCAAGATGAATGAGATGTCGAATTTATCTGAAGAGGATTTTAGAGTGACCATCATAAAGACACTTCAATAATTGATTGCAGTTCTCATGAAACAAGTGAAAACATCAAAAATGTAATCAAAGAAATAGAATTTATAAAAAAAAAAAAAAGAACGAAAAGGAAAGTATAGAACTAAAAACTACAATGACAAAAGTACAAAATACACTGAAGGGCTCAATGGGAAGTTGAAGATGACACAGAAGAAGCAATGAACTTGAAGACAAATCAATAGAATTTATTCAAATAGAACAACAGAGAAAAATTAACCGAGCTTCAGGGATCTGAGGGAAAATAACAAAAGACCTAACATTCCCACTGTCAGAGTTTCAGAAAGAAAAGGGAACAATAGTGGAACTGAAAAACTATTCAAAGAAATAATAGCTAAAAACATCCCAAATTTGGTGGAAAAAAACTAACTTGCAGATTCATGAAGCTGAGCAAATCCCAAATACAGATAAATCCAAAGAAATCCATACCAAGATGCGTAATAATCAAAATACTGAAAACAAAAGACAACAAAAATAACCCTAAAAGAGGCAAAGGAAAATGCTACATTACCAGTAAAGAAACCCCAATGTGAATGACAGTGGATTTCTCATCTAAAACTGTAGAGGCCAGAAGGAAGCAGCACAATATTTTTCAACTGCTGGAAGAAAAGAACTGTCAACCTTGAAGCCTATATCTGGCAAGACTACCCTTCACAGATGAAGGAGAAATAAAGATATATTTGGACAAATGAAAACTAAGAGAATTTGTTGCAAGCACACCTACCCTTTGAGAATGGCTAAAGAAAGCTTTCCAAACAGAAATAAAATGAAAGTAGAAAAAGGCTGGGACCTTCAAAAAGGAAAGGAAAACTGTAGAATGGGCAAAAATAGAAGTAAACATAATAGGTTCTTCTTTGCCTCATGAGTTTCTTTATGTCTGAAGCATAAGTTGTAATGCCACCTGATGTGTTACTCACTGTATATAGAGGGATTACTTTAAGCAATTACATTTTAAAAGTGAGGAGGGTAAAGGAATGCTTCACTTGAAATGGTAAAACTTTATGTATATGGTAAGATTTAGAGTAACCATTATGAAAATTATACAGAATGATATATTCAATAACATTATAAAATTTTTTAAATGGAACTTTAAAAATGCTCAATTAATGCATGGGAAAGTAACAAAAAAGAAACAGAGTACAGAGAAACAAAGGGGAAGATATAAATAATAAAATAGCATACTCAAATCTTAATATATCAATAATAAAAGTAAATGTAAACTACTAAAATATAAATGGTCTAAATACAACAGTTAAAAAATAGGTATTAGCAGAGTAAATAAAATCCCAAATATATACTGTCTACAAGAAACTCACTTCAAACATAATGACATAATGACTAGATAGGTTGAATGTAACAGCCTGGAGAAAGACTGAAGAAAAGGTACACCACAGAATCATGAATACAAAAAAAGAAAGGAAGAAAAAGAAAGACAGAGAGGAGGCAGGGAGAGAGAGAAGTAAAGCAAGGAGAGAAAAGGAAGAAGGGAGGGAAGGAGGGAGCAAGGAAGGAAGAAAGAAAATGTGGCTACATTAATATCAGATAACTAATACACTAATAACATAGATAAGCACAAATAAAATTATTTAGGACAAAGAGGGACATAACACAATGATAAATGAATCAATTCATTGGAAGATCTAGCAATCCTACATGTGCATGCACCAAATAACAGAGCATCAAAATACACGAAACTAAAACTGATAGAGCTGAAAGAAGAAATATATAAGCCCACAATTATATTTAGGACTTCAGTACCCCACTGTCAACAATTAGAACTACAGGACAGTAAATTAGCAAGGATACAGAAGAACTGATCAGCTGACATAATCTAAATGACACTTATAGAACATTCCCCCCATCCAGAAAAACAGCAGAATACATGTTCCTTTCACATATTCTTTGTTATCAAGATAAACCATACTGTGTATCATAAAACAAGCCTCAACATATGTAAAAGAATTGAAGGCATACAGATTATGTTCTCTGACCATAAAGGAATCAAACTATAAGAACAGAAAGACAATGGAAAAACTCAAAATATTTGGAAATTAAACAACACACACACTTCTAAATAACCCATGAGTCAAAGAGGAAGTCTCATTGAACATAACAAATGCATAGAATATAATGAAAATAATAGTAGACAATATCAAAATTTGTGAGAAGAAGCTAAAGTGATGCTGTGAGGGAAATCTGTATTATTAAATGCTTACATTAGAAAAAAATCTCAAATTAATAATCCAAATTCCTACATCAAGAAACCAGAAAAATAAGAACAAAATAAACATAAAGCAAGCAGAAGGAAGGAATTAAAGAAAAAAGTAGAAATCGATAAAATGAATACAAGAAAAGAGGAATGAAACCAAAAGCTGGTTCTTTAAAAAAAATCAATTGAATTAATAAACCTTTAGCCAGGTTAAACAAGGGGAAAAGGAGAGAAGATAAAAAAATACCAATATCAGAAGTGAATAGGGCTCATCACAACTGATCCATAGACAGTAAAAGAACAATTAAGAAATACTGTGAATCAATCTATGACAATAAATTTGATAACTTAGATGAAAGGGACCACTTCTTTCAAAGACATAAATTACCAAAACTCATGCATAGAGAAATATATATTATGGCTAGGCTTATGAGGAATAAAGAAATTGTATCAACGATTGACAACCTTCAGAAAAAAAGAAAAACTCAGGCCCAGATGGGTTCATTGGTGAATTCTACCAAACATTTAAGGTAGAAATTCAAAATTCATTAAATTATACATCTGAAATATGTGTAGTTTACTGTACAGGGATTATACCACAATAAAGGTGTTTTTAAAAAAGAAATTATACCTATTTTCTCCTAGAAAAGAGCAGCAGAAAGAATACTTCCTAATTCATTCTATTAGGTCAGCATAACATCTGACCTAATATAGCATACAGTCACAATAAAAACTTTCAGCTAACCAGGAACTTTCTCAGTGTGATAAAGAACACCTACAAAAAACAGCTAACATCACACTTAAAGGTAAGAAACTAGATGCTTTTCCCTTGATTGGGAAGTCCTATCTAGTGCAGAAAGAAATAAAAAGGAAATAAAACATGTAAGATTGAAAAGGAATAAATAAAACTGTGTTTGTTCACTAATGACATGATTATCTATGCAGGAAATTCCAAAGAATTGACAAAAAAAAAAAAAAAAAAAAACTCCCGGAACTAACAAGTGGGTTCAGAATTTCACACAGGATACAAAGTTAATACACAAAAGTCAACTGCTTCCTTATATACTGGCAATAAATAACTGGAATTTGAATTTTTTTAATGCCATTTGCAATAAGCATCCAAAAGATGAAATACTTAGGCATAAATTTAGTAAAGTATGTTTGGGATCTATATGTATAAAATCACAAAGTTGATGAAAGAAATCAAAGAAGATCTAAATAAATGGAAGAACATTTTATGTTCACGAATTTGAAGATTCAATACTGTTAAAAGTTCTTCCCAACTTGATTCAGTGTAATCCCAATCAAAATTGCAGGAAGCCATTTTGTAGATATAGACAAACTGATTCTACAGTTTGTACAGAAAGGCAAAATGCCTACAATAGACAACAGGCTACTGAATAATAACAAAGTCAGAAAACTCGTGTTACCTGATTTCAAGACTTAGTAGGAAGCTACAGAAATCAAGACAGCATGGTTTTGGTGAAGGAAAAGATACATCAATCAATGAAATGGACTAGAAGGACCAGAAATAGATCCACACAAATATAGCGGATAGACCTTTGCCCCAAAAAAAAAAAAAAAAAAAAGGCAAAAACAATTCAATGGACAAAAAAATGTTTTTTTCAACAAATGGTGCTGAACCAATTGGATGCTCATATACCAGAAAGTAGGGGTGGGGGAGAATCTAAACACACACCTTAGAATTTTCACTAAAATTAACCAAAATGGAACACAGGCCAAAATGAAAAATGAAAAACTGTAAAACTTCTAGAAGAAAACATTGGCGAAAACCTAGTTTACCTTGAATTTGGCAATGAGTGATTAAATACAACACCAAAAGCATGATCCAAAAATGGGGAAAAAAATGATAAGTTGGACTTTATTCCAATTTAAAATTTCTGCTCTGTAAAAGACACTGTTAAGAGAATAGAAAGATGAGCCGTAGGCTGGGAGAAAATATTTGCAAAGCACATACCTGAAAAAGGAATTGTATCTAAACCATACAAAGATTTCTTGAACCCCAACAATAAGAAAACAAACAACTCAATTTTAAAATGGACAAAAGATCTGAACAGATGACTCACAAAAGAAGATACACTGGTGACAAGTACATTAAGTAATGTCCAACATCATTTATCATTAGGGAATTGCAAATTAAAGCAAAAACAAGGTATCTCTTATTAGGGTACCTATTAAAATAAGTATAACTAAAAAAGAACATAAAACAAAATAACTGACAACACCAAAAGCTGATGAAGATGTGCAGCAACAGAAATTCTCATTCATTGCTAGTGGGAATGCAAAATGGTACAGCTGCTTTGGAAAATAGTTTAGCAGTTTCAAACAAAGCAAAGCCTCGTCTTACCATATAATCCAGCAATTGTACTCCTAGGTATCTATCCAACTTATTTGAAAATCTATATGCACACAAGAGCCTGCACATGAATGTTTATAGTGGCTTTATTTATAATCACCAAAAACTCAAAGCAACCAAGATGTCATTCAATTGATGAATGGGTAAACAATTTGTGGTACATTCATACAGTGGAAAATAGATATAAGTAATGACTGAATAAATAAATCAATGGAGAGAAAAGACAAACTTCTTGTGCAGAGGAATTCCAAATAATTTACATAAAGACTCTACCCTTACAGAAAGAGAACATAATTCCCCAACCCCTAAATGCAGACGCTGCATAGTGACCTCCTTCCAACAAGTACAGTATTATGGTGGAAAAATCTGATTCACTACCTCCATCAGGTGATGAAGTTCACCATCAACAGTGATAACTCATGTTGGTATTAAGTAGCCTTGACTCGATGTGATTAAAAAAATGGCACTTTACCTCTGTGGCCTTTTTTCCCCAAACCCAATCTAGTCATGATAAAACCTATCTGGTCTAATCATGATATAAATGTAAGACAAATTCTAATACTGTGTTTAAAAGGATTAAAGAAGACAATTTAGGTCACACAAATTTTAACACTCCATGAATACAAAGTCTCCAGGGGTCTAGAGAACTGCAAAATGGGGCAGAGGGCACGAAGTGTTTATAGGATAAAGGATGAGGAATAAGGAAGAGGAAAAGAGAAAATTAATAAAGAACAAAGAAGTAAGTACAGATGCCAGAGTTGGCTTGGCATTTCGGAACTGGCTGGCCAAGCAGAACATTTCTGGTCAAGCAGAACATTTACAGGGACATGAAAGCTATCTAAGTTTGGGTTTGCCAACTTGGCACATTAGTTTTAAAATAACTATGGTTAGCATGTTCAGGGAAACAGACAAAATGAAGTTTTCCTAGAGAACTTTAAAACAGATTTTTATAAGAATTATAAATTTTTATTAAATTTCCTATAAAGTTATTTTATTTAAAATATATTTTTAAAGAATAAAATGTAAATTTGAGATCTAAAAAACTTAGTAACTGATACCAAAGACTCAAAAGAAGTATTTAGTAGCAAATTGAAGATAGCTAAATAGAGAATAAGTGAACCTGGGGAGTAGAACAGTAAACAATAAGCAAAAGAGAAGCACATAGAGAAAAATGTATGAAAAATACAGCATAAAATGTAAGGGACATATAGAGTATAGTGAAAATGTTTAATATACCTATATTTGAATACAATGAAGGGAGAAGAATGGGTAAGGTACAAGAGCAATATTTGAAGAGATAATGGCCAAGAATAATTTGAGAAAATAATTTGCCAAGATAACAGCAACAGCTCATAAAAAGATATCCAGGCAAGATTCAAGAAACTCCGCAAATCTTAGGCTTCATAGATACAAAGAAAATTACACCTCATAACTAACAAAAAAAAAGTCTTAGAAGCATCCAGAAAAGAAAAAGAAATATTACCTTAAAAGGAGCGATAGTAAGACTGACAGCTAACTCTATAGAAAATGATCGTCACAGGAAAAAAATGGAAATGTCCAAAAATAATTATCAACCTAGAATTATATAACCACTGAAAATATCTTTAAAAGTGAAAGTAGCATTCATTTATGACCATGATGGAGGAACAAGAATTGACTTTACTCTCCTACTTTAAAAAAATTTTTAATAGAAAAATTGTATAAAATGATGGATTTCAGACACCAGACCACTGACAGCATAAGACACTAACCCCAAAGTGAATAAAAGCAAATGAGGTGATCCCTACAACCACTTGAGGTTACTTCCTAGAGAGCTGGGGACTCAGCCTATGGTGCAACAAGGAAGGAGAATCCAAACAGAACCCAGTGAGCCCTCCAAGTTAAGAAGACAAAATTTTGAGTTTCAGAAAGTCAAGGAAGCCAGAATTCACAGGGAAAAATTCAGGAGAAAAGACTTCTTTACAGAGAGAGATTTTGAGATCAATTCTTCAATTCAATACTGATCAGTACATTTTTGTGAGGAAATTACCCCAAACTTGGATAAAACCACCAGAAAAGAGCAGGTGCAAAGATTGTCAAAGGTCACATATGGCTAGAAACAATTCACGTCACAATAGAGTAGAGAAGCTTCATAACACAGAGGACACTGGGTTGAGTATTCAGTAGAGTATTGCCTCAATACTGTGGCAACCGTAGCCTCAGATAAAAAGCTACTCCTTCCTTGTCTTGCAAAGTTTAAATACAAGGATATTAAAACAGTTACTATAAATATATTCCATAAGTTCAATAAAGGAAAAGAATGAATGAGTATGGTAAGTAGAGACATGGAAGACATTTTATTAAAGACCCAAACTGAACATTTAAATTGGAAAATACAATGTGTGAGATGAAAAATATACAATGTGATTAAGAGCAGGTTAGACTAAAGAAGAAAAATAAGTGCACTATCCAAAATGAAGCACAGAGAATAAAAAGACTGAAGAAATAAACATTGTTATGTAGGAAAACTTTAAGTGGACTAATATTGTAGTCCTAGAAGGAGGGAAGACAGAATACATTGTGGTGTATATAACATACATAGGAGTCAAATATACTATGACAATAGCAAAAGGGCCAAGAGAGGGAGAAATGGAAATGGTTGCAAGGTTCTTTACCATATGAAAAATGGTATAATATTACTGAAGGCAGACTGTGATGAGTGACAGATATATACTGTACACCCTAAAGCAGCCACTAAAAGAAAACAATGAAGAGCAATAGCTAATGTGTCAAGAAAGGAGATGAAATGTAACCGTAATACGTATTCTATTACTCTAAATTAAGGAAGAAAAAGGGAGGAAAGGTAATAAAGAACAGATGGGATTAACAGAAAACAATAAACAATATGGTAAGTTTACACAAAATTGTATTAATAATCACATTACTCATAAATGGTCTAAACACCCAATTAGAAGGCAGAGATTGTCAAAGGGGATTTAAAAAATAAAACAACAGCCAACTATATTCTGTCTCAAAGAATCCTGCCCTAAATTTAAAGACACAGATGGGTTAAAAATTAAACAATAGCCAAGGAAAATTAGAAAATATTTTGAACTGAACAAAATGAAAAAGACAGCATAATGAAATTTGGGGGATACAACTAAAACAATGCTTAGAGGGAAATTTACAGCATTAAATGTTTGTACAGAATATAAAGAAATGTCTGAAATTGATAACCTAAGCCTCCACTCTAAGGAACTAGAAAAAGAAGAATAAATAAAACCCAAGTCAAGTAGAAGAAAAGAAATAAGTTCAAAAATCACTAAAATTAAAAATAAGACAATATGAGAAAATTAATTGAACCAAACCTGGTTCTTTGAAAATATCAATAAATCATAAACTTCTCACTAGATGTACTAAGAAAAAGAAGAGAGACATACCTATACCAGGAATGAAAGGTGACATCACTACAGACCCTGCAGAAATTAAAAGAGTAATCTGAGAATTACCTATGACTTAATCCACAGGGAGCTTGTGAATAATTTAGATTGCTAGGCCCTACCCCAATCACAGTGTTTCAGAATCTCATATTGATACAGGAGGGGAATATGCTAAGGTTTTGCCTTTTCTGCAGACATTCCTGATGACTGATGTAAAATGGAGCCCAAGGTTCCCTATTTTAGAATAGGGTCAGCCAGGCTCCAAGCTTTATGACTAGGCGAAAAAAAAAAGGGGGGGGGGACATTGTGTTCCACTAACTTCTGTGAGGAGTCTCAGTCTATACACTTTGGAAATAATTTGCCAGGCACTTTGTAAGAGGCAACTGATGTAAGGAACAGTGACACCCTCACACACCAAGATTCCCTCCACTTTTTCTTTATGTGGCACATATGTTGAGGGTTAAGGTCAACTAGGTGGAACCTTCCCATGTGCATATCTCCAAAAAGTAAAAGACGCACATCATCTGCAAATACCACAATGTTAGATTCCCATAATAACTGTCCATAGGACCTTTCTGAAGTTCAGCCTGATTTCTAGATTTTTAGGTGAAACACCAATTCTTTTCTTGCCTACCTAGAAAACATCTGAACTCAAGAATTTAGAACAATATTATGACAGGGATAAATATAAATTTGTTTGATATCTTTTAAGCAAATCATTCACAAACCTATTTGACTCTTGTAAGTGACCAATGATTCTCAAAACTCAGAAAACAATGACACACTAGTGAATGACACCACCATCACGGCAGCCAGAGATTGAGATTGACCTATTTATTGCGCAAAGAAGGATACACTCTGGTCATAACCAACTCCCCAAACCCCAGGGCTTCCCACCCGCCCAGACAGCCCAGAATACTGGCAGGCTACAGCCTATTACATACTGTTTAAATAAAGATTTGCAAGGAAAATAAATTCACGGCAACATTCATTATTGATCATTCTCAAAACTGTCTGGAGAATTCCCCCAGAGGGCTTAAGAAAGAAATTAAACATTGTTTTCCTGAGTTGTTTCCTGCTGTTTTTCCACTTCATTGGTTTTTCTCCCATAATTATGTGCATTCCTATAGCCACATAATGTTTGAGTATTGCTGAATTATTTCATACAACTTCTGGATCATATGTCAACAATTTGGGTGTGAATAACTATGATGATGTTACAGTAACAATCACCATGATAAGAAGATACACTTGGTGTTGTTTTTTTTTTTTTACCAGTATCTCTTAACTCTTTAATTTCTTTTACTCTAGCCTAGATCTGCTCCATTAAAATCTTCAAATAACCAACTCCAAATCTACGTCTCATTTCTCAACTCATTTCACTACCGCTGACCACTGCCTCTTATTTAAAGCTCTTTCCCCTTCTCTTTTCCCTATTGTTGCTCTCTTCTAGTTCTTTTCCTGTTTCTCTGACCTCATAAGCCCTTGTCCCCATTTTCAAGGGTTCTGAAAGTTTGGCATTTCTCAAAATTACAATCAGAGTTTTCTTATCTCATTCCAAACACTCTCCCAAGCCTCTCACCTCCTCTCATGGTTTAAAATGTCATCATCAATCTACCTATCTAGAAATTAGATCTTTGACACAGGATTCAAGGTGTTATGTCCCCATATCCCAGTTTATTTTTTCCAGATTTCCCACTACCCTCTCACATACCCTGTGTTCCAGACCAATTAATCTACTCACTTCAGCCAACATCCTAGATGCTTTCCTGTATCGATAGCTTTGACTTCCTAGTCCTTCTGCCTAAAGTGCTTCAACAGATAATATCCAACAATATATTTAAAATGAAAAATGATCCATTATCAAGTCTGTATTATTTAAGGAAAGTAAGGATGGTTCAACATTAGAAAATAAAATATTAATATAATTTAGAATATCAAATGTGACAAACAAGACATATAATAGTGTTTATAGTGGAGGGAAAGACATTTGATAAAATTTGACAGCCATTTCTGATTTTTTTAAATGCACAGAATACTAAAAATAAAATGCTAACTCCTTTATATGACTCAAAAAAAAAAAAAGTTTCTCAAACCAATCATCACCCATTATACCTAGTAATAAAACATTTGAATCATTCCTTTAAGGAGAAAATCTTTACCAGAATGTCTATTATCACCACCATTATTTAACATTTTTTTCTGAAAGTCCTATCCAAAGCAATAAGATAAGAAAAAAATAGAAATTTAGGAAATTTAGGAAAGGAAAATGGAAAAGGGTCATTATTTACATATTTTATGTGTGTACCTAAAAAAGAAAACTATTTGTACTAATAATAGACTTTAGAGAGGTGGTCAAGTAATACACATTTAAAAATTAAGCACCTTCCTGAAGTAAAGCAATGATCAGTTAGAAAATATAACCAATATCATATCTCAAAAGAGCATGGTTATTTAGGGTCAAAAGAAAATTTCAACATAAACATGACATAAATATATATATACATTTGTGTGTATCACGCCTATATCCTTAGATTATAAAAAGTATTCATAACATGATTATTTCTCTATTTATTTAAATTATTATGATGATTCTCTTTAATTCAAAAATGCAACAAACAGTCAAGGAGATTCACAAATACTTTTACAATCAGGTAGTCCATTCTGCTGAGAACAGTTATTAAGCAGTGAAACTTACCAGCTTTAAGTTGGATGTCTGATGCAAAACAAATGAATTGTATACTTTACAAGAGTGTATTTATGATATACTACTTATATGTTAATTAAAAATTTTAAAAATAAAGAAAAATGTGATGCCTCTGAAGAGATGACTAATCATCCTCACTCATATGTGGGCCTTGAATGTATCTGTGCAGAAACACAAACACAGACACTCATAGTTACAAATCTATGAACCAAAACAACACGGCTTCAAGCTTATTCCTGAAAATAGTGAGCCCTCCAACTCCCATAGACCTCCCCATGGTACCTGATGGAATTCCAGATCACTTTACCACTTCTCATGCATTTTCATCACACATGACCACATGCCATGCTCATTCGAATGCAAAAGTACACATAGAATTGCTAATTTTTCTCCTGGTGGTGCATTATTTATGCCTCTCTTGTCCCATTTTGCAGACAAGGACACAAAGGCTCTGAGAAGGTAAGGGATGTATCCAAGTTCACAGAAATAGCAGTGTCCAGACTTAGGGCTGTGAACTCAGGTCTCTAGATTGCAAGCCAAGATGCCTAGGACCCAGAGTTGGAACTCCTGACTTCTGTCCCACAGTAAGACCAGCCTGAAAAGTCTCCTTCGTGCCCCCTGGCTCCAGGACCTGGGCTCCTCACCCCCCGAGGAGGAGTACCAGTTACTTTGATGGAGGGAAGGACTGTGCTAGGTGCATTATGCACTTTCCAGCTATGTTTACTAAAGATGCTCCGAGGATGAAAATTAACTGGGAAGCATCCCCACCCCTCCAAAGGCGCACTGAACCAGAGCCCTAAAAGCAAGAAGGGGAACCTGGATTCTGAAGACCTGCGCAGGCACTTCTGACAAGACAAGCCTGAAAAACACTGCATTGCTTTCTCTGAGCCTGACAGTCACACTGTTAGCATTATCTCTGTGGAACCCATGGTTTTAAAATTTCATGGAAATCTATATGACAGAGAAACTTAGCAAAACAATCTTGAGCATGAATTCAATTTCCAGTGATTATCTGTAGGGACCATGGGGTCCTGAGACATGACCTTATTAATAAGCAAATGGCAACAGGGTAACTTTGGAGGTACATCTAATTAATGCAGATTTAAAATAATAACCAGTGTTGGCCAGGGCTTAGGAAATGGTTATTCCGAAAGGAGAAAAAAATTTCACACAAACTTTCTGCTGTGACTCCATCACTTTTCATCTAGGAATGTAGCCTTAGGAATAATTACACGTGTGTGCAGAAATGAATTTTCAAGCCCCTCTAATGCTACAGTGTTTATAGTAGCTGAAAGCTACACACAGTCCAGGTGTCTGACAGCAGAGGATGGGCCAGCTAAACTACTGGGGGAATTAATAAAAGAAAACACGTGTAACTATTTTTTTTTCAATGTGAATCTGTGTTCAGAGACTTGGGAAAATATACTTACTGTAAAATTAAATGAAGAAAACAGGTTGCAAACAATATATGAATGAGCCCTTTTTGCTTTAAATAATAATTACATATATAAAATATTGCACATATATACACACACACACACACACAAATACAATGTTATTCCTGGAAACAAAGATTGCAATGAATGAATACTGAATTCCTAATAGTGGTAATAGTGGTTACCTTTGGTTCTCTTTTCTTTCTCTCATTCTTTCTTTTTTCTCTTCTTTGCTTTGCTTTTCTTTTTGGCTGGTGTGTATTTTCTAATGTTTCCAGGATTACTTTCTTGTATTTATAACCTACATGCATGTATATCATGTGAGCTTCCCAGAACCTGCCACCGCTCTCGGGAAGGACCACGCTGACCAGCAAGCAGGCACGGCTGGAAAGCAAAGAGGCAGAGTATCACTGGGAGCGCTGGCCTGGGATGCTCCTGGTCTCCTCCCCAGCTTCCTGCTGGGAGAGAGGCGAGGCTGGCTCAGGCCCCGACGGTGACGCCGATGACGGCGACAGGGAGGTGTGCGAAGCAGGGCGCAAGCTGTGCCAGCTCTTGCTAATCCTCTGCAGTATGGTTCGCTGCTAATTTGTCATGGCACATATTTGCCTTATGTCTAATTAGCATCAAATTGCAAACTGCTATTTGCTAACAATTTGTTGCATCAATCTGCTTGAAAATCTATAGTTTAGAATTGGATTGCAACTCACCCTGTCTATCAAAATTCTCGTTCACACATACACAAAATAACTTCCCCTTCCCGCCAAAAACGTCGCAATGTTTGCAGTGGCACAAAAGGAGAGCGATGTAATTTTTTTTCTTTCTTCTTTTTTTCAAAGGAAGAAGAACCATGGGGTGTTTCATTTTGAATGACCTGGCTTTGATTGCCCATGGCTTGGGAAGAGGGCTGGGACAGTGCTCACACTCAGAGACAGTGCTGGTCCAGGCCTTTCTTCCAGACTCTTCAAGAAATTCAAGGCACAAAAAGGACCAGAAGCCCAGGACCTGTGTCCCAGAAATAGGACCCTCAGGTCAAGTGCACAAAGACAAACCCGAGTTCTCTCAAGCTTATGCCTCCAATCATCCCTGCTGAGAGATGCAGTCTCGCCCCACCATCTGCCCATCTAACTTTAGCAGCCACCCAAGGAAGTCGGGGTTCATAGTTTCCTTATATACAAATGGTGAAACTGAGACTGAGCGCATAAATGTCATATGTGGGCCAAGTGGCAGAGCAGGAATTCAAAGCTGTCTGCTGACATTTCACAGCCTCGTTGACCATCTCAACAGCAAAAATAGGTTGTAGGAATAATAATGATGATGCTAAAAACTATGAAATGAAGTAGGAATGAAAATCTAATGAAACTAAAAAGGAAACAATATCTAATAATTGCATTTCATTTGATAGTTTGGCCCCACGGAGTCAAAACATCTAGTTGGATGTTGGACATTTTGGTTTGTAACACGCACGAGGTACAGGCTGGGGACCTGCAGACTCTCGCTGCCTCCTCGTGGTCTCAAAAGCCACCTCTAGTGGTCCAACTAGAACAGAGAACTGGGACAACCTCGCTGGCAGGAGGGACAATTCCTGTGGAATCCAAGTAGAGTCAAAAGTGATGTTGGGATGGGGGGTCCCCTCTTCCCTGTCCTCTGGGGGGAGGAGAGTAGGAGGCCCATTACAGGGACGCCACAGCCACACCATGGACCACAGGTGTGGTAGCTGGGACCTTACCAGCCCAGGAAGCAATTTGCTAGAAAGTCTCCACCAGCTAGAACCCCTAACCTCACAAGTGGCTCAGAGGCACGAGGCTCTCAAGGTATGAATCTCCAGTTCCCTTTAGCATCCTTGAAGAACGGTCTTGCTTTCGAAAAAAAAAAAAAAAAAAAACAAAAACTCCCCGCCGAACAGTATGGGGGCTCCTTAAAAAAAACAATAGAACAGCCATGGCATCCATGAAATCCCACTTCTGGGTAGATGAAAACAGGATCTCGGAGAGGTATTTCCCCACCACCAACCCCATGTGTACTGCAGCATTATTCACAATAGCCCAGAGAGGGGAGCAAATTAAGTGTCCATCAACAGGTGAATGTGTGTGTGTGTGTGTGTGTGTGTGTGTGTGTATCATATAATATTATTGAGCCCTGAGAAAAGGAAATCTTGTCTTTGCAACAGCATGGATGAATCTTGAGGGCATTATGCTAAGTGAAATAAGCCAGACAGAGAAAGAGAAATCCTGTCTCTGATCTCACTTGTATATGGAATCCAAAAAAGCTGAACTCAAAGAAACAGAGGAGAGTGGTGGTTACCAGGGCCTGGGGGGTGGCGGGTGGAGGAAATGGAGAGATGTTGGCCAAAGGGTACAAACTTCAGGTGTATGATTAACAAGTTCTGGGGAATCTCAGGTGCAGCTTAATGATTATTAAAACTAATAATATTGTATTATATACTTGAAAGTTACTAAGAAAGTAGATTTTAAATGTTCTTGTCCCCCAAAAAAGAAGACAATTATGTGATGTGATGAAGGTGTTAGCTAATGCTATGGTGGTAATCATTTTACACTGTATACATGGGATGAAATTAACATATTCTACACCCAAAACTTACACAATATAATACGTGAATTGTATCTCAACAAAGCAAGGGGGGAGTCTGTATGCTGACATTTTGTATAATAATCAGTTACTACTCTCAATAATCATAGTTAATATTACAATAATAAACAGTGAGTTACTACTCTAAATGATCAGTTATTATTACAATAATCTCTACTTTTGTAGCTTCTCCTTTGAATTTCCTGGGGAGGGAGATAAAAGATTATATAAGCGGATCTTCAAAGAAGGAGCTAGAGAAATCCCAAGGGTCCCTGGACAACTGACGGAACAGCTGTCTCTCCACATCCACGAACCCCACAAACAGTCAGGAGTAATTAGTTTGATGTGCAGGACTGACTCCTAAGTCATGCTCCAGGCGCCATGACCTGTGATAGGTGCTGGGACAGGAGGGAAGCAGGAAGTCCCAAACCATGTCAGAGCAAAAGGATGCAGAGGCACAAGGAAAGTGGTACCCCAGGCAACAAGGCAAGTTGCTGGTGAACTGGTGAATGTACATCAGTCTGCCTCTGAGAAGGCTTCCTGGAGGAAAGGGTGCCTGATGGCAACAGGGAGAACACAGAGCAGGGATGGAGGGCCCTTCCTGGCAGAAAGAGGAGCAGGTACAGAGATCCTGAGATGACGGGGTAGCTGGAGCTTCTCAGGGACTTGGAGCAGCTCTGAGTGGCAGCTACTGGAAGGCCACAGGCAAGCCCAGAGCCCCTGGGCTCCCCCTCTGCCTTTTGAAAGGGCCCCTTCCAGAAAGCAGAGTCTTGGGATGCCTGCAGATAAAGTCCTTTTCCATTCTTCCTCAAGAATATATTTGCAGCCATCTCTCCGCTGAGCTCCTTGAAGGAGCTGGCAAAGGGGAGGAAGATTCTGAGCTGATCCGTGCAGACACAGGGAGCAAGGAGCTTTCTTCACTTGTGCTCGTGGAACAACTCTTTCACATAACGAGGCATTAAGTGAGTGTTTGCCCCACGCCGGGATTCAAATACAAAGGGTGCTGCCAGCTACTGAACGGATGCACATTGGTCTGTTCTGTATTTGGACTGCAAGAAGGCCAGACGCCACAGAGACCTGCAAATGACCCAAGTGCACCTGTGGGAAGAAAGCGCAAAGGAGCCCATGAGAACACACAACCCCCAAACGATCCCCTCTGGGCGGGAGAAGAACGTGCCCTCGGAAGAGCTGGGCTTGGGTGCTGTGTTCACGTCCACTCAAGTAAGCCTTCAACCTCCCCCACAGCGTACAGGCGGACAAGGAGACCTAGCGCTGTCGGGACCTTCAAGATCCAGAAGAACAGGCGGGGAACTTGGGGTCATTGAGGTAGGAAGGAGGACAGTTCAGAGGCCAGCGACAGTGGTCTTGCCCAGGAAACAGAGGCCACCCTCTTTCCACCTGCCGCATAATGTCTATACCACAAGCCCTTCTTAGCACAGCAGAGGAGCGGCCCCAGCCATCCTCCAAGACACGGCCCCACTGGTAAGGATGGCATCCAGGAAGACAAAGCCACTCTGTTCTTCCATCAAAGCCTAAATAATCTTTGGATTTGGTTTAAGTCACATGTCCAAAAAGTGCACAACTTAGAAGCCCGTAAGGTCTTTCAGTCCCCGTACTGGTTGATGGAAGCTACTGTGGTGCCCCCACCCCCTCAGTGCCCCACTTCCTGGGTGGGGGGATCGCTTTCCGTACCTTGCATTCTGCTTCCTAACAGAAGTTGGGAGCAAGAGCAGGTGTGTTCATTCCACCGACGGTCCTTAGAAGTCTTGTGGCGTTGGTGGAAGGGACAAGCTCCATGGTGGACAAGCAGTTACCTGCCCCCTGCCCCAGAATCCCCTGCCATGTCGGCCTGCGTGGGGGCCAGCCCAGGATCTCTGCCCTCCCACTCTGCATCTCCCTCCTGCCTGCACAGCATGCTGACCTTTAACCTCTCCAGGAGCTCAGACATCGCTGGGACTTGCACACAGCTGCTGTCAAAATGTCGGGCTGCTAACTATAAACTTTATTTTGATGTCTTGCTTTTCGGGAATAATTATCCGGTGCCTAAAATGTTAGCCTATTTACTGCTCGTGCAAAAAGATGACAATACAATCAATGTTGCACAATTCCCCAAAGTCCATCAAAGTCTTTTGCAATGTTAATGGACTGGTGGGTCTAAGAGGTGTGAGCTCATGCCGGCCTGAGTGGATGCCCGGCTCCAGCAAGGGGACGTTCGGCCTTTCTCTTATCAGTCTGCTAACCCCCGTCTGCTAACCCCCGTCTGCCAAATTCATTCATTCTAAAGAGTTTGCTTAGTCCCTGGGCTGAGCGAATGGGTGGAATAGGGGGAAGAAGGGTGAGGGCAGACTGACAGGTACATAAAATCACAAACCCTGTGAGCTGGCCAGCACTTAGAGGCACTGACAGGTCCAACTCCATCTTCTCCAGACAGGGACACAGGTCCAGAGAGGGAAAATGGTCCACCTGGGGCCCCACAGCTAATAAGTTACGAAGCCAGACCCAAAACCGTAGCTTGAGGTCCTTGGTTGAAAATTCTATCCAGCGCTCTGCTGTTGCAGTGGAATGAGGTTTCTCCCCCACTTTTGGTATCCCTTCTTAGAACAGAGGTCTCTAGAGCAGAGCAACACCTGCAGCCAGGAGGGCAGGATGTCCTGGGCTGTGACTCATCCAAGTGCCAGCAAGGCCTGAGTGTTCAGAGAGGTTTGGGGAAGGCTCTATAAAAATTTCTGTCCTGGGTAGTCAGTGTATGACTGAGAAGGTCCTGAGAACTCTCACAATAAGCATCAAGTTCACTTTGCTAGCCTGGCATTTCTAGGATGTCTGTGAGCCAGGATTTGGGTGGGAAGAGAGGTGCGGAGTGTTGGTAGGGGAATTCACTGCAGCAAATGCTGCCTTCATCTTGCTCACCGGGTGGCACGCGGGGATGTCGATGGCCAAGGAGAGGCAGGACTTGGGGTGGGAAAAGCTTGATGGAACAGAGCCGGGGCAAAGGCACAGGAGAGCGGTGCAAACAGACTGCACTGTGCTGCTGCAGTCACCGTGTGGGCCCAGGGTGGCCGGGGCTGTCTTACTGTCGCATGTGGTGGGGAGCAAGGGCAGGCTGGACGGAAACCAAGAGCAGGGTACAGAGAAAGCCTTAAAGAGATGTGGAAAAAAGCTGCAGGAGAGTGGCCCTGCAGTCTGTCCAGTGTAAGTTCGTTTCTGACAGACAGGACGTCAAGGACAGCGAAAAGCAAGGATGAGACCCACAGGGCCAGTTGGAAAGGTCAGGCCCCGTCACTGCACTGCTACTCCGGCCAGTCTGAGCCGTCCCCTCAGGGCCAGCTCTGTGGTGTCTCTGTGCAAGCAGAGATCTGAACCGGCCCTGGGGCTCCGTGGGGTGGCTCTGTGCAAATGCACTGCACATGATCTGGGTGCTAAATTCCTGCCCAGAGGCCAGTCCCCTGGGAAGAGGGACACTCATGGGAACTGGTAATTCTGCATCTAAGAAATAATTGTCGAAACCCTTCCTTTTGTTTTCTGTCCCCAAAATGAATGTATATGGATGTGAATGCCCCCCGGCCCCCCGTGCTAGGGGCTGTCCCAGGTTCTGGATGGAAAGCAACGTCACACAGCTTGCTGAAATCTGTCACGATGCCTGCCCCCTCGATCGTCTTCTGTTTTACTCAGAAAAACTCGATTGAATCAGGGAGGCATGACTCCCTGTTAGAGGAATCATGATTCCCCGTTAGAGGAATCATCTTCCTTGCCTCTGTGCATTAGATTTGTTGAGGTGCTTGCTCATTCTGCTGTTGACCAATCACCCCCTGCTGCCTCGTCCCATGTCACCAGCAGGGTCGTGAAACTCACTGGGCTCTGGAAAGTCATTAGGGTCCTTCGGTCCCGTGGCCACGTGGGGACCTGCTGTCCCTCTAAACCCGACGTGCCACCGTTTCCCACTTGAATTTCTTCAAAGCTCCCGGGTCAGAATAAGCTGATCCCAATGACCTGTTGTAGACCCCCCACCCCGTGAACACGATCCCCCTCCTCCTACGCAGCCAGCCACGTGGGAACTAGTCCCTCCCACCTGCCCTCCTTCCATTTAATTAGGTGAACGCGGCTCTTTGGGAAAAGCAAAGACGGAGCCCACAGGACCGACAGGAAGACGTGGAGGACCTGAGTTAGACTGTGAGAACTGAGTCCAAGAGCTTAGGAGGAGAGATGAGATGGGAAAAGTAGAAAAGAGAAGGAGGGAAATACATATTCAGGACACAGAGAGAGCCTTCCCGTGGCTCCCGCAGTGGGTCCCCAATCCAGGCATCCATCACCAGGTGTGGCACGGAGGTCCTCTAACCCCCTTACCTATGACCAGCGGCAGCATTTTTTCAGCGATTCCACAGGAGTCAAAAACCCAACAAAGCGCATCGCGGGCGCTGTAAAGGGAGCATGCTGCTCCTGTCTGTGACCACTGTATGCAAAGCTTGGCATTAGTCACAGCCAGGCCGGCTGTGACAGGCCTGAAGTGAGGGAGATTAATGCGAGGCTGGGGCACTTTATTATTGTCATTCTGTTCTTTCAGACTCTGCCTCTGACTTTCAATTTTGCTCCAGAATTAATTGTCTGCTCCCTGCAGTATGACTGATGGAGAAGGATACGCGTAGCCCAGGCACCTGGCTCCGGCCTTGACAGTCTGAGACCCCGTGCAGGATGTATTGTGTGCGGTCAGAGCCGGGGACAGACGGGCATCTCTCAGGGGATCAGCCTACGCCACACCTGCCTTCAGTCACACGTGACCGAAGAGCATCCTTGGCAAAGACTCACCTTTGCTGGTGGAGTTCCTCCCAACGTAGCCTCCTAGGAAGGACCCTCCCTGGAACCCGGAGCTCAGTGGGTTGGTGGAGTCCTCCCCAGCCCTCAGCTCTGTGATTTTCCTTCTTTCTCTGGCTCTGGCAGTAAATTAGGAGCGCAGCCTCCCTGGTCCCAGCCCTCCCAGATGTAAGTGTTTTTGTGAGAATGTTCTATACAGCATCTCTGACAGCAGGAGATTCAAGGCTGGTGCCCTTTTCTGGCTGGAGTTGAATATTTAGCCCCCTCCTCTTTACGCACCTCGGCCTCATCTTCCCCATCTCGAAAATAACCTTATATATTTTTTTAAATTTTCAACTAGAAAGTCTCCCTTCGTAATCGACTCCTGAAAGAAATCTCCAAAAACGGAGCAATGTTTTCTGCTTTAGAAGGGGCTGAGTGTCCCAGAAATGGTTGCTAAATAGATAAATGAATATATGAATTGCCTGCAAGGATAAATGAATGGATGAACGAATAAGTGGGATTGTTTTTATAAAGAAAGCCTTCCTAGTCACCTGCCAAGGCCAGTTCAGACGTTGTTCACTGTGGTAGACCTCAGCCAGCCACACTCCCCTTGCAGCTGCATTCATGCAAATTTGGGTATAATTCTTTTTGTCTTTGCTTTGCAAATGGAACCCCACTTTCGATGTTTAAGAACTTCTGGAGGGGAGGGAAGAAAGTCTTTGTGGAAAACATTTACAACCTTAACTCCCATGCTCTGGCCTAAATTGTTTTTCAGCGTGAGGTTCAGATGTTGCGGTTTCAAAGCTCGAGGTGCCCAGCCCTCCCCAAGCCAAGCCCCATGACAGGGCCATCTCACATTTCCAGGGCACCTCTTCCGCTAACCTGGATGAGATTAACACCTGGAAAAACCAACCAGTCATGGGAAGGGCACGTGTCGAGGAGCCGAGAACCATCTTCAAGTCTGGTTTCCTGTAGAACTTCTCGGGAGTTCCTTCTCAATACGCCGCCTGACTGTAACCTGCCATAAATTCTAACAGCTTTAACTCATCTGGTAGTTTCATACGATTACGGTATTATGTTAAAGGGTACAGAAATATATAATGTGCTCAACTGTCTCTACAGTTGATACCAGAGGGAAAATTACCACCACTCAGTGAAGAAGATCCCAGCTCATTACATTAATGATTTATCACAATGGGAAAATGTGAAAAGTAACTAGTTGCTTTTATGAAAAGAGGCAGCTTTTCCCACTGGCAACTCCTGCAGGCTCTCGCGGAAGAGTTTGGAAGGGGCTCCGGACGGCCACGCTCTCCCACCCCCTTCCCAATGCCCCCTCTGAAGCCGTCAGGAGAAGGTGTGCAGGCGAACGCTGGAATATCCTTCAAACTTGACATTAAGTATTCAAATGTTACTTAAGCAAAGTGTGAGCAATTAAATTAATCAATCTTCCCAGCCATGTACAGAACAGATGTTCAATAAATCCTCTTTGCTTACAGTGAGGGGGGGAGAGTCCACTTTTAACTGTCCTTCAGAGATGACACCGTTCAGGCGTCCTCTGCCGGCCTCCTGGGCCACTGTCAGGCGCTTCTGCTGCGCTTTCCTTTATTATAAATAACAAGAGGCACCTGGCCTACCTGTGCTACCTGGGAGCCTCAAGTTTAATGATCCTTCCGACGCCAGGCTCCGCTCTCTCCTGATCCCGGGGAATGGGACTGATGGGAACGGCCACAGAGTGACGGCTGGCAGTGACGGATGACTCCTGGCCGATGTGTGCTGCTGACACGCGGTGAAGAGGGGCCGGTGTTGCAGAAAGGGCAGGAGAAAACTATTTGCTTGACTTTCAGAGTGTCTCCAGAAAACAAACGAGCAAATGAGCCCAAACCACCCAGACTCCCAACAAGGGTGCAAACTCCAGCTTTGCTGCAGGAGGACCGGCTTGGGCTCAGTTCCAGGCAAAGGGGCAGCATGGATCAAAAGCCGTGGGTTGGGTGAGGACACTGGCGCTAGGGAACAAGAGCCTCGTCCTCTTTGCATGGACGGTTCACCCTCGAGTTGCCCGGGGACACAGAGGGAGCCGCTCAGTAAGCAATTCCCCTCCTGCCCACAGATGATCCTGCAGGTCTCTGTGTCCCCTGGTCACATCACCCAGGCCCTGAAATAACCCTGTTGGCCTCCGCTCTGCTGCACAGGGAACCGACTTCTAATTCAACAAAATACCTCAATCCCCCAAAGTGCCAGTTTGCCAAAGGTAGCAAGACTTGACCTGTCCCCTGTGGCTTCTCTGGCTACATCTGATGCCTTGAAGGGGGCAGGGGGCGGAGATCCCAGAGCACGGACAGACCCTGGTGCCGCAACACCACCTCCAGATCGGGACACACCCCAGGCTGAAGTTTCCGACGACCAGCCCTGCAACCCACCAGGCCACTGACATTCAGAAGTGGCGGTTACAGTCCCTGCCCTCCAGATATATAACTTCAACCTTTTGAAGGCTGCCTTTCCATATATGGACTTTATCCACATTTTAATGAGGCTTTAAAATCTCCAAGATTAAGCTGGTATTTTATGTAGAACTGCCTGCTTTTTATGATATCCTGACATGTTGTACAACATTTGGCGACTATATTGATCCTTATAAATTCAGCATCTATATATATTCATGAAAAGTACCTTTTCTCCCCATTCGGGCCACGAGATGATCCAGACACACATTTCCCTGAGTGGAGACAATAAAACTGCAATTGTCGTGGTTTGGGAGCGTACACAATGTCTCAGTGTTTTCAAATTAAACCCCTTTTACCATCTGCTTGAAAACTCCTCGGCGAGGAAATGACAGCGCCTTTCCAGGTATCTGATGGTGGAGATGCCCCTGTTTCTCCTTCAGGGGAGCCTGCGATAAATCCTGGGGGCTCCGCGGGGGGTGTCCGCCCACCTGGGACATTATACATCTTCATGCCCTCGTGTTTGCCCGGCCACAGGGACCAGCCTCCCCGTGTTGCTTTGTGCCTTCCCTGCTTTTAATCTGAAACAAATGATTACAGGAGGCAGAGAAAGCATTATCACCTTGGCGAAGCATCAGGAGTATAAAAAAAAAAAAAAAAGAAAGAAAAAGAAGAAGAAGGAGAAGAAGAAGAAAGGGACTATGGGCAAATTCATCTTCGGCTGCTACAATCAATCTCTCACCTAAAGAAATACACAATAACTAGGCGGGAAAGAGCCAAGATTTATGACTTCGAAACATCTACACTGACCAGCATACACCTAGTCTTCCTGGCTCCCTCCCTACCCGAATGGCTCTCTCTAACAGTTACAATGATAAACTGTCTCTCCCTACTGTTTTACAAGTACATTAGCTTTATTTAATGAGATCTCAGAGTAATTTAACAGATGTATATAGGACATAAGACTAGGAAAACTCTTGCTACTTGGATTCTTTTGCCAAGGTATTCCAGGACAGCCGGTCTGGGCAGCGGGGTGGGGGTAGCTTTATACTCTTTGAAGAAGTATGATTCGGATTTTCAGAAGGCTTTTAAAAAATGATTTTAATAGAAATATTCTATTATAATCAGCGAGGAGAGAGCCACTTGTATGTTCGCGAGCATTCAGCCCATCAAAAGCCAGGATAAACGGGCTTTCTGAAATCACGGGGACTCGCTTACATATTGAATTGTCAGGAAGAATGTCACTGTCGGAAATTAATAAATTTGTAAAAAAGTCTCCCATTCACCCACCTCCCAGAAGGAGTTAGAAGATACGTGGGTAGGAGGGCAGGGAGAGACGGTAGGACGGAAGGAGGGAGAGGAAAACTTGTCAAGAGGGAGGCAAGGCTCCTGTTTCTCCCTCAATGTCACACTCCCCTGGGGCGGGGGTGGGGGAGGGGAGCAAGGCTAGGGGTCAGACCCTGGCGTGTCTGCCGGGACCTGTGCTGCCTGGCCGGCTCCTTTTTCCTTCCCTGACACTCCTTACCACTCAGTTCCCCGGCAGCTGTAATGGAGAAATGACAATGGTATTAACTTTTTAAAAATTGCTTTAATAAACTGCCAATTAATAAGTGGGAAGAGGAAGTCAGGGGAAATTACCTGGTCATGCTTAAAATAAAATTAAAGGGCGAGGGGGGCTTTTTCCGCCTCGTTTCTCCAAAAGCACAAGCACAGGGCTCTCACACGCCAAGTTGCAATCTTCTGAACCCAACCCCTCCTGAGACGAAATCTACACTGCCTGGCACCACATATTCACCTGTGAGAGAATTTACTCGGTTTCAAAGTGGAAGATTATCCTAGGGTGGGTAAACGATTCTAACAAAATACATTCAAAAAAAAAAAAAAACCCAGAAAAACAAAAAAAAACAACTCGAAATTCCCCTCCGTGGTGATACCAGTTCTAATTGTGTCTGACTTTTTTTTCCAAGCAACTAAGAGTTGCTTTTGGTTGAAACGGTTCTTTCTTTTTCAAATCCTTTATTTGTAGCAGCCTCCCAATGATATTTACAATTCTGCAAAAGCGTTCCGTATCCCCCTCCTCTGAGGCTGGAACAGTAAGTAGATGGAATCCCTGAGAGAGCTTTTCTGTGGCTGAAAACACAACGCGGGACAGCAGGTGAGGGGCAGATTAAAGCATGTGCGGAACGTGCATTGGCTCAAGGTAAACATATATAATGGCATTCTAGAAAATATAGACTATTTTATATGGTGCTAATGGCCCCTTATGAATAAGTTAGGAACTCCAAGGCAGTCTTTTTAAAGTATAACATTCACAGTGAGCACAGAATCTCAGGCAAATGAAAGGTGATGAAATTAGCGGTGACCATCGGAAATTGTAACAAGAAATCGCAAGGCACCGGCTCACTCTGGGAGTGAGGGGCTCGGAAAGGAAGGGGGAGAGGGAGAGACAACGGAGGGACAAGGGGAGGGGCAGAGCACACCGGTCGGGGCAAGAACGAGTCTGCTGCATGAAATTTCATTTCTTGAGAGCTATACATCAAGTTGTATTTGTTTAATGAGGTTGGCATCGGAAAGATGTATAGAACATGTCAGACACCCAGTACCAATGCGTAGTGCGGGAAAGATACCATCTCCGACTCTGACCACTCACTTAGTCTTCCAGCCGGCTCCTCTATCTGGTGGTTCTTTGGGGAATAATAAATGAGAGGGCAGAAGGGAACAAGGAGCCAAATAATGAAAACACACACACACACACACACAGAAGAAAAATCATAACATGGGAGAGCCGAGGGGCGCCAGATTTACTGACCTCATGGCTACGGAACCAAGAGAAAGTTATCAAGGAAGAAACTTTTACTAAGCGGTAGGATCTTAAATAACAAGGAGCCCTGTGAAATTTACAGCACTTTTAAGATATGCAAATTGAATGCAAGGTATAGACATAAGGGTAATTAATTGTAAATCTAAGAATAATGTTTCTTTGTCAGGCTGTCTCCATGTTGTGGAATACATTCTAATGTGCCTTAAGTTGGAATATTTTTTAAAGGCTGGTCTAATTAGAAGATGTTCAGAATTTCAAAATACTACTTATTCTTATCATTTAATTTAGTGGCTCTAAGATTTAATAACAGAATTTACTGATTGCATGAAAATATTTTAATCTTTCAAGGTTAAAGCACTTGTTTCCAGGTCCAGGGAGTCGGGATCAGCGAGTAGAGAGAACGTTCTCAGGAGGACCACCTTTGGCAGGTGCGGCCAGAGTCACCGTGTGGCCTCTCTCCATCCCTTGGTGTGCACTTCCGGCTCTTGGAGTGATTTCCTTATGATGCTGGGAACAACGTGACTGATTTGCATGCTTAATGTTCCACTCTCTCCTTCTACCTGCTGATGAAAACCTCTCATGTTTTGTTACTGAAAGTGGATGGGTGGATTCTGTGTATAGCGAAACCCCTAAGTGCAAAGACAGGGAGAAAAGTTTTCAGATGGGGGATCTGACGCTGGGCTCTCACCAAGAAAGCCATTCATCAAGATGCACTTGGAGAGAAGTGGGAAGGAGGGGTTGGTGACGGGCTTTAGTGGAGCGAAGGAGGAGTGAGGGTCAGAGGGAAGGCGGCTCCATCCTCTGTCCACCCCCAAATGTCCAGCTCAGACAAGGGACCACTGAAGGGATGAGGCACTGGCTGCCTCTTCCTCTGAAGCTGAAAACAAACGAACTGTCTGGAATCCTATCTCCCATTCCTCAGAAAAGGTTTGACCAAGAGTGAGCATGCATGCAACGGCAGGAGGTCTGGGAGAGGGGAATGCAGGTGCAGGACTGGCCCAAGGAGAGTGCTGTGAAAAGTGCACCCCTCGCCAGTGCTGGGGACACGAGTGCACGGGTCCAGGCCAGCACTCTCTTTCTGAGCATCACCACTTGGCTGGGTGTACCTCTTGCTGCCCTGACAACGCCATGACAACCTCGCGCACCCTGGGGTTTCATCCGGCCCCAGGACACTCAACACCAGCTCTGGGCTGATGACTCCTGGATCGAAACCTCCAGCCCAGAAGCTCCCACTGTGTACAGCTTCCAGCTCCAATGATATCTATTCTTAATGACCGATGTGTATTTCTAACCTACTGTGTCCCAAACGGAGCTCCTCTGCCTGGAACGCTCTGCTCCCACCCTACAGAAGAACCCTCAGGCTTCGGGTCACCACTCAGATGTCACTTTCTCTGATCACTCTATTTTATGGAGGGCACCTCCCTCCTTTCTCTGTTTCATAGTCCCTTAATTAAGAGAAACATGCACACTTTGTGTTCATTTCAATTAGTGGTTTATCTTATGTTGTCTCTGTGATCCAGTAAGAGAAGCTGGGAGGCAGCGGGGAGGACAGAGGTGCTCTCTGCCATGCCCGCTGCTCAGCCTGCTGCCTCCAGCCTTTTGTTTGCCAAGAGTGGATATCTCAATGGATAATTGGTAAACAAAGTGATTTGGGTACCAGCTCAGAAAGCGATGTGGTCCATGCCTCCCCCTGGGGCCTCACAACAGTCCTGCAGCCAATCCCATGTCCCTGTGTGCAGAAGGAGCATCCCGGCGTTTTGCGGCCACCTCTGGGCATCTCACGGAGAAAAGAGCTGGACCAGAGCACTGGGAGACGAGAAGGGACTGCGCAAAATCAGTCTTCCGAGGCTTGGGTTAAGGGCCAGAGAATGTTGACCTTGGAAGAAAAAGATGGCTGAACGGAATCATGGCAATTATTTGAAAGATAACACAGAGGGAGAGGGATTTAAACTGCTGTGTGGAGCTGCAGAGAGACACTCAGGGCATGGGGGCGGAGAGGCAGTGCAGACGGCAGAAGGAGCCAGGCCCCAGAGCAAGACAGCCGTGGGTGGCCTCCATCCCAGCCCCCCACCTGCTGCTTTGTGGGACCCTGAGCAATTACTCCAGTTTGCTGTGACTCAGCTCAATCCCCTGCTGAGAGGACACAGGGAAGTGTTTGTGACGCACCTAGCTGCTGGATGTTGAAGACAGAGTTTCAGGAAAACAAACATCCCCCAAGCTTTCCTTCTATTTGTGGGAAATAGTGAGGTTCCATTGAGATTAACTGCAGAATAACTTGGCTGTTAATTCTTCACCAGCTCACACCGGAACTCTAGTCTCTTGTAAAGGTGACTGCCAGGCTCTCCTGAGTGTGTCTGCGATTCACCAAGGGACTCTATGCCCTGTCCTGAAGAATCATCAGCCTGACCCTGCTGGCCCCGGTCACTGAGAGTCCACTCAGCCCTGGGCCTCAATTCCAATAAAAGGAAGACATTTCAGACATTTTCATTCCAGTTACTGTAGTTCTCAACAGTCACGCTGTAGGAACAGCTCTTATAAGGCCAGGAATCAAATTTTCCCTCCTCCTGCTCCCCCAAAAAACACCATTAAGGAATAAATATGCACAGTACCCATATGTGACAAAGGACTTGATTCCATGAGAGGTAAAGAATTCCTACAAATTAATAATAAAAAAACCCATAAAACTTAGGTTCAAAATGGGCAAAATTCTTGAATGGGTACCTCACAAAAAAAGATACAAGGAGAGATGATACACACAGGACTAGAGGTTTGACAGTGAAATGCGACTTAAAACCACAATGAGATGTCATCGTGGCTAAAATTGAAAAGACAGACAACCCCAAGTGCAGACAAGGATGTGGGGACACTAGACTTCTCAGGCATTGCCGGTGGGAACGTAAAATGGAACACTTTGGAAAAGGGCTACAAAGGTAAACAAACACTTAAAATTTGACCCAGCAAATTCCACTCCTATTTATTGAAATTGTTTACAAAAAGACTTGCCCACAAACGTCCGTAGTAGCATCACTCCTATCAGAGCCCCAAACTGGAAACCACCCAATGTCCACCAGCTGAGGAGTGGGTAATGTGTAGTTTCATAGTGACACTATAAGATAGTAGTCAGAAATTTAAAACATTTTTAAACTACTGATATAGCCAACAACATGGAGAATCTCAAAAATACTATGTATGATTCTTTTTATAGGAAGTCCTACTGCCAGGAAAAGGAAGCTATGATGACAAACATCGTGTGAGTGGTTGCCTCAGGGAAGGGTGTGGAGGCTGGCTTACAGCAGGGTTGGACAGAACTTCCCAGGGGGCAGAAATAGTCAAAAATCTAGCAAGGGGGGGAGGGGTGGCTACCTGAACGTGTATCTCGGTCAAAAGTCATCAAGCTGTGCACTTAAAATCTTTGCATTTTATTGTATGTAAACTAATTTTAACAAAGTTGATTGTAGAAAGAAAAAACCAAATTTCTCTCCAAGCTTTAGATTATGCTTAGCTGGAAAGGAGTGGGCCCACGGTGTTGAGGGCTCATGGAGTTACCTCCTTCAGACCAAGCACCTGGCCCTTTCTCCCCTGGGGACATCCAGGCCACCAAGCAGTCAGGTCTACTTTGGTCCTGTCTGTTACTCAAGCCCCAAGAAAGTCAGTTGATGCAAACAGAGAGGAGAGAGGGGAGGAACCTGGGTCCCTCTCTCAGTGCTGATTCCTCCCCTTCTACTGCCTGTGGGGAGAGGCAGGGCACGGTACCTGTGACCCTGTCACTTCATCCCAGGAGCCCGGATACCTCAGTACATCCCTAAAACTTGCCTTCACAATGAAGCAGCCGTTTCATTCCTTACCACAGAGGGCGCTCTCGAGGAACTGCCAGGAGAAAGAAGCACTGTACCCCCACCGTCTGGGGCCCTGACAGCTTCCCACATGCCATCAGCAGAGCCCGCAGAAGCTAAGAGCACTGACTCAGTGGTCAGACAGGCCTGGCTGCAAATCCTGGCTCCATTCCCTTATTAGCTGTGTGACCTTGAGCAAGTTCCTTCACCTCTCTGTGCCTCAGTTATCTCAGCTCCACCAGGAGGCCAGTTAAAGGGCCTGCCTCCCAGGGTCAGTGCTAGAAGTAAATGAAACAGCAGAAATAAAGGGCTTAGAACTTCACTAACTTGGTAAGAGTCTCATTCGACTCATAAAAGTTAGCCATCATTATTCTATGAAAATGAGAATTGAGAACACGGAGATTCAGAGGGAAAGAGAGGGAGAGGAGGAGTAAGAAATACACAGAAACTGAATTAGAGGAAAAGGCCGAGGCGAGAGTGAAATGAAGGCATGAGAGAAAGAGGTCGAAACGGAAGAAGAATGAACCCAAATTACACTGTTCTGCCCACAGCTTGCACGCGCGCTCCCCGCAGTCGGCCGAGCATAATTCGGACTTGGTTATTTAAAGGGCTCTGGGATAATACAGTGGGAAGACAGGTCTGCACTGTAACTCACACAATTTATCACACGGGGAAGAGCCACTAATCTTTTTAGGAAACAAGGTATTCAGAGTTATTTAAGGCTAATACTTATGCATCACCACACATCGTGAGCACAGCCCAGTCTCCATCCTCACGCGGCCAAGATCCGGGAAGGTCTTTAGCAGCAACGTTCCATATTTTAAGCCCCTTATAGGAGTCTCGCCCAGTAGCCTGAACCAGCTCTGTTATTAACTGCACCTGCGCACCAGATAGATTCATGCACGCCGCTAATTAAAAGAGCAGATTTTCCTGAGGTGGGTGAAGGCTGAGCGGCAGTGGATGGATACAACCTTGTGTGAATTTCTTCCAGGCCAAAGCTGCAGGGTTGCTCTGCAAAGCGTAATCAATTATTCAAACTCAGAACCGCCAGGACATGCATAAATAGAGCCCCGGCACAGTCCAGCTGGTCCACTTCAAAAATCTACACTTCCCAAGGTGCTGAGAACCGTGGAGTGGATGCAGGGGTCTGGGAGATCCCCCAGCAATGACTAGAAAGATCCCTGGCCCTGCCCATCCCACCAAGGACTTGATCTTATCCACATCTGGCCAGATGGTTGGGTACAAACTGTCGACACAGTTTTCTGTGTGGTCACCTTCCAGCCACCGCCCAGGGGTCTCCATGCCCCCTCGGAGGCCCTTCCCTTGTCTCTCTCCCTCTTCTCTTTCTACCTCTCATCCCTGAGGGACTCAGCTGTGTTTCCTCTTTGGGAACGAAGACCTCTACACGTGCAGAAGCCAGAGCTGTGCAGACACGAATCCCCCAGGTGGGTTCATAGGCGCAACGGGAAGCAAGGCACTCATGCTTCCACCTTGGATCCTGGGTGCATGGGTTCTTTTTATAGTATATGAGGACAAAATGTCGAACAAACATCTTTAAGTCAAAATGTATTTCTCATCCTCATAAATTATCACCTCTGAGCCTTAGCTGTGCTTTGTACAGGCCATTCCAACTCTTTGCTAGGCTAGCAGTTTCTGGAGACAGTACATGACCTGACCAGTGGACCCGATCAGCGTGGGCCCAGTCCCACACTTCCTTTGCTGTAGAGTAGGTCTCTTAGTCCAATGTGCAGTTACATGGAATCCTATTCCAATGGGATAGGATCAAGCACACAGCAAGCCCTCCGATAGTGGCTGAGGCACTGTGGGTAGGAAGGGCAAACCCTACTTGGAATATGCGTCTATTCCTGCCTGAAAGAATCACTGGTCCTTTTAGAGGGGAAGGGTCTCAATGTAATCAACCTGCCAACAAGGATCCAGGTGGTCTTCTTGAGACATGGTGCCATATGAGGGACTCATCACTGGTCCCTGTTGCTGGCATGTTGGACACTGCAGCAGCAGTAACAAGACTGGCCTTGGTAAGTAGGACCCCATGCTCTTGGGCCATGCATGGCCGCCATATATATCATCATGGCTGCTCGGCTCACATTCCCTCATGCCAGCACTGGAACGGTTGATGACAAAGGGTGGCTGATGTCACCTGATTGAGCTGGTTTGTCTACATGACCATTAAGTACATCTAGCGTGATAAAAGCTTTCCTTTGGCATCAACACACGATACAAAGATCTTCATACTTTGTGCCCACTCCCCTTGACTCTACCCTGGACCTCTCATTCCCAATCATTCACTCTTGCTACTTCCAGGCTCCGACTAGCCAGCCAAAACAGTCATCACCTGGCCCATGAGACCATGTATATTCCACCCTTGGGAGACAACTCTTTCCACACAAAGTGGGTGACCAGCACTGCCTGAAGTTCTGCCTTTTGCGAAGTTGTTTCCTCGCCACTCTTTCCAGGCCATCCCTGAGAGGGGTTGTAGTGTGGCTGCCATCTGTTTACAGGCTATATCCTTGTGCAGAGCCAGCCTTTCCATGAGGCAGTCTCAGGTTTTTAATCCTCCATCAGCTGGTCACAAGGGATCCCCTACACAGCCAGAGGAGCACCTTGAGGGATAGGTGCTGATACAACAGCAGAGGATGCTCTGTGGGTCTGGACTAACTGCTCATGCTAACTACTTATGCCCCCTGGTCCTGTTTGGACTTGACCCCCATGCACCATTTCCACTTTATGATGGTTTCTTTCTGGGCGTGAATAGCCTTGTGGGTTGGTGAGTCTGACGATGAGCTCACAATGGGCAGCTCTGGCCACGTGGTCATCAGGGCCCCATGGTCAGGTGCCTCATCTCTACCTGGGCCCACAGCACAATCAGGAGTAGTTTCTCAAATGGTATATAATTCTCCTGGGCAGATGGCCTGGCCTTGACCCAGAACCTTAGGGGATACTTGTGACTCTCTCACTGGAGCTTCTCATAAAGTCCACATGGCATGCCTTCCGAGCACTGGAATTCACCTCTAATACTATCAGGTCTTCTGGGTTTTATAGCCCAAAGGGCAGGTCTTCTTGCAATGGAACCAGGACTTCTTGTAGAATCCTTTCTTGTTCTAGGCTACATTCAAACCTGACAGTCTTTCAAGCCACTGGTATATGGTCAGAGCAGTAGTCCCAGCTAGATTTTGCTGCCTACTAAACCCAAGAAGCCTACCAGACATTGTGCTTTATTCATCATGGGAGATGCAAGATGTGATCATTTCTCCTTTACTTTGGATAGACTGCTGTGACATCACCCTGACCACTGAAATTGTTACCGATGTGGCAGTCTCCCAAATCGTCCTAGGGTTTATCTTTTAACCTCTGCAACACATACGTCTTGCCAAGGCCACCAACGTGCTAGATATGTCTTGCTCATTTGGTCCAATTCTCTTGTTCTCGATACAATGTATCAATGCGATATACTGCTTCATCTCCTGCCCAACGCAGGGCAGATTACTTTGGACCATATTATGACCCAGGGCAGAAAAGAGAGCATCTCCCTGGGGATAAACTATGAATTATAATGTTGTCTGTTCCCTGTCTATGCAAACTCTTTTAGACCATTTCCAATAGGGATTTAAAAAAAAAAAAGAAAAGAACACATTTGCCAAATCAGTGTTGCAAACCATCAACTTGAGGCCTCATTAATCTGCTTTAGCAAAACTCTGCCTCTGGCATGGCAGTTGTGAACAAGGTCACTCCATGGCGGAGTTCGTGGTCATCACTGTCATTTTCCAGGATTCATCTGGCTTTCCCGAAGGCCATACTGGTGAATAGATGGAGATATGGCATAGACCACCACCCCTGCAACATTCTCTAGATCTTTTAAGAGTGGACCTTATTTTTACCACCTCCTTCTCTCTAGAATCATACTGATTTCCCCACTAGGATTGCTCGTACCATAGAGTCCGAGGGCCTACTATGGGAACTGTGCCAAATACCAAGTATGTCTGTTCTGATTACACACCCAGGTATCAGGCAACTAACCCCTGAGAGCGTGGTCTTTGACCAGGACTCCATTCATTACCTAGCCTCAGGGAACCCCACTCAGATCGAAGAGCCACGATAATACATTAAGCCTCCAAACAGATTTCCGTGCCCAACACTCCTTGAAATGTTTGGCGATTTCCTTTCTCCCAGGACATAATTACCCCAGTAACTGACCAACGTTCTCCTTGGGGAAGGACCGGGGACTTGTAACCATGGACATCTGCAGGGTCTGTCCTCCTGGGTGTTTCATCTTTTCTTCAGTCCAAGGGTTCCAGGTCCGAAAAATAGCTCAGGTCCAAAACCTGGGCCTGCTATGCTGTCATTTTATTGGAGTAACTGCCTTCAACCTCTTGACCCATCATTGTTGATTTCAAAAGAAATCAAGGAAAACTGAGAATCTCACTGTTGAGCAGTGGCCATGCTGGCTGCTCCTAGGAGACAGATCCGTCTCTACATCCCTCTGTGGGGCAGGCCAACCTGGCTGCCCCACCATCGAGGCTGCTCATTAAAATGATTGCATCTACCTGCCTGACTTCTGGTGGCTGAACAGGGCCATCTGGCCTCCTTGTTTTGAGGGATCCTCTCATCCCCATTGCTGTCATGAGCCTGGTTCTGTGATGGCTGGAGAGTAAAGTCAGCCCTGGCCCACAGAGACCGGCCACCACTGAGCTTTTCAGTGGTGCTGGGGACTTCCCACTGACACCTTCCTGGTGGTCTTGAAACCCTGAGTGCCTGCTGGGTCTTCCTGTGGAACATGACCCCCTGGAGGGTTTATCAGCCTTTCAGGGTCCATGCATTCAACATCCCTACTCCTCTGACTTTTTCATCATTTCTATCCCAACTTTCCATGAAAACCATGGTATTTCAACCTCACTTTTTCCATCTCCCAGGATCTTTGTCTAGGAGAGGCATTCTGGCATACCTGAGAGTGGTCCAATACTGAAAGAACTCTCCCTTATCAGACCTACTAATCTGGCTCCCGGCACCTTCCTCAGAATCCAAGCCCTCTCCTCCAATCCCTGTGGCACCTGCTGCCAAGGCTGGAGGCATCCTGTCCCTTTCCTTCCTTCATCAAGCCAAGCACATCCCCGCTGAGTCACCTGTGCCAACACCCACAGGGGTGACGAGCAAGGACCAGAGCAGAACCAGCTCACCTGCATCTCCTGCTCTCTGGCCCCGATGACTGTGCCCTGATTCCCTGACTCTAAGCGTCTGGCATGCCTCTGCTGGTTTGGGAGGCATCAGTGGTAAAATATTGACACTCAAATACTAGTTAATTCTTTACCATTCTGTCTTCCCCACAAGTGTTATAAAAGCTGCTCCTGGGTATCTCTGAGGACACAGCTGAACCCATTCAAGGAGCTCTCAAACCGTAGCTCAGAATACTGTTTTTAACGCATTCTTCTGCTCCCAGCTGCATCTCCAGTCAAGCCATCCTTCCTCTGAGGGAGATGCCTTTGTCTCCAAAGAACCACTCTAGTGCCCAGGCAGGAGGGAAGCAGTATTGTGTTGAGGAGAGAAGGGTTGTGGGGAATGCTGTCACGCATAAAGTGAACCGAAGTCATAGAAATAAAAACGCACCGAAGTCTGTTCACTCCACACACTCTGCTGAGCAGGTACTCTGTGCAGGCACCGTGCTAGGCATGGGGGAAGCAGGAGCGCCATGGGAGGGCGCGGTCGGGGCCAGCGCGGTGGTCAGGTCACATCATCAGAGCCTGAATCGTGGAAACAATGAGCTGAACGGCATCTGACCCTGAGCCGTGGTGATTTCATCAGTGAAATGGAGAGAAGCAACCTCAGGGGGCTGTTGTGAGAAGGCATTATTAGACTACAACCACCAAGAAACTCTCCAAGTAGTCAAAAGCTTTCTGTAGGCTGAAGCTGGCTGCTCAGAGAAAGCCCCAGCTGTGCTTCTAGATAAATATCCAGCAGCAAAAGTAAGGCTTTGAACAATTAAGGAATATCCAAGGTAAAAAGGAATCCAGGACCCATCAAAGGACAAACGGAAGAAGCCTACCCTTGCCAGGAACAAAGCGGGAAGGCTTTATGGCTGAGGAGCCTTAATGGATGATCAGTGTTTCTTTTTTAAAAATATTTTTATTTGTATATAATTTGTATAAAGGTTACTTTCCAGTCACAGTTATTGCAAAATATTGGCTATATTCTCCGTGTTGTACAAGACATCCTTGAACCTACCTTACACCCCACAGTCTGTACCTCCCACGCCCCACCCCATGCTGCCCCTCCCCCTTACTAGGGACCACTAGTTTGTTCTCTGTATCTGTGAGTCTGCTTTTTTTTGTTATAATCACTAGTTTGTTGTATTTTTTTAGACTCCACATATACGTGATCTCAGCCAGTGTTTATCTTTCTCCCCCTGACTCATGTCACTTAGCATAATGTCCTCCAAGTCCATCCATGTTGCTGCAAATGGCAAAATTTCATTCTTTTGCATGGCTGAGTAGTATTCCATTGTGTGTGTATATATGTATACACACACACACACACACACACACACACATATCTCCTTTATCCATTTAAGGATGACCCGTATTTCTATATTGTAGGAATAGGACACAGTGTTGTAGGGAGGGCAGGGGCTAGGCTGGGGCAGGTTCATGGACACTGTAAAGTTTGGAAGTTAGACTGTAGAACAGTCTTTCCCAAATTTCTGTCATTGATATGCTATCCCATTACCTTTGCCAAATCCATGTGCTCCCTATAATATTACCAACTCAATAGTTTCCTTCAAAATGTTACGTTTTACTCACTTTTACTCACAGCCTTATCATAAGCAATAATGGGTGCCGATGCACATGTCCACACTGCTAGATAATCACTTTCCTAAGGTGCACGAAAATGTATTTCTAACTACACAGACTATTCACCTGTGTCCCACCTAAAAATCCGTTGTGCATGGCCATGGTGGATGGGGCCACGTGATGGGTTTCGTGGAGGATGGCAGAGTTAGAATGGCCTCTTCTCGGGTAGTCCATCCATGATACCAGCTAGGAAGCTGTATCAGTTGTCCAGGTGTCACCCTAACCTGGGGACAGAGGAGTGAGGATGGAGGGGGAGAAGGTGGACTCAAGGATCAATATGGCTGCAGGACGGATACTGAGAGCCAGATGCCCAGCAGGATGTGGGGGCCCAGGGAGAAAAAGGGGCCCAAGAGTATGGCAGAGTTTTCAAACCCAGATGCTAGAACCCCTCGAAACTCAGAAACCTCTTTCCGTTTTCCTGGATTAACTGAAAAGCTGAACTGAACATAACTTAATGCTTAACCTGAAATTAACATAAATTCTGGGTCACTTCTTTGGGAAAACAGGAGTAAATTAATAGGGTAATTTACGTATAAAGGTTTAAAAATATCGGAGAGAAAATGGCTTTTAAGACACCAAGTGTTTTAACTCATCAGAGATTCACTTAAGGACATCGCCTTGTTCAGAAACCATTTGTGAAATGTATTAAGATATTGCAAATAAATAGCCAAAGAGCAGGACAAACAAGTTACAGAAAAAAGGAGGTCCAACCGGCCAAGAAAATATGAAGAAATACTAAGACTTAGAGAAAAATGATGTCAAACAACAGTGTGTTACTGTTGTTAACCATCAAATGAGTAACTTTCATGACTGTGTTAGTCATGAGAGCCTTCATCAGGTTTTTCCAGCCCTTTCTCCTGCTAGGACACACAGGAGAAACTTCCTGACTCCACGTGAGTGGGGCCATGTGACTACTTTGGGCCAATTAAGTTATGAGCAGAAGGGACATTGGTCACTTCTGGACCAGATCACTGAGTGGGAGCTGCCCAGAGCTCTCTTTCCATCTGTAACAGTGACCAAGCCACATTCCAGATGGTGACAACTCAATCAGTTGTCCCAGAGTGAGGACACCTGGAGCAGAACCCAGCTGACACGGACGGACACAGAGCACGAGCAAGAAGTAAACTTGGACTGTCACAAGTCATTAAGGCTTGGGGATTGTTAATAACCCTACCAATGGATTCAAGGATAGTAGTCAGTGCTGGCAAGGGGAAGATCTAACAGAAACAGAATGTAAATTCCTCTAACTCATTTAAAAAGCAATTAGCCCCTGTGACTCAATATTTCCACTACAGGAGTATATCCAAAAATAAAAACAAAAATATAATACGGAGAAAAGCTTTATAGTCAAAGTATAGACTAATGGCCAAAAGTATGGGTTTTGTCAAACTGACATGCGTTTCAATTCTGGCTTTGCCTCTTGCCAGCTGCGTAATCTTGGGTGATTTATTTAACCGTCTGAACCTTTGTTTCTTGATCTGTTTGATGGGGGAGTTAATATTTCTTTACCTCACAGGATTACTCAAGAATAAATTATATACTGTATCTACAAACTTTAACAAGAAATCAAGTATACAGTAAGGAACACACATTTGGGCCCACACATTGGTGCATACAGGGGGCGGGGGGACCCACGTGCACACATGCATGCACACACATACACACACACACACACACACACACACACACGTTATTTTGTTCATTACATTAGGGAAAAAATGGATACAATCAAGTAACAAAAAAAGGAACAATAAAGGATACTAAGCTCACAAAATGGATATGATACAATCATAAGAAAATGTTTGTGACAATATTAATTCTAAAAGCATAAGACAAAATTGATTACATACTATAATCACAATTATGGATAAATAATGAATAGCAAAAATCATGAAAGGACATAGATCAAGACCATAACAAGTTTTGTTTGGAAAGTGAAATTATTGGTGATTTTTTTTTTTTTTACTAAAGTAAAGCCTTTTATAGCAGAAGATCGCCTGTGACCTCTCCAGTGCCCCCTCACTTGGGAAGTCGAGGTCCAGGGAAGACGCTGGACAAGCAGGTCAGGGCACAGCATAAAGCACAAAGAGGTCACCCGCTACCCAGGTTCAGAGAAAAGAGACAGCCCAAATGCTGCCCCAAGAAAGGCACTTGGCTGGCAGCCGCCAGCTCCCCAAGGTCAGGACCAGCGTGTCAGGAGCCCGCAGAGCCCTCTCCCTGACAGCTGCCCCAGCAGCAGCTGGCTTCCCCCCATGATGGATGGGAATTACAGCCATTTTCAAGAGACTAACAGAAGGCAGGCCATGTCCTGATAAGCTATAACAACAGTAGTAAAGTTCTAAGGAGACCGAAGGGTCCCCACCACCACGCACTTCCCTCAGCCGTGGCTGCGGTAATTATGACAGTGACAGCTGGGCAGCCCAGGGACATGACTGGAATAGGCCAAGGCGTGGGCATATGGCGCTGCTGGTGGGCAAGGCTGGCCCGGCCCCTCCCTCCCCGGCTGCCCGAGTTCAGCCCACATCCTCAGGCAGGGCAGTCAGGAGGCTGTGAAAGAGACCACCGGAGCACTGAGGGTGCAGGCGCAGGGGCTGGAGGGCTGGGACCCGCCCCGGCTTCACGGTGTCCCCGGGCCAGACACACCATTGGAGCTTCACGATTGCCAGCTCAGTCTGAAACAGCAGTGACCCAGAACGCCTGCTGGTGCGTTCTGACTCCCAGGCCCTCCACCCTGAGTCCGCACTAACAGGCGGGGCTCTAGTCATCCTCCCTCCAGGGACCTGATCGCTAGGCTCCTCCTCTTGGGAAAACGACCCAGGATCACCTGCTCTCAGACCCAATTAATCAATCATCTCTCCTCTCCTGCAACCTCCCCTTGAATGCACATCAATTTGAGGCCACTCCTAGCACCACTTCCACAGGTCTGTCTCCCCTATAAGCTTCTTGCAAAGAGAGGATGAATTGTCCTCATTTTAAGTTCAATCATTTGTTCAATCATTCATTCAGTAAACTGAGTACCACCTATAACAGGCTGTGAACCATACTAGGTAGCATCCAAGATGGACACGCCATCCCAGGGCTGAGTGGACTAACAGAAAGAGACAACCACATGAGAAATTACAAAGCAAAACCCTGGGTTTAGGCCATGGGCAGAGTGTTATAACATGGTAGGGGACCAATCAAGTCTTAAGAAATCAAGGAAGGCTTCCAGAAGGAAGTGTAAGCAGGCATGAAGGAAGTTACAAGTTAACTGTCTGGGGCACGGGGGAGATGGTAGAGGAAGAATTAGAGAGCAGGAGAGATAAGCCTGGAAGAATAATGAGGCGCTGTGTGGGACTTTTATCTTAGCGGGGAAGTCACTGAAGACTTTAAGCTGGAGAACAAAGCACAGCAGGACTGGAGCCTGGACTCAAGGGCCGAGTATACATAGCCAGGCTTAGCAGAGAGCTGGCACATAACAGTTGCTCTGTTTGTTGACCTAAATTAAGGGAGGTAGAAGCAAAATGAGCAGTTGCCCTGGTGGCACCTTCCAGGGTTTTCTCACCCTGTTATCCAAAACACACGTGTTCAACCTCACAGGCACCTATCTTGGGCCCTACCTCTACAGACAGCTTTCAAAGAGAATCCATTTCCTCCAAACGTCTCCCAGCACCTTCCTTGCCCTCTGCAGTAACAACACCGTGTGTAGCGAGGGATGTGTTGGGCTCCATGCCTCCCATCCAGGAGCAGATCACAGCGACGGCAGGGAAGATGGGTCTGCCAGCTGTGGAGGCTAGCACAAATGCTGAATCCCAGTGAAGACTCCTGCAGATTTGGGGAGCTGGACCAGATGCTCCCCACAGAGCTTTCTAGCTCAGTCTGTGAGTCTATTTAATTCCTGACCTATTGGCTAAGCATTTAGGGTGCTGTCGCTCAAGCCCTGTGTTTATACAGCTACACGCCTCTGTGCCTATTGACACAATGCCAATAAGGAGGGATGCCCTGGGCTCCTCCACCACCAAGCACATCACGTGTCCCGGATTGATTAAGCTTCCTGACCCTCTTCAGCACCTGGCAGCTGCATGGCTCCAGCCACTCCGCCCAGTGAGCCTCACCTCTGTTAATTAAGGACAGCCGTAGGGAGTAGATTACACAGCCAAGTGCTAAATACTTGCCCCAAATCTCAGCCCCCAAATTCCCAGAAGTCTTCTAAAAATTGAAAGGTAATATATACTAGTGGGGTTTTTGTCTTCCCGCTTACAAAATTATTACCTATTCATTATAGAAAACGTTGAAACACACACACAAGAAAGAAAATCAAAATCACCCATTATCCCTCCATTTAAATATAAACACTGGTGACTTTTAAATGCACATGCAGCTCTCCCCTGGGTATATATACACCTACTTTAACTGTAAAATCCATTTCACCCAACGTGCTGGGACTGAGTTCATGCCAGTAAATCGTTTCCCGCAACGTCACTGTTAATCACCACATAATTTCCTACCACATAGATATCCTGTACTTTAACCAATCTTCTCTTGTACCCAACTTTATGGTAACTATTATAATCAATACTGTAAGGGACATCCTGGAAGTAAATCCTTGAAAAGGATTTCATTAGAATGAGCATATGGATGAGAACAACTTAACAAAAGGAATGTTCTTTTTCAATACTTTGGTGATGCATCGCAAAATCACGCTTTAGGAATATACTCATTAATTCTTCTACCAACAGAATAATTCTTACCCCTACACCACCATTCCGTATGCCAACAGTTAGTGCTAACATTTGAAACAAACATCATAATTACCTCCATCATCATTATCTCCACCACCTTCATCATCATCATCATCATCACCACGAATTAAAGTTGTCTGAAATGTTCTACGTTTCTGGCACTGAGCTAAATGTGTTACATATATCATTTATTTTTAATGGTAACGCCTTAATCTAGCGAGGCTGAATCGCTTCTCAGCCTTTTGGGTAAGATTAAGCATAGTGAGGTTGAACTTTTTTCCTTACATTCATCAGCCACTGCGATCCTTCACTATAAAATTTCCCGCTAATTTTCTTTGCACATTTTTCTCCTACATGTTTGTCATTTAATTATTGACTTGTAAATTCTCTTATATAATAATGATACTAAATGCTTTTGTTGCAAAAATGTTTTCCCCCAGTTTCCAGTCTAATATTTAGTTTTGTTTATGATCATTTTGACATAGAGAATTTTGTCATTTTGTAGTAGTCAAATCCATCAGTCTTTTATGGACTAAGCCTTTATATATACTCTTAGAAAGTACTTGCACACTATGACATCAAATATTTATGTATTTTTCTTAAAATCGTTCTATGGTTTCAGCTTTCACATTTAAATATTTTATCAATCTGAAGTTTTGCATGTTGTGGTGCAAAAAAAAAAAAAAAGTTCACATGGTCAGCAAATTGACCCAATTTGACTTACTGAATTCTTCATCTTTTCCCCACTGATTTGAAATGTCACATTCATCTTACATGAAATTCATATTTACATGGGCCTGCTTCTGCTCTTCGTACTGTTTCATTGATTTATGTGTCTATTCCTACAATTAAAGCAGACGGTTTGAATATACAGTGGCGCCCCCTTATCCACGGTTTTGCTTTCCACAGTTTCATTTACCTGTGGTCAACTGCGGTCTGAAAATATTAAATGAAAAATTCCAAAAGTGAATAATTCATAAGTTTTCAGTTGCATGCTGTTCTGAGTAGCGTGATGAAATCTCGTGCGCTCCTTCTCCATCCTGCCCAGGATGTGAATCATCCATTTGTCCAGCCTGTCCCACCCAACGGTCACTTGGTCGCCATCTCCATTACCAGATCAATGGTCTTGGCATCATCATGCTTGTGTTCAAGTAACTCCTATTTTACTTAATAATAGTCCTCCTGCACAAGAGTGGTGATGCAATTTGGATACTCCAAAGAGAAGCCTTAAAGTACTTCCTTTAGGCTAAAAGGTGGAAGTTCTCAACTAAAAAAGGAAAGAAAAAAAAAGTATGCTCAGGTTCCTAAGACCTACGGTAAGAACAAATCTAGCCACAAAATTGTGAAGGAGGAAGAAGAAATCCATGCTAGTTTTGCTGCTACACCTCAAACTGCAAAAGTTACAGCCACAGTGTGTGATAAGTGCTTAGTGAAGGTGGAAAAGATATTAAATTTGTATCAGATATTTTGAGAGAGAAAGAGTCCATATTCGCATAACTCAAGACAGTGTATTGTTATAATTGTTCTATTTTATTAGGTATTGTTAGGAATCTTGCTGTGCCTAACTTGTAAATTAAATTTTGTCATAGGCATCTATGCACAGGGAAAAAACATACTGTATTTATGGTTTGGTACTATTCATCATCTCAGGCATCCACCAGGGGTTGGAACATATCCTGGCAGGTAAGTGGGAACAACTGCGAACAACCATATACAAAGTTACAAGTACATCGCTGCATTCTGCTTACTCAGTTTCCCAAGCCCCTCCTTGACCTTCTATTTTTTTCAAAGTTCCAGATGAATTTCGTAATACTTGTATAAAGCATTATCCTCTCCAAAGTCCCGCTGGTGTTTGGATTTGGATTCCACTAAATTTCTAGACACTATAGAGATAATTGATAACTTTGTATGTCTTTTGAGTTTTAATTCAATAACATGGCACAATTTTCCATTTTCAGCCCTCAGTTCTTTTTTCATCACATTTCTACACATTTCTTATGAATTTTCTCCTAGACATTTATGTTTGTGTTGCTTTTGTGAATGGTGTTTTTTAACACCATTATGTCACTGGTATACAGAATTTTACTTATGTGTTTACTTTGAGCAAATTTTATTTCTGGGTTCACAATTTTTCAGTTTATTACCTTGGGTTCTCCAGCTACGTAATTCTATCATGCATAAATGACAACAGCTATGTCATCTACTTTCAGAGAGTCTCCCCTCTTATTTTTTATTCTTGTTTTAGTCTATTGGCCATAGTTTAAAGAACTGTGTTAATTATGGCAGGGATTGTGAGAATTCTTATTTAAATAGATAATAGCCTCTGTTTTTCATTCTAAAATGTGATCCAGTTGTTTGAGAAGTGAAACCACCTTTCTTGATAAAGAAGGCTTAATTTCTATTATACTAATAGATATTAAGTTTTGGATGTTGTTTCTTGAGAATGGGTGTTAAATTTTATTATAAATCATCTCAATAGATGTATGTAAATTTTCTCTCTTGTATATTAACATATTTAAATACTTTAATTATCTCTGAATCAATTAATGGAAAAAATTTAGTCAGAGAATATTATTCTTTTATTCTATTGTCAGGTTTTTTCATATTTTATTTAATATTTTCATATTATGTTCAAGAGTATTATCTTTTTTGAACTATCTTTGCCCACTTACATTATCAGAGTTACCATGGCCTCTTAAAATAAATTGGGCAGTGTTTTTAAGGGTTACTATGCTCTAAAACTGTTTATAAAAAATACACTTCTGATAAAAACATCTTGTGTTTGCTCTTTTTTGGAAGTAAAATGTTGATCATTTTTAATCATTTGTATTTTATTTATTTTTGCAAGCATTGTATAGTTTTGTGTTGTAATAAAGCTTTTTTAAAAAGCAACCAATTCACATATACATTTGCTAACTTATTTATTGTAAAAATAGCATTTTTTAAAGATTTGATTACTCTTCTCTTTCTCATAATTTGTTTTATATATTTGACGGGGAATTTTCTCCTCCTTTTTCTTGCTAAGTATATTAGAAATTCACCTATAGTTTTAAAGAAGCAGGAATTAGACTTATTTATTAATTCCATTCACTTATTTTTGCTCTCAAAAATTTATCTTACTTTAACATTCAAAACAAAGAATAAGTAATATAGCAATATTGACATGTAGTCTATTTCTATTCTTTGCCTATTTTTCTAAGAATATGTATTTGTAAATATAAGCTTTTACATATATTACATACATATATATTACATACGTGTGCATGTATTACGTAATATGATGTGTAATATTGTATGTGTGTATGCACATATATATCATATATGTAAAAGCTTTTAAATTAGATATATTAAATATTGATTTTATATATATATACATATTAATGTTTACTCTATTAAGGCTTTTACCTTTATTATACCCTTTCTCCTCCTTTGGTGCTCTAAATTTGCAGTTTCTTGCATTTAATATTTATTTTATTTACATTTACCCTTTTAGATTTAATAATTTAAGTATATACACTGTGAATTTTCCTAAGTTCAGCTTTAATAGCATCCCATGAGTTTTGCCTCCTAGTGATCTCTGTCATTATTTTATGTTCTATTTACCGTAATTGTGATTCATATTTACAAAAAGATTAAACCATCAAAAGTTACATCACCATCTTCTCTTTTAATTATTTAATTGTATTTTCTCTAAATATAAGTGGTGAATAATTTTGTAAGTAAATTTAAAATAGAAAATATTCACAACTTAAAGCAGCAGATTATAACATACTGATGCTTTTAAACACATAAAAAATTACAATTTCTCTACAGCAAATGACACCACAAACTATTTCTAAAGTGACAAATTATGAAGATTTTGCAACATACAACAAAGAGCTTTCTCATATCAATCAATGATAAAAAGTAATTAACACAATTTAGAGAAATAAGTACAGAATATAAACAGAGTACCAGTAAATATTACTAATGCTGTTTTTTACTGAAGTATAGTTGACGTACAATATTATATATTACAGCTGTACAATATAGAGATGCACAATTTTAAAGGTTATACTCCATTTATAGTTACTACAAAACATTGGCTATATTCTCTGTGTTGTAAAATATATCCTCGTAGCTTATTTTATACATAATAGTTTGTACCTCTTAATCTCCTACCCCTATGTTGCCCCTCTCCCCCTTCCCTCTTCCCCACTGGTAGCCACTAGTTTGTTCTCTATATCTGCAGTCTGTTTCTCCTTTGTTATATTCACTAACTTGCTTTATTTTTTAGATTTCACATATAAGTGATATCATATAGTATTTGTCTTTCTCTGCTTGACGTATAATACCCTCCAAGTCCATCCATGTTATTGCAAATGGCAAGATTTCATTCTTTTTATGGCTGAGTAGTATTCCATTGTATATATATCTCACATCTTCTTTATCCATTCATCTGTTGATAGACACTTAGGTTCCTTCTATACCTTAGCAATTGTAAATAATGCAGCTACGAACACTGGGGCGCACATATCTTTTTTAATAAAATGACCATACTACCCATGACAATCTATATATTCAAAGCAACCCCTATCAAAATACCAGTGGCATTTTTCACAGAACTAGAATAATTTTAAAATTTGTATGGAAACACAAAAGACCCTGAATAGCCAAAACAATGTTAAGAAAAAAGAATGAAGCTGGAGGAATCACACTCCCTGACTTCAGGCTATACTAAAAAGCTACAGTCATCAAAACAGTATGGTACTTGCACAAAAACAGACACATAGTTGAGTGGAACAGAAAAAAGCACCCAAAAATGAACCCATGTACTTATGGTCAAATTAATCTACAACAAAGGAGGCAAGAATATACTACGGAGAAAAGATAATCTCTTCACTAAGCAGTTTTTAAACCACTGGACAGCTAGAAGTAAAAGAATAAAATTAGAACATTCTCTAGCACCATATATTAAAATAAACTCAAAATTGATTAAAGACTAAATGTAGGACAGGAAACTATAAAATTCCTAGAGGAAAACATAGGCAGAACACTTTGACATAAATCATAGCAAACTTTTTTTGGTTCTGTCTCTTAGGCAAAGGAAATAAAAACAAAAATAAACAGACAGGACCTAACTAAACCTAAAAGCTTTTGCACAGCAAAGGAAATCATTAACAAAATGAAAATACATCCTACTGAGTGGAAAAAAATTGCAAACGATACGACCAATAAGGGGTTAATATCCAAAATATATAAACAGCTCACACAACTCAACATCAAAAAACAAACAAACCAATTAAAACATGGGCAGAAGCCCTGAATAGACATTTTTCCAAAGAGGATATATGCAAATGGCCAATAGGCACATGAAAAATGCACAACATCGCTAATCATCAAGGAAATGCAAAACAAAAGCACAATGAGATATCACCTCACACCCGTCAGAATGTCAGTCATCAAAAAGACCACAAATAACAAATGTTGATGAGGATGTGGAGAAAAGGGTACACTTGCACACTGTTGGTGAGAGTGTAGATTGGTGCAGCTACTGTAGAAAATAATATGAAGGCTTCTCAAAAAAATAAAAATAGTACTACCATATGGCCCAGCAGTTCCACTGCTGGATATATGTCTGGAGGAAAAAAAACTAATCCTCTGCTTCCAAACGTTTAATTAACCAAGGCAAACAAAAGAAAGGAGGGACTGAGACTACTCAATGCAACTTGCTTATGCCCTTGGCCCATTTTTGTATTAGTGTTATCTTTTCCTTATTGATTAAAAATATTTATGTAGTAATTTTATTAAAGCATTATTGCATATTATGGAATTTTTTCTTGATTTGTCATGTATGTTTTAACTTTAGTGCAATTTGCTGTATATTTCTAAAAATTTAGATAGTCAAATCAGTCATATCCACAGAAAACATTTATGAACTTCCTCCCCCAAGTTCTAGCTCAGTACAGTTTTCATTCGATTATTTTAGCCAAACAGACACTGAAACCCCAATGACTTCTTGGAAATTCTATTTATTAATACATGTTGAACTAACATGGTGCAGCACGTAAGTTTTTTTAATACAACTCATGGCAATTTCTCTACAATTTTTTACTTAGAATTTTTAACTCAACTTTGCAATCTCTGCAATATGTTGTTATTACGCACGTGTCACCAATTTTTACCTTAAAATAATACATAGAAGTGTTCATGAAAAGTACATGCCTTCTGAGGACAGGCTTCTTAAAATTCTGTTACTGCCTCCTTAAACTGTATTTAAATTCAAAGAGCTCTACGTTGGCTTTTCAAGGGCTCGATCATTGGATTCATGAAGTGCCATACCTGAGAAATATGATATTGCCAATTGTACTTAAAAGGAAATATGTGGATAAATAAAATGGGTTAATATATTCACATTTTTAGGTCTGCTGAGATGACACAAAATATTTTACATGAGCTACAGCTAATACACCAAGATTTTTGTACACTCAGTTCATTAAAAAACTTAGACCTCATATTCAAATTCACTGGTCTCACTTTCTTTGTATTTACAGAATGACTACCACACCATTTTGATATTTGTCGTTTAACAATATGTCAATGTAATACAGTTACCTCCCTCCCCTCTGACCCCCATTTGTCTTCATTGAAAATTTGGGTTTTATCCTTCCACTTCTATTTTTCCAGATAAAATTTAAATTATTTTGTCAATTTCTAAAAGCAAGTAAGGAGGGGAGAGATGGGGATGGAAGGAATTACATCAGAATCTTGGCTGGCATTGTTTTAATGCTGGAAGTAATTTAGGGGAACTGCCTTAGTGTGGGCATCCCCATCATTCATGGACTTCCCCTGGTTTTCTTTGTGATCTCCATCAGTATCTGACATTTCGTTATACACTCGTTGGTTCTTATAGGCTGTGGTCCATTTCCCCAGCTGAAATACATGCTCCGTGAAGGCAGGGACTCTCTCTTGCTCATCACTGTAATTTCAGTGCCAGCCATGAGGTATGGACTCAACAAAATTTCTTAATCAGGTGCTTGATGCTCATAGTTTTTGAGTTAATTCTCTTCAGTTTTTCAAGAATGTAAACATATCATCTGTAAATAGTGAAGTATACACCTCTGTCTTTTCAACGTTCATCTCATGGCACTTTCCTATCTAATTACATCACCTAACAATTTCATAATTATACCAAATAACAGCAACAATTGAACGCACACTTATCACGTTACTATCAAGAACTTTTTTAGCGTCTCACCTGGTACTGCCTGTCATTTGAGATAGACGTATTGGTTAATCGTGTTAACAAATTTGTTAATCTATTTTACTGAGAAAATTCATGAGTAGCATTCTAAATTTTGTTAAATGTTAAATAATAGTAGTGATAGAAAGGACCCTTGTTTCTCATTTTGTTGTAAATGTTTTGATTGTTTTTCCATTAAGCGCAATGTCAGCTATTGTTTTTGACATATATATTTATTTTCACTCTGTTAACGAGATTACTCTTTATTGCATAGATGTTCCCTGAAGGTTGAAAAGAAACAGGTATGGGGAGTGGGTATAGATCAGTGGTAGAATGTGTGCTTAGCATGCACGAGGTCCTGGGTTCAATCCCCAGTCCCTCCATTTAAAAAAAAAGAAAGAAAGAAAGGAATAAAAAGAAAGGGGAGTGCTTGGGCCTACAACTATTTGAGGTGTTTCTTTACCAAAGTTTCTAATTCATATCACAATTACTTGTCTATTTAGCTTTTCTTTTTTATCAAGGTTAATCTCCATATCTCTGTAAAATTATCCATTTCATCTATGTTGTCATCAAGTTTTTATATCAGAATTTTACAAAGAGGTCCAAGTCTTTCAATTCTCTGTGTTTGTAGTTCTTTTCCTTTCTCTTTCTTAACACTGTGCTTTAAGTTGTTGGGGTTTCGTTTTGTTTTGTTTTGTTTCTTATTTATGCTTTCTAAAAGTTTAGCTATTTTACTATATTTTAGCCCAGCTCTTAGTCAATGGTTTTTCTGGTTCCTAATACATCAAATTTCAAGCTTTTATTATTATTAATGTTATTTTCTGTTTTGCTTGGGTTTAATTGGTTGTTTTTTAATCAACTCTTTGAGTTGAATCCTTAATTCACTTATTTTCCTTTTTGTATTGTTGGATTCTTAAACAGTAAAGAATATGAATGTTTTTCTCAGTACAGGACTGAGAGGAAGATATTTTGTAAATTGCAGCTTTGATTTTATCTTCAGCCCAAGGGTTTTGTTTTGTTTTGCTTTGTTTCTGAAAACAAGTACTATTGTTTGACATTCCAAATGGTTAGGTCGAGAGGGCATTTTTTCTATTGCTATCTGATACTATTTTTTAAATGGTCAAAGAATGTAACTTGTAGTATATCTACTTTTTAAAATACGCTGACATTTTGATGGCCTCATTTGTGTTTAGTGAGAAGAGAATGGGCTCTCCTGCAGAGGTCAAGGTGTTGGTGTGGATTTCAAAGACTGAACACCTCTTTGGTTTGCTTGGTGGGTCAAGGGCTAAGAAATACGCATTAGGCTCCATCATTACAGTTGTGTTTTTCTTCATTTCCCCCTATTCCTTTGTGTAATTTAGTGCTTTGTAAGTGTGTGCATAACCATCCATGACAGTTAATCATTTGTTTTGAACTGTGACTTACAGCACTCCAGGCCCCGCTATACTCCTTTTCTAAACCTTTTTTAAAAATGATGACTTCATTGTTTTAGAGCAGTTTTAGGTCACAGCAAAACTGAGAAGATACAGAGATTCCCCATATATCCCCCATGCATTATCAATATCCCCCACCCAAGTGGTACATTTGTTACAGCTGAAAAACCCACACTGACACAAAATAATCCCCCAAACCCCATAGTTTACATTATGGTTCACTCTATGAGGTACATTCTGTGGGTTTGGACAAATGTATAATGACGTGCAGCCATTATTATAGTATCACACAGAGTATTTTCACTGCCCTAAAATACCTCTGTAATCTTCTATTCATCCCTCTTCTCCCCAACTCCTGGCAGTCACTGATCTTTTTATTCTCTCCATAGTTTGCATTCTCCAGGATGTCATGTATTTGGAATAATGCAGTATGTAGCCTTTTAAAACCGGCTTCAGCACAGGGAAATATATACAAGATCTTATGGTAGCTCACAGAGAAAACAATGTGAAAATGAATATATGTATGTTCACGTATAACTGAAAAATTGTGCTCTACACTGGAATTTGACACAACATTGTAAAATGATTACAAATCAATAAAAAATGTTAAAAAAAAAAATTGGCTTCTTTCACTTAGTAATATGGCTTTAAATTCCCTCTGTATCTTTTCATGGCTTGATAGCTCAGTCCTTTTTGGCACTGAATAATACTCCATTGTTGGCATGTACCAGAGTTAACCCATTCACCTACTGAAGGTCATCCTGGTTGTTTCCAAGGATTAGCAATTATGAATAAAGCTGCTAGAAACATCTATGTGCAGGTTATTGTGTGCACATAAGTCTTCAGCTCCCTTGGGTAAATACCAAGGAGTGCTATTGCTGGATTATATGGTAGGAGTATGTTCAGTTTTGTAAGAAACCAATAATTGTCTTCCAGAGTGGCTATACCATTCTTTTTGCATTTCCGTAAGCAATAAATGAGAGTTCCTGTTGCTCCATATTCTCACTGGCACTGGGTGTGGTCAGAGTTCCAGATTTGCACTATTCTAATAGATGTGTCTCAATTAGTTTTAAAATCTTTATGTATTTATAAATAGTACTATGCCTTTTGTACGGTACTATTTATGGCAGACATCTTAGAAATATTAGGTCAGTTAATCCCTCCAACAACCTATAAGGTATATTATTATCCCCATTATACAAATAAGGGTCTGAGGCACAGAGAGATTGAATAACATGTCCTAAGCCACACAGAAAGGAAATCCAGAAGCACTCTTCAACCCAGGTTCCAGAGTCTCTTTTTTTTATTAATATTTTTTAATTGAGATATAATTCACATAACATAAAATTTGCCACTTTAAAGTATACAATTCAGTGAGTTTTCATATATTCACAGCGTTGTACACCTATCACCACTATCTAATTCCAGAGCATTTCCATTGCTTCATAAAGAAACCCTGTACCCAAGAGCAGTAAGTCTTAACCCCCACGGGCACAATGCCCCCCTTGTCAATCTCTATGAACTTGCCCATCCTGGACATTCTATATAAATGGAATCATACAATATGTGTCCAACTTCTTTCACTTAGCATGTTTTTAAGTTTCATCCATGCCATAGCATCAGTACTTCATTCCTTTTTATGGCTGAATAATATTTCATTGTATGGATGTATCATATATTTTTTATCCATTATCAGTTGATGGGCATTTGGGTTATTTCTATTGTAGAGGTATTATGAATAATATTTTTATGAATACCTGTCTTTATGTGAACTGATGTTTTCAATTCTCTTGGATATATACTTTGGAGTAAAATTGCTGTGTTATACGGTAAGTCTGTGTTTAAACTTCTGAGGAATTACCCAACCGTTTTCCATAACAGTTGCAATATTTTATATTTCCACTAGCAATATATGAGACAGAATCTGTGTTCCTAAGGGTTAGGCTTTATTATGAATCAGTATTAAACATGAATTTAACTCATTCAGATATCATCCTTATTCTCCTCCTCCTATTTTTTCATTGTATTATTATTGGTGTTTTGATTGGTTACCTTTGGAAATTTAAATAATTTACTAAAACTTCTACTTCTGTTTCATCAATGTTTGATGGTGTGTGTTGAGTATACACTTTGTAAACTCAAGATTTCATGACCTAAGTCTTCTTTCTACATCTTTCTCCCCTCTCCACTCATGTACACACCTCCACAACCCACCTTCAGTTAGCTACTTTGTTAACTACACATTGTCAAGGAAGGTGATATTTAGACTTTCATCCTGAAATCAATCAAGCCTTCCATACTTTGTCATTAGGCTGACCTTAAAACCAGAAAACCATTCATCAGTATTATTGGTATGCAACTATACAGTGCTGGTCACAGAATATGCTAGAATTCTGTTTCTGTCTCAGAAAATCAATGTCATGACTCCTGGGTCATTCAGAGGAGAATATGCCTAGCATTAAGATCAAGTGAAGTCTTATTAATTTTCCTCAGTTGTTTAAATAATGGAGCAATTTAGTTCACATCACATACATGACATTGTTACAAAGTTCCATTGATCTGTTTTTGTGCCAATACCATGCTGTTTTGATTACTGAAGCTTTGTAGTATTTTCTTAAGTCTGGGAGGGTTATGCCTCTAATATCACTTATATGTGGCATATAAAAATAATACAAACAGAAACAGACTCACAGACATAGAAAACAAACTTGTGGTTACCAAAGGGAAAAAGGGGGAACAAATTAGGAGAATGGGATTAACAGATACACACCACTATACATAAAATAGCTAAGCAACAAGTATTTACTGTATAACATACAAAACTATGTTCAATATCTTATAATAACCTATATTGGAAAATACATATATATACATATATAACTGAATAACTTTGTTGTAGACTTGAAACAAATACAATATTATAAATAAAATATATTTTAGATTTTTAAAAATCCAAAGAAAAATTTTTGCTTCAAAGGGCACCATTAAGAAAATGAAAAGGCAAAGCACAGATGGAAAAAATTTTTCTCAAAACAGAATCTGAGAAAGGACTTGTATCCAAAATATATAAAGAACCTATACAATGCAATAAAAAATAAAAGATGAGCAAAAGATTTAGATATTTCACAAAAGGAGATGTACAGATATGAGTATGTGAAAAGATGCTCAGTGTTACTCATCTTTAGGCAAATGGCAACTAAAACCACAGTGAGATGCCATTAAACACCTATTTATTAGAATGACTTAAAAATACCAAGTGCTGCCAAGAATGTAAAGCAGCTGGAATCCTCATGCATTACTGATGGAGATACAAAATGGTACAGCCACTTTGGAAAACAGTCTGGCACTTTTGCTTAAAGTTAAACATACACTTACTATATGATGCAACTATTCCACTCCTAGGTATTTACTCAAGAGAAATAAAAACATTAATTCACACAAATGTCCAGAGAAGCACTATTCTTAATATTCAAAAGTTGGAAATAACCCAAATGACCCCATCTGGTGAGCAGATAAGCACATTATGCTATATTCATACAATGGACTACTATACAGCAATGAAAAGGAATGCACTATTCCTACACTAAACAATATGGATGAATGTCATAAACATTACGCTAAAGGAAAGAAGCCACAAAGACTGCATGTTGTATGATTCCATACCCATGAAATTCTAGCAAAGAAAAAGGAGTTTGGGGGAAGGGGTGGTGGCAAATGGACAGGAGATAGTTTCTGGAGTGACAGAAAAGTTCTGAACCATGATTCTGTGTACATAAAACTTGTCAGTTATAAGAGTAAGTATGGAAACTTTGATTATATGTAAATTTATTTCAGTAAAGCTAATTTTCTGAAAGGGTGTCTAGCTGATAAACTTTCTTAAGCCCTTAAACGAAACTCCACTTTCAAGTAATGGTTCCACAGAGTATGCAATTTCAAGTCAAATTGTTTCTTCTCTTCCAAACACTGGAAGCATTATTTCTAGAATCCAGTGCTGCTTAGGAAAACGCAAATAATGGTCTGATTCTCTTATGAGGTGATATTTTCCTTTTTCTTTAAATTTTATGATGATGATATTAACAAACCATTACTGTGAGCTTACAGTCTTCCAAGTCTTGCTCTACATACAATATTCCCGGTGCCTTGGAATTTCTCAGTGATAAATCCAGTTGTGATGTCTTTTTCATTAGTATTCTGAGAACTCAGAGAACTGTTTCAATATAAAGACTGCTCTCCTTTGGGGGGAAATTTCTTCTATTGTTTCCTTTTCAATTTTTTTCTATCTTAGCATCTTGTGTTCTTTGCTATTAGTCCTTCCAATAATAGGGATTAGACCTTTGAGGACTGATTCTTTATTTCTCCTACCTCTTATACTTTCTTCTCTTTCCAGAACTTTTATTGCTTCTTTTGTTTTAGCGATCATGTTTTTAATCTCTAAGACATTTCTTGTTTTCTGAGTGATACTTTTCCCTAAACTACTGTTCTTGTTCTTTGAATGTAACATCTTGAATGTCGCTAATGTTGCTGAATGTGCTTTTAGAATATATTTTTGTCCTGCTTTTAATCTTGGTCTTCCTCTTTTATCTGCTACACACACACCCCCCCCCACACACACACACCTGGTTGTCTTCATATATTAGGATGGGGTAGTTGGATAAATTTCCTTGGGTGTTGGATTAGCAAGAAAAATTCCTTCTTTCCTCACTGATGAGAGAGTTCTGACTTGGAGTTCTTTGAGACAGGAAATGGCAGGGCAATTTGAGAGCCTGGCTTTGGATTAGGGGAGGAAGATGTCGGAGAGAAGACCCTAATACCTACCAAGATCAGAAGAGTTTAGTTAATTCCAGACATTATTATTCAAAGAAGACATAGCATATCCCAGATCGTACATCCCTTTTATTTGTTGGTTGGTTGGTTGGTTGCTATAACGTCACCCTTCAACCCTCCCCCAGAAATAAATTCCGGTGACCTGAACTCAATTCATCATGTAGAAGTCATGCTATGAGCCAGTATCCCTGTGCTGTGCACTGACCTCTAACTAACCTACCTGCTTCTCCCTCCACTGTCCTCTAGCTGACAGTCTACACCGAGCCAGGAATCTCTAAGGCCACCTAGCCCCCACCTCTTCAGCAGCCCCTTTGTTGCATCTTCTCGTCTTTCTCGTTCTCCAATTTTGTCATCCACAAGCCTACTCCTGTCCGATCCTGATCATTCAGAATGTGTTTTCCTCCTGGTTGAAGACCTGTTCCCTGCTCCCTTTAATTCTTCTTTTATAGGAGTTTTTGGTTTGTTTTTCTTTTTTTCTTTTTCTTTTTCTTTTTTTTTTTTTTTTTTTTTGTTGTTGTTGTTCTTCTATCTGATCATCACCACAGGATCTCAGACAGCACAGAGCATGAACAACTATGTCCTTCCTCTTCACCCTTCATCTTTTGCCCATCGGGAACCACTCCTGCTAATGGAATCCATTGCCATAGCCCTGTATTACATCACTATGATGAAACATTCTTACAAATACTATGATCATTTTAAAGACACTATGACCATTTGTGTATTTTTCACAAGTTCTACATATTCATCAAGTAAATCAAGAATAATTTAATAACAAAGATGAATTATGTAATAAATTTTTTATATCCTTATTTAATATGCTTCTTGATTTGTCCAAGTCTGGACAGTTTCTTTAAATCTTTGACTATAATTTTAGTTTCATAATAACAACCTTAGAACTGCTTTATATATTTAGATGCTGTTATTTGGGGCATAAAAGTTCATGACTACTCAAGCTTAACAATAAAGTGAACCTCTTAACAAGGTGAGATAAATATATTCTATTCAATTATTTTATCTTACATTTTACTTCTTCTGGTTCTAATACTGTCTATGCAGCTTTCTTTTGGTTTATATATTCATAATATATCCTTGCTAATCCATTTATTCTTATGCTTTCTCCACCAATTTAGTGTTTCTCCTAAGCAGGAAAAAAACTTCAATTTCAGTTCATTTTTTTGACCTGTGAAAGAGTTTAATCCCATTTATCCTTTCAACAAATATTTATTGAGCAACTACTGTGCATGAGGTCTAATATTCAGAGGTGAAAAGAACAAACATGGTTCCAGCTATTATAAACTCTTTTGCATCTTATTTTCTGTAACTATTTAGATGTATAGCCGATTTGCTTTCTTGTTTATTCTACAAGTCTTAACCTTCAAATTAAAAGAGGAAAAATAAAAAAGGTTCAATATTCATTCATTGTTTTAAAAAAAAATACTCTTAGCAAACAAGAAATAGATCTTTTTTAATCCAGTGAAGAATACTGACTGAAAAACATGCCTCCAAATGGTGAAAGGTTGAAAGCTTCTCCTCTAAGATCAGGAACAAGACAGAGGTGTTCACTCTCACCCTACCCACTCAACGTAGTACTGGAGGTTCTAGCCAGAGATGTTAGGCAAGAAAAAATAAGTAAAAGGCATTCAAATCAGAAAGGAAAAGTAAAATTGCTTCTATTTGCAGATGATATGATCTTATATGTAGAAAATTCTAGACTCCAAAACTATTAAAATTAATCAACAAATTTAGTAAAAGTAACAGGATATAAAAAACATAAAAATGAGTTGAATTTCTATACACTATCTAAAAAAAGAAATAAAGAAAAAATACCATTTCCAATAGCACCAAAGATTTTAAAAATTGAGAGATAAATTTAACCAAGGAGGTGAAAAATCTGTACATTGAAAATTACAAGACATTGATGAAGGAAACAAATAAATGGAAAGATAGCCCATGTTCATCGACTGGAAGAATAAATATTGTTAAAATATCTATACTACCCAAAGCCATCTATAGATTCAATGCAATCTCTATTAAAGTTCAAATGGCATTTTTCACAAAATATTTTAACAATCCTAATATTTGTGTGGAACTACAGAAGAACTGAAAAAGCCAAAGCAATTCAAAAGAACAAAGCTAGAAGCATCGCAATTCCTGATTTCAAACTTTACTACAAAGCTGTAGTGATCAAAACAGTATGGTACTTGGGGGGGGGGGAGACAGACACATAGACCAATGGAACAGAATCAAGAGCCCACAAATAAACCCTTGCATATACAGCCAACTAGTATCTGACAAGGGAGCCAAAAAGATGGAATGGGAAAAGATAGCCTCTTCAATAAATGATATTGGGAAAGCTGATTAACCAGATGCAAAAGAATGAAATTAGATCCCTATCTTACACCATATGCAAAAATTAATTTGACATGGATTAAAGACTTAAATATAATACCTAAAACTGGAAAACTACTAGAATAAAACATCAGGGAAAAGTTCCCTGAAATTGGTCTTAGCAATGATTTTTTTGGACGTGACACCAGAACCACAAGCAACACAAGTGCAAATAAACAAGTGGGACTTAATCTAAAAAGCTTCTGCACCACCACAAAAGAGTCAACAAAATGAACAGGCAACATGCAGAATGGGAGAAAAATGTCTGCAAAGCACCTAGCCAAGAAGGGGTTAATATAAAAAATATATAAGGAACTCATACAACTCAATAGCAGCAACAACAAAAGCAAACAATCCAACTAAAAAATCGGCAGAGGACTTGAAAATACATTTTTCCAAAGAAGATTTACAAATGGCTAAGAGGTACATGAAAAGATGCTCAACATCACTAGGCATCAGGGAACTGTAAATCAAAACCACACTGAGATATCATCTCATACCTTCTAGAAAGACTATTATTAAAAGGACAAGAGGCAAGTGTTGGTGAGGCTGGGGAGAAAAGGGAATTTTTGTACACTACTGATGGCAATGTAAAATGGTACAGCCACTATGGAAAATAGTTCGGAGGTTCCTCAAAATATGAGAAATAGAATTATCGTATGATCCAGCAATCTCACATCTAGGTATATATCCGAAGGAACTGAAATCACTATCACAAAGAGATATATGTATCCCCATATTCACTGAAGCATTACACACAACAGCCAAGACATGGAAACAACCTGAGTGCCCTTGACAGGATGAATGAATAAAGGAAATGTATATATACGTGGAGATGGACGTGTTAACTAACTTCATTGTGGTAACCATTTTGCAGTAACTTACATATGTTGTATGTCTCTTATATTTCAATAAATCTGAAATAAAATACATAGATACAAACAGGCCTATAGCAAATGTATACTTGATGATTAAAACTTTTCTCCTTGAGATCAGAAATGAAACAAGGATGTCCAATTTTACCACTTTCACCAAACATCTTACTGCAGGTTCCAACAAGCGCAATAAAGCAAGAAAAATAAACAGAAGCTATTCAGATTACAAAAGGAAAAAATACCATTATTTTCTGATGGCATGATTGTGTACAAAGAAAATCCAAAATAATCTAAAGACAATTAGAATTAATAGAGAATTTAGCAAAGGTGCTGGAGACTAGGAAATAAACAAATGTCAATTTTATTTCTGTACACTAGCAACAAACATATATAAAATAATTTTTAATCATTAACATTTATATTAGCACCAAAGAGTGACAATTACCAAGAAACAAATCTAAAAGAATTTATACAAGTCTTCTACACTGAAAACTATAAAATGTTATTGAGAGAAACTAACAAAGATCTAAATAAATGGAAGGCTTGATTTGTAAAATCACATTATCTTCCCAAATTGTTCTATAAATCTGCTATAATCCCAATCAAAATCCAAACATGATTCTGTGTATGTGTATAATTTTACAAGCTGATTCTTTATTTTTATGGAATTTCAAATAGTCAAGGCTATTTAAAGGAAGAAAAACAAAGCTGAAGGACTCACACTACCAAGTGTGAAGACTTATTATAAAGCTATAATAAAGAAGACTGTGTGATACTGATGCAAGAAAAGACCAAAAAATTCAATGGAATAAAATAGTCTAGAAACTACGCAATGTTTAGTCATTAATTTATGAAAAGTTGACTCTGCAGTGCAGTCTTTTCAATAAATGATGCTGAGTCAATTGACTATTCATATGAGAAAAAGTACACCCTAACTGTTATCTTACACCACACACAAAAATCAATCCCCCATGCACTGCAGCTCTAAATGTAAAATGTTAAATAAAACTTAAAGAAGAAAATATCTTAGAGATCTATGAAGTATACAAAGATTCTTAAATAGGACAGCAAAAAAAGAGAATAAAAAGGCCAACCACAGCATTGTAAAGACAAACACACACACACACACACACACACACACACACACACACAATTTCCAGAAATATTCTCTTATTAAAATATGTACATAGAACTCCTACAAATTAATAAGCAAAGATTTTTTAAATAGAAAAATAGGTCAAAGAAATGAACAGATACTTCACAAAAGAAACTCTCAAAATGTTCATAGCAATGTTCACAGCAGCACTATTTACAGTAGCCAAGACATGGAAGCAACCTAAGTGTCCATCAACAGATGACTGGATAAAGAATATGTGGCAGGCATACACACACACACACACACACACACACACACATACAAACACACAGCGGGATATTGCTCAGCCAAAAAAAAAAAGACAAGAAATAATGCCATCTGTAGCAACATGGATGGACCTAGAGATTATCATATTGAGTGAAGTCAGACAAAGACAAATATCATATAATCTCACTTATATGTGAAATCTAAAAATAAATGATACAAATTCTACTTACAAACCAAAAACAGATTCACAGACATAGAAAACAAACTATGGTTACCAAAGGGGAAAGGGCAGGGAGGGATAAGTTAGGGGTTGGAGCTTAACAGACACACACACTATATATAAAATAAACAACAAGGACCTACTGTAGAGCACAGGGAACTATATTCAACTTCTTGTAATAACATATAATGGAGAAGAATCTAAAAAGAAAAACAATTTATATGTATGTAGGTGTATAACTGAATCCCTGTGCTGTACACCTGAAACCAACGTTGTAAATCAACTACACTTCAATAAAAAAAAATGTTTAAATGGCCAGTAAACACATGAAAATGTGTCAAGCTAGTTATCAAGGAAATATAAACTGAAACTACAATCAATGCTCTAGCCATCAGAATGGCTAAAATGAAAAGACAGGAAATACCAATGGACACAGAACAACTGGAACTCCCGTGCACTTCTCTTGGTGGTGTACAAACCATTTGGAACACTGGCAGCATTTACTAAACCTGAGCATGCGTGGATCTTTGACCCAGATTCCCACTCCTAAGTCCATACTTACCCAACACCCCCATATTTTTAACAAAAACCACATATTATAATATGCAAGATAGTGCCATTCATATTAGTCAAAAACTGGAAACTCCATAAATGCCATCAATGGTAAAATTGATCAGTAAATTGTGATGCAGTCACATACTAGAATGCTACACAGTAAAGAAAATCAGTGATCTATAACCACACTTTCTGAGTAAGTCTCAGAAACATAATTTTGAGAGATAGAAGCGAAAAGTAAGACTGCATACTATATGATTCAGTTTATGTAAGTAAAAGTCCAGATCTTGATAACCCTTGAGGGTGTGACAGTAACTGGAAGGGAGCAGGAGGTACCCTCTGGAGTCTAGCCATGGTCTTCATATTGATCTTGGTGGTTGCGACAGCGAATTTTCGGTTTGTGAAAATTCACTAAGCTGAACATACAACAATTTTCTGCATATATGTTACACTTCAATGAAGTTAAACAAACAACAACAAAAAAAGAGAACTTACCCACTTTTATTTTTTTATAATTATTGGTAGCTCTTTGTAAAATGAGAATATCAATATTGTTTCCCTGCAATCTTTCTAGTTTTATTAATACAATTAGAAATATTTAGTTCCAACCTACTATTGCAGTTTTCAGTAATTGTTAAATCATTTTGTTTTGAGTATTATTTTGCATTTTGTTTTAGAGCTATAGCCAGAATCTTCCACAATGACATAGACTTAATAAAATGTTTAACTGGACTACAATTCATGGGTTTTGATTCACATGTCATTTGACTTTCATTTTGAGAGACTCATATGGAAAGAATAACCTCTTCATGATTTTTATCATGTCTGATCTTGGTCTTTCTTCCATCACCTCATTTAACACTTGATTTTCTGATTATTGTTTGTTTTGTTTTTCATCTTTAATTTGTGGACCCAGTTTTGTTTACTCTTTTTAAAACAATTAGTGTTATGGAAGTAAACATCTTATTCTTACACCCACTTGGTTGGACTGAAATTTTGAGAATTTATTTTTAATTTACTTTAGTCAAGCAACATTGAAAATAATACAATGTGTATACTATGTCCCATGTAAAATGATTAATTCTGTGTACTCTTTCTTTATGCCATCTTGTCTTCAAATTTTAGTTGATATAATTTGGAACTTAAATATTCCCATTAAATAATTTATTTTCTCCTTTGTCATGTTTTAAACAATTAATATGAATGAATGCTGTTTCCTTTGTAGGGCTTTGTACCATTTGTTTCACACCACATTTTCCCATCTCTTGAGTTCTTTATTATTTATATGCCCTTCATTCATCTGGAGTAGTTTTCTGATGTAAGATAGACTTTCAATAAGATATACTTTCTTTGTTATAGATGAAAAGTTGTTATATGTAAGCCTTATGATAACCACAAAGCAAAAACCTATAATAAATACACAGAAGATGAATATAAGGATACCACTAAAGAGAGTCATCAAACAGCAAACGAAGAAAGTAACAACAAGGAGTTACAAAAATAGTCAGAAAACAGTTATCAAAATGGTAATAAGCATATACCCATAAATAATTACTTTAAATGTATATGGAATAAATTCTCTATCTAAAGGCCTAAGCATATACCCATAAATAATTACTTTAAATGTATATGGAATAAATTCTCTATTTAAAGGCAGAGAGGCTGAATGAATTTAATGGGGAAAAAAAAGAAACAAGATTCATCTACCTACTGCCTACAAAAGACTCACTTTAGATGTAAGGGCACACACAATAAACGTGAAGATATTCCATGCAGCTGATAACCAAAAGAAAGCTGGAGTAACTGTACTTATATCAGACAAAATAGATTTTTTTAAAAAGTCTGTTTTAAAAGACAAAAAAGGGCATTACATAATAAAATGGTCAATACAACAAGAGTATATAATATTCGTAAACACTTATGCACCCAACATAGGAGCACCTAAATATATAAAGCAAATATTAACAGGCCTAAAGACAGACATAGACAGCAATACCCCATAATAGTAGGGGACTTTAATACCCCACTTTCACCAATGGATAAATCATCCAGACAGAAAATCAGTAAGAAAACATTGGCCTTAAACAACATGTTAGGTCAGATGAACTTAACAGATATTTGCAGAACATTTCATCCAAAAGCAACAGATTCACATTCTTTTCAAGTGCACGTGGAACATTTTCCAAGACAGATCATATGTTAGGCCACAAAACAAGTCTTAGTAAATTTAAGAGGGCTGAAATCATATCAACCATCCTTTCCAACCATGGGATAAAATTAATTACACAAAGAAAACTGGAAATTTTGCAAACATGGAGATTAAACAATATGCTAGAAAACAACAAATGGGTCAAAGACAAAATCATAAGAGAAATTTTAAAAATACCTGAGACAAACAAAAATGGAAATTTAACATAACTAAATTCATGGGATGCAGCAAAAGCAGTTCTAAGAGGGAAGTTCACAGCACCTCAAGAATCAAGAAAAGTCTCAACTAAATGACCTAACTTTATACATCAAGAAACTAGGGAAAAAAGAATGGAACAAAACCCCACGTTTGTAGAAGGAAGAAAGTAACAAAGATTAGAAACCAAGATAAATGAAATAGAGACTGAAAAAAGGTCACTGAAAGTGCTTATTTTTTAAAAGATAAACAAAATTGACAAACCTTTAGCTAGACTCATCAAGGGAAAAAAAGACAACTCAAAATTAGAAATGAAATAGATGTTACAACTGATATCACAAAAATACAAAGGGTCATAAGAGACTACTATGAACAATTATACACTAACAAACTGGACAACCTAGAAGAAATGGATAAATTCCTAGAAATACACAATGAACCAAGACTGAATCATGATGAAATAGAAAATTGGAACAGACTGATTACTAGTAAGGAGATTGAATTAGTAATTTAAAAAAAAAAAAAAAAAAAACCTCCCTACAAACAAAAGTCCAGGACCAAATGGCTTCACTAGTGAATTCTCAAACTCTTCAAAAAATAGAAAAGAGAACTCTTTCGAACTCATTTTATGAGGCTAGCATTACCTTGATTAAAAAAACAACAAACAAGGAATCCACAAAAAAGAAAATTATAGGCCAATATCCCTGATGAACATAGATGGAAGAAATCCTCAACAAATTATTAACAAGCCAAATTCAACAGTACATTAAAAGGATCGTGCACTATGATCAAGTGGAATTTCATTCAGGGATGCAAGGATTGTTCAACACCCATAAATCAGTCAAGTTGAGTGTTTTTTTAAATGACGGGCACATGGGTGGTGTACATTCTAAGTACTTTCATATTTCAAAATCTGCGAGATCGCCTCAGGAAGAATAGGTTGAGAGTTTGCAGAATTGCATTTTCACAAAAGCAGTATAGGTACAGTGTAGAAAATTAGAAAATATAGATAAGTAAAAGAAAATAAAATCAACATTTTTCCACTGTTAACACCCTAGGCTACATCTTCCCCTGATCTTTTTCTGTACACATACATGTATATATATGTTTATCAAAGTAAAATCAACCTGCACACATTGTCTTGTAACATGCTTTTATTCCATAAATAAATGTCCACCTTTCCACAGCATTAAATTATAATGTCATCTAGTGCCCAGACTGTACTCAAATTTCCCTAATTGTCCTTTATAGATGGATCGCCCCAACTAGACGCAATCCAGTAGGCAAAAGGGACCAGTGGTTGAATGGATTCGAACAAGTGCCCTCTCTTCTGGATTTGTCTGCTCACCTCCTTATGAACAATTACTGAAGCACAGTCTTTCTCCAAATCTCTGTAAACATTTCTCCTGTGCTCCTGTCACTTGGTGGTAACCAAATAAAACTCAGAGAGCAACTTCACTTGCCACCTGCCTTCCTACTGCTTCCTAACTTATCTCATCTAATCTTGAAGTTTAAAAATGTCATGAGGTGCTGCTATGTCTCCAGCACTGTATTCATAATTATGACTGGTACTCAGTGAATGCTTTCATCTAAAAGGTAAATTTTTTATTGAGCTCAAAGACTGTTTCTTTTCTTCTCTTCTCTTTTTTCATTTTTTCTTTTTTTTTTTTTTAACTTCTGTGCCATTTCCTGCTGGAATTGCTAGCAATGTGTGATTTGACTCACCTGGACTTATCTCCTGAATTTGTCTCCTTTTGGTCCTCTCATTTTTCAGCTCTTTATTCCTTTCATAAGAAACTGTCTTCTCACTCATGGATCTGGGAGTACAGACTAGGATGGGATTCTCAGTCTCAGCACACTACCAGAAGCACAGGTATTACCAACCCCACCTAGCGTTCACTGAGTTCTTCCCCGGGCCAGGCTCTGTTCTATGTGCTCAACAAGGATCACCTCAATGGATCTTCACTCAAACCTATCAGGTTGGGACTATGATGAACTCCATTTTACAGATGACAAGACTGAGATACCAAGTAGGTAAGTAACTTGCCCAACCACATGGATAATCAGTGGTCAGGCTGGAATCCAATTCCAGTCTTCTTCTCCTTCTCCTTTCTGCACTGCTAGGAAACTGGACTGACCCCACGCATCCCGTGGCATTCCCTCCCTTGGTGGGATCCTGCTAAACTCCTTCCAGGTACGCAGCTCATTTGCATGCAGCCATCCGTGGACAGGTCCTCCCCTTGGTCTGGTGCTTTTAGCTCTATATTTCATAGAAATCTTCCCAAAACATTGTAATGGGCCTGGCCACCTTTCCTGGTTTCCAGTGTGAACACAGATTTTCCCCTATATTTACATTCCTTTGGCTGTTTCAAGGGAAACCTCATGCTAAATGCTCATTTGGAGGTTTTTGTTTGTTTGTTTGTGATCTTCCTTATCAAAAGGGGAGTTCCAGTTATTTCATCTCCCAGACCCAAAACCTTCTGGGACTGCCCCACTCAGTATGAACAACATGAAACCCTTCCTGAGGAATGAGTCCTTCTCCAAACAAGCTCAGACTGACTTTCCAATCACAGTACCTACCACTCTTGATCCTCTTCATTTTTGGAAGAAATTGACCGTGTCTGCACTCTCCCTGCCCTGGACCCGCACCTTGGCAACACAGTGCCTTCTTCAAGTGGGATGCCGTGCTTTCTCTCATCCCATCCCCGCTCCTTCCTCAGATGTCCCACAGGCATTCTGCCTCATCACCTCCCCAGTGGCCCCCTCTCAATCAGGTGAGCAGCAACAGATGGCATGCTCCAGTAAAGATTCTCCAGGGGGCAGGGGCAGGGTATCTACAAAGGGGCAAATTATAACACGAGAAGTGCCTGCAGGAGTACCTCAAGCGATGGTGTAGGAACCAGTCTGGGCCTTAAGGGATGACAGAAGGAAAGGTTCCCGGGGCCTGGAAAGAGGACCCCACATTGTTTGGAGAATAGCAGAGACCTTCAGGCAAGGGAGAAACCACAGAGGGAAGGGCTCAGCAGATGAAACACTCTGACCTCAGATTCCCCTCCAATCTCCTACCCAGGATCCCTCTGTCAGAACCCAACAGAATCCAGATGACCTGGGACCCCTTGAAATAATGCAAACACACCCACCTCCTGAGGCTGAGAATAGAGGGGAAGAGTGAATGTGACAGGGTATACAAAGGTCAGGTGCAGACCCTCTGCCTCCCACCATCTACAGTGTCTCTCCTCACCCTGCCAGCTCATGGAGGTAGGTACCATCACTCTGCATCTCTGCACCTGTGTCTGATGGCGGCAGGTGCACAGCTTGGGCTCAGTGCAACTTGTGTCAAGTGAGGAAGCAATGGGGACACAACCCACCCATTTGGTTTGGCTGGTTATCCCAGAAGTGGGAAAGGTTAGCCTAGGTCATCTTCACCCTCCTTTTAATGACCAAGAGCATCGATCAAGGGATTCGGGTGGGCAGCCCATGGACAGATGCTTTCCAACCTGTGCACGGTCCTCTCAGCTATTAAACCCTGAGGCTGGCATCATCTGAGCAGGATGGCCAGCCCAGATTCCAGCATCCTTACCATGCACCAGCGAACACCAGCAACCAGCAACTGACTTGGGTTATTCTCTTATTCATTCATTGACTCCTATGTTCATTCATTTGTTAAGCATTCATTAAGCACCTACTGTGTACAGCAAGGGTTTCAAGCCTATGTACCCATAGGGGCCAGACAGAGTTAAGCAAATGCAGCAGCCCTTGGTAGAAGGAAACAGAGAGCAGGTTCCCCTCTAAAGAGGGTAGGTTCCACCTGTTGTCCCTGATGACTGCTCTGCAGAAATGCAGGCCCAATACTGCTGTCTCATCCTCTTTTTTTTTTTTCTTTTCCCAAAGAAACAGATTTCCAGCTTGATCTGAAGTCTTTTTCAATGTGAGCAGCTCAGCTCATTCCATTTAACAAATGTGTTTGTTTTCTGATTGTTTCCCTGTGGGGCACCAGTTTGTACCCTCTGATGTTCAGGGAACTGGAGACCAGATACCATGATACATGGAAAGACCCTATACCTCACCAGTAACTCTAAGACAAAGTTGGGGAAAACAGTGCCTAAAGAGAGGTAGAGAGAACACATCATGGGAAAACATTCTTCACTCTGCTGATGAGAAGTCTCCCCTGATCAACCCACAGTTGCAGACTTGGCCCAACTGTGTCCCGACTTGGAAACCTGACTTTGGAAACACAACACGTGAGACTCTGTGATTTTGACTCGAATGGCATGAAGATGGGACAGCCACATTCTCTCCCAGGACCAAAAAACCCCTCTCGACTTAGGGTGAAAGAAAATCGTTGTTTATTTACGCTTCATTCTTCTTAATTTCCAATATTCTTTTAGACTTACTGCCAAGTCCAAATGAAAAGGTATTCTGATGTAATAACTGCAGACTTTGATCTGAACTCACCAAAGCCGTTGTGAAGAATTTCAGAGCCGAACCACTTGAGTAACAAGTCATCAAATCAACGTGAGCCTCGATGTTTTTTTAAACTTTACCAAGAAGCCGGTCTCGAGAGTGAAAATGAGCTTTTCCCCAGAAGTAAACACTTGTCACAAACACTTAAAATGACATTTTCTATAACATTCCTTTTTTCCTTCCGAGGAGCATGGATTTCACACCTGGGAGCAAATGCATTACTGTCACTGCCCTTTGAGTGACTAACTGATCATGGCCTTGCCTTCACACAGATAACCTTGGGACTGACTGCTTGATCTTGCTTCTCCAGGTCTGTAACACGTCTTGCACGTTTCCTGGGGCGACACCCGAAATGCCTGCCGCCCTAAACTCCCTGCTGGCCTGGGATGGTTGTGTAACTTCTCACACCCACTGGACCACTTTGCAGATTGAAAGGGACATTGTTACACCAGGAAAACAGCATTAGCCTTGGCTGGCCCGGGCCAGTTGTGGTGTATGGTCTTCCTACCTAAAGAAAAGTGGGACCATCACCAGTGTGCTGTCTTTCTGCCAAGCTGGTGGAGACCTCTTCGCTCAGGGTCACTATGCAGGAAAAAGGGAATGATTAGTCCTGGGTGGGCTGGCAGTGGCCTCGGGTACCCCCCTACTCCAGGGAGACCAGGGTAATTGCAGAGTCACAGAGACTGGCCCTGGGATCCCAATACGCAGGAAGGACCCTCTTCAAGACTCCCTGACATTCCTCTCTCGGCCAGTTTCCCTACACAGTGACCTGAAACCCACTTGTGCAGCAATATTTATGGTCTCGGTCTTTCTGTCTCAGTTCTCTTTCTCTCACTTGCTAGTGTGCGTGCTTTTTGACATTAACACGATGGAATTATAGACTGTATCTAGTCTTTCTAGAAGTTTCCATGTTAACTAATGATCTGGGCAAGGAGATGGCTGGAAAATTCTTAATCAGCAAAGAAAATGACAGCCCACCATATGGGCCACGCTCCTGAGGCCCCAGGCTAGGAATGCCTGGCCCCATTTGCATATCTCCTTTTGGTTCTCAGCATCAACAACGTTCAGATATGCATAAGATAGTAATACTATTATTCACATCATAACAGATGCTAAGAATATTGGCTATCATGCACCAAGCACCATTCTGGACAAGCATCATCCTTATAACACTCTCTAATCCTTATCGTCCTATAAAGAAGACATATTTATCTCTTCCCTACAGATGAGGACACAGAGAGGTTAACTGTCTTACTCAAGGTCACACAGCTGGGCTCAGCAATGGTGCTGACCTCCCCCAGAATCTGCCAAAAGGTGATAAATTCCAAGCCATATCTTTGCCTTAAAAAATAAGTTTGTGTCTCAAGCAGTCTTGCAAATCACTGCTACTAATGGTGAAAGTTTGTGTTAGGAGACTAGAAAATAGGATTATGTCATTCTCTGTCTCCGAACACTAGGGAACAATGGTGGCAAAAATGAGTGTACCTGAAAGACAACAGAATGTTTATTCTGCCATCCCATGAGTGGTCTCTTACAGATGTCCCATTTATTCACCAAGCCATTGCTGGCTACTTCATACATGTAAAAATAGAAGTATAGCACAGGAAGCTACATCTTTAGCACATTTGCATTGCGATAATAGTGAGAACTGCGTCCCCTGCATGTCCCCTGCACTCTGAAGGCAGGTGCCCTGCTCAGCCCCTCTGCTGACACTGTGTGCCTGCGGGCTAGCCACATTTGGGTCACAGCTGATGAGCCCCCAGAAAGGAACAGTTCCCCAGGCACCAGCAGCTGGAAAGAATCAATGCCTGCAGGAAGACCCTGGATGAGAATTCTTAGCAGGATCCTCCAATTTCTCTCTTTCCTTTCTTTTCCTCCTCTCGGAACAAGGGATCCTACAGGATGGGTGTTTATGGGCGATGCTTTCTACCCAATTGTGCTCCAGCAGCTTAGAAATGGACACAGTGGCTTGAAAGATCAGTGACAATAACCACAGGGCCGAATCGAGCAATCCCTGGCGTGAGTCCACACGGGTGTTCCATCCTTCCGTTCTGAGCACAAAGGGTGCTTAAAACTTTAATGAATTGAACTCTATGAGTAAGGGATGTTAATCATTTTAATTACCCAGCAGCCTGAAATCAGATATAACAGTCCAATAATGTATCTTTAAACGAATCCAACCCTGCCCCTATATAAAAAAAAAATCCCTTCCAAACCCATTCTAATAATTTCTATTTATCTTTCCTGACGTTAACTGTTATCCAGCCCAGCCGGCCAACAGACAGCCTTCCCCCTCACGTTCGGTTTAAATGCAGTGCCGTCTAGTTTTTCGATATCATTAGCGTCCCCCTGGTGGGCAGAGAGCAAGGCAGTGGCACCGGTCACACTTCACTGCTTTATCTCATATGACAAAGAGGGATGATGTGTTTCAATCCAGGCCAGCCTGGCAGAGGGGAAGGTGGCCGCGGAGAACTCCCCCTGCTGCCGAGAAACACCAAAGGGCCCCTCCATGTGACTCGCTAACAGCATGAAGGGGCAGACAAATAGATTTTCCTCTATACTTATAACCAGCATCATTTTTCCTTGCAGGGCGTTCAGTGCAGGTAGCTGTTTTATATGAAATGAACAATCTTTATAGACGTACCAGAGCCATAACAAGCCTGATTTTCAGCGAAGCTGGGGTATATAACTCTTACCGAATTGTCAGGCTACTTGCTCAACAAATCAAGCCTAACTTATGATGTTTGCAGCAGTAATTTTTATTCCTGTTTGACTAGCCAACTACCCGGTGGTAATAGGATGTTAGGAAAGGGCAGTGGCGATGTTTGTGCCGGCCGTGATTGATAGGCCGCCGCGGCGTTTTTCATTTATATCTCCCGATTCCAAATCAGTTAAGTTTAGGAAAAATGAAACAAAGTGGCAAGAAAAATGTTTGCAGATTGCAGACCGGCGCTCCCTCCGATCTGAGTTCAGCCCACATCTGCCGGGATTGTCTGGAAACATTAAGATATCTAAATGGAAATCAATACTATATGTGCCAGGCATTTACTACCAGGAACAAGCATCGAGAGACTTGAGCTAATCAGACTCCAGCTTGTGCCTCCGCCTTAGACTCAACCCCAGGGGTGTCCTAATTGCCCAGACTAATCATAGAAGAGTTAAATTTATAACCAGGAAAGACATCTTGTTTTTCTTACCAGTCATCTTTTAGGAGCGGGAAGGTTCACCTGTGAGGTGGGTGCCAGATGTACAGGCGGGAGCCCCCGTGCCCGGGGAGGACGGCTCCTCACCTGTCAGAGGCGGGGGAAGACGGATTTACCGGCCGCCGTAAAACCAGTCGGCCTCACTTAAGCTCCGGGTGGGAGAGACCTCCGCCAGCTCACAGACGAACTGCTGATCCCCTCACTGACAGCCTCTCCGCTTAACCCCGTGCTCTGGAACATGAAAGGAGAGGGCTCCCGCAGCCACAGGCTCCCTGCACGCTTTGATCCCCACCCCAGTTTTTGGTTTTTTGGGTTTTTTTTTTTTTTTTTTTTTTTTGTATTCTAAGGAAATAGCTCAGAAAAGCAAATAGCACAAGGGATGTTCCAGATCTATGCATCTGTTTTTCCCTGAACCTTAGTCTCGGCTTTTGTCCCTGGGAACCTCCAGAGGAGTTAATATCACTCGGCGACATGCATCTCCCTAATATACTGTGCAAACAAGTCACCGACATTATTCACACTCTAACTAACTACAAAGTCACACAATAGCTATTGGACGAGCCCACACCATACTGCTGAAAAAACCGTAATGTATCAGGGGACTGGATTCCTAATATTTGCATTCTAGATGCCAACTGTGAGCATATTTTGTACTATTTTCAATAAATTACACCAAAATATGCAAAATGTTTATAAGGCTCCATCTTCTATTTTTGGCTCCGGTATATTTGCAACTTAATAGTCCTACAGAGATTTGTTTGTCTCCTCTGGAGAAAAAGGAAAGTGGAAAAATACAAAAAAAAAAAAAAAAAGAGAGAGAGAGAGAAAGAGGGAGAAGAAAAAAGAGATGAAGATGCTTTGTTCACGCAACAAGTCGAGTTCGGCAAGTTTTTTTGTAAAAGAGCAGAGCCAGCTGTCCCTCAGGACCTTCTTCAACAAGAAATTTAATAACATCATTTGGATTCTTTGTGCCCTGGATTTCAGATGTATTTTTAATGCATGTGTCTTAAAACAAAACAACCATTGTCAGATGCTGTATTCTCTTCTCACCAGTTTAAATGGTTTCCTAGACAGCACAATTCTGGGAGCTTCATGAGGGTTGTGATCAATGAAAGCCTGTGCCTTGCACCCCGTGGCTTCCCAAGGATGCCCAGTCCCTCAGTTCTCCGCCCAGGAACCGTGTCTCTGGTCTTCGTGATGTGACTGCTGACAGCCTCTCGCCTTTGGTGCCATCATCACTGCTTTACTGCGCACACAACTGGGTGCAAGGACACAGCTTTCTTGTCTCCAACCCAGTGAGAGAGGCCTCCCTGACCACCTCATGCCTGTGTAGCATTAGGGCTGATGCACTGGAGCAGAAGCTGGGATGCAGGAGCTGAAAATAAATCCGGGTTGGAGAGGGCAACAGCTTCCAGCTGCTGGAATATAAAACCAAGCCTGAAACTTTTCAGTCAAGTTTCTCTGTTGGAAAAGCGAAGGAAGAAAGGAAGGAAGGGAGGAGGGGAGGGAGGCAGGAAGGCAGGAGGGGAGGGAGGAAGGAAGGAAGGAAAAGAATATCTAATATTCCTAGGAATTGGGACTCAGGCCCTGTTCTCTAACTGGATCAGCCTTTCCTAGTACGACTGAAGTTGCAGACAAATTCATTACTTAGCCAAAAATAACAAAGTCAGAGGAAGAGATATTTCAATGAACAAATCCTTGTTCTTTGCCAGCCTCCACCTAAATAAATGGGAAGAATGTATCATGCCTTTGTACTCACAGTAGGCCCTCAAAATGTATTTGTAGGTTGAACAAGCCACCATGGACACACAGATGGCTGAACAAGGAAGACAGTTCAGTTGAACAGACTCCAGAAGAAGTCAAGCAACATCCTTCAAATGCAGAGGCCCAGGAGGAAGTGATGCCCAGAACACACTGGGCTGCAGGCCGGCAGGCTCACCTCCCATAGCGCTGTGCTGCTCAGCCCCAGCTTCATCTGCTTGGTGGACAAAGGCCAACGGCTCCGACCCCTGAGCCGAACGACACCACACGCACTCATCAGCTGGCAGAGTGTGTTAGAAGAGGAGGCTTGATGGGCCCAAGCCCAACTCCTGACACAGGAGCAGCAAAAGACAAGGGGGTTGGAGAGCCCCCGCCAATCCCAGCGTAGTAGAACGCCGCCTGCTGACGCCTGACCCCGTGCCAGGCACCACTCATTTCATCCTCACCAGCGCCCCATGACGACGGTTCCACGGTTGTTCCTCAGGGGACTCAAGTGATGTGGCTGGGATCCCAGAGCTGAGAGCAGACAGCAGGATCCCTAGTGCTCTGTTGCTGCAGGGGGTGTCTGGGGGCCCAGGGATGAAGGCCATCACAAGGAGGTAACACAACAGAGGGTGAACCCAGGATGCGAATCAGACCACATCTATAGAATGACAATAATAATAATAATATTACTATAATAAATCCATGCTAAAAAAAACAGTTTTCAAATGGATGCCCAGCCAGAGGAGTACTTCATTCAGTGAGCTTCACGAAGAGGGGGCTCAAAGGTCAGTAAGCTAGAATGGTTACAAGATAAAACATTCGGGGGCGTGTTCAGCAGTGTGATTCCCTGGGCTCTGGCCCCCAGACGGACAATGGGGAAAGTCACTACATTCAGTTATCAAGGCTTCGGTTTCATTTCTCCAACATTTGAAAGCCTGTGATCTCACTGTCGTCTCACGATTGAAAACCCAGAAGGGCAGGCCCTCCCAGAGCCTGCTGCCCGTGGCCTGGTCCTCCACGTGGAGCAGCTGTACCCCAGAAGCACCATCACTGGGCCCAGCAGAGCGGAACCTCTTCGGCCCCGCTTTCCACAAGTAACGTAGAGAGCATCTCTATGTCCTGTGGCTGCAGAGGGAAGGGGCAAGAGAGCAGGGGAAAGAGAGGGAGTGTTCCTCCTGTGGACTGAGTCAGGAGGAGGACATGGCTTGTTTAATCCCAATAAATCAGAGTGTCCCCGGGAGGTAGAAGCAACAGGGGACAGCAGGCTAGCCAAGCTGCACGTTGACCCAAGGCAGAGCTTGCAGAGAAATGATGTCCTCTTCAGCAGGCTCCTGGAGAGATGGTCTGCATTTCTTCTGACAAATTAGAAGTGCCCTGAATGCAACCATTCCTCAGAAAATAGGCCTGATTTAGCAGCGCACGAGCTGCCATTATCTGGCTGCATAAAAAGACCATTTAAGCGGGGCAGCCTCCAGAACGCTGGCCCGCTGGAGGCAGCATTTCTGAAAAATTACCATCACCACCACCACCCCGCCCCCGACTGCCACCTAAGCCAGGCACTACCCAAGGGAGAGGCCTCATTTACAACCTAGGAGAGCGAGCAGGCTTTAATCAAAGGAAAGGCATCGTTTGTCTTTGGTCTCTGCGAGAGTTTCCCACACCCCCGCGGTCCCCAGCCCCTCACCTCACCTGGTCTCAGATGGCCAAGCCAATTCGGGAGCTGCAGTGTGGGCATCACCGGCCCCCTTCCATCCCGTTCTTGCCCTGTTAGGGCCGCCAGGGCCCTCACCATCCTCGCTGCATATCAGAGCAATCAGGGACCAGATCTGGTGACAACGATGCCCCACAGCTGAAACTACCCATTGGCACAAAGTCGTCATGTTTGAAAACTTTGCGTGCCAAGATTACAACGTGTCATTACGTACCCCAGAGATGCACTACCTTTTTAAAAAGTATCTCTAATGAGATCTACAAATCTTGGCTGAAGACAGCTGACTTTATTGTGTTTGTAAAGAGGAAAATGTTTTAAATAGGTTAGGGCTCCCGGGACGGATAGCCCCACGGTGAGGGTAAGGTCATTGGGAAATGTTAATAAAAGTTTTCATAAGATATGACTGCACTCAAAGAGTAATGTTTGGATGTAAAAGTAACTATAAAAGTATAATTTCTACCAGGGTACACGCACAGTTTTTTCTGCATCAAGATATTTGCCCAATTCCTCACTGAGCAGGGGTTACAGCTTTTCCAGCTGTTTTGACGGCCACAATGGGATTCAATCCTTATTAGTCAGAGCTGCAGCCGCCTTTCCCAGCCTTGGCCAGTTACGTTGGAAACCGTCCCATGAAGCAAAGTCTTGCACAGCCAATACGCCAGCTCTCAACCTAGGGGTGACTCAGCCTGCCACGGGCAAGGCTCCCCTCACACCCTGGGAGAGAGACGTGAACAAGGAGGGGCACCCTGGGGGCACAACCACCGGGCTCAGGGGTTCTTGGGCTAGTCCAGGGAAACATGCCAAATGGGGAATATTCAGGTATTTCCTATTCAATGAGCTCGTTGGTTTTTAAAGTTAACCAGCCCAAAGACAATGTCTCCGAAGCATTTTTCTAGGTGATGGGAAAACTAATGAGATGAATTCGTCCTCCCTGTTTGCCAGATCCCATTGACTCAAATCAACCTTGATGTCTCTCATAGGGCACGTGGGACATGTGGGGGCTTCAGGGCTCAAGGCTGGGAACCAAACTCCCTGCAGACACTCAGTGAAGAAGGTAAGGGAAAACGAAGAAGTATTGGGATCTGGTCCAGCAATCCCACTCCCAGGCATATATCTGCAGGAAACTCTAATTCAAAAAGATACAAGCACCCCAATGTTCATAGCAGCACTATTTACAACAGCCATGACATGGAGGCAATCTAAATGTCCATCAACAGACGACTAGATAAAGAAAATGTGGTGTATATATATATATCAATCGTACATACACACATACACAAAATGGAATACTACTCAGCCATAAAAAGAATGAAATCATGTCATTTGCAACAATATGGATGGACCTGGAGATCACCATTCTAAGTGAAGTAAGCCAGAAAGAGAAAGAAAAATACCATATGATATCACTCATATGTAGAATCTTTAAAAAAAAAAAAAAGGACACAAATGAACTTACTGACAAAAACAAAAACAGATTCACAGACATAGAAAACAAACTTATGGTTACCAGGGCGGGGTTAGGGGGGGATAACTGGGAGTTTGGGATTTGCAGATACTAACTACTATATATAAAATAGATAAACAACAAGGTCCTACTGTATAGCACAGGGAACTCTATTCAATACCTTGTAATAGCCTATAATGAAAAAGAATATGAAAAATACATATACACACACACACATAACTGAATCACTATGCTGTACACCAGAACACAACATTGTAAACTGACTATACTTCAATTAAAAAAAGGAAAAGAAGAAGACTGAGATCTGGGATCACAGACTGGGACAAGGAGCCAAAACCACCAGAGTCTTACCTGCACAACACATTGGCCATGTCACCATCGGCAAGAGGTCTCCCTTCTCAGCACTACCCAGAATCTAGGGTAAGGCTACCTACAGCACATCACTGTCAGGACCGCACAGGACATACTCCAGCCCTCTCCAGCCCCTCCCAGCCTCCCACACGGCCACGGAATGTTCATCCGGGACCCGGGACATCTGCTCCTTACCTGTCCTTCCCGATCTACTGTTTATGATGGATACATCAGACCCTGAGCTCTTCAGGACTTTGTTATCCACAGAGCCTGGCTCTGGCCAAGCAAAATCTTTTGCCATGAGTTTTAGAACCTATTTTGAACGTTTGGAAAGTATGACTTCGCTTGTCCTTTGGTGTTGCCCTGGCAACCTTTCCCAGAAACAGGGTCGTAGGATGCCTGAGTTTGAGGGAGGGCTGGCGGGGGCCGGGGGAACAGGAAAGGAAAGGAAGGGTGGAAATAAACATGGTTAAGGTCTCAGAATTCTACTCCACGATTCTCCCTCATTCTGGATGGGATGCCACCGACTTGATTCACCCCTCGATTCAACGCTTCACCTTCCCAGAGGGGCTTTCCTGATCATGGGATACAGAACAGCCCCATCAGTCTCTACCCTTCCTCTTACTCTGCTTTATTTTTCATCTTAGCACTCATTTCTCTGAGATGTTACAACAGGGACTTATTTGTTTATCATTTCTTGCCCCACCCCCAGCATTAGAATGGAAACTCCATGCGGGAAAGGACTTTGGCTTGTCCACTGCGGGTTCTCAGCCCCTAGAACAATACCTGGCACATGGCAGTGGTTCAATTAATATTTGGGAATGAATGGGCCGTGTGAACAGGACACCGTCAATTCTCAGGCTCTCACGAGTCTGAGAGGCTATTCAAAGCTGGTGCTTGTCACCAGAGGCCACCTCCTGCATCCTGAGTCTGGTGGGAAGAATCCAAACTCAGAACCTACTTGCAAGCACAGCCTGGTTTGTGGCACGGCCCTGTCATGCACCAATGCACCAGTGCAGGCAACCAGCCCAAAGTCCTGTGGAGGCAGCTTTGGGCTCTGTTCATTCTATCAAATTTCCAGATTGGAGCCTGATTTGAAAACCAAACAAAGCAGCCCAAAGGGATGTTGAAGGGAATGGGAAACGGAGCTTCCTCGGGGCAAACGCCTCGGATCAGCAGTGAGCTCACAATGTCCGGATGTTGAATCAGAGGCTGAACGCGCATCTCTGAGGAATGCTTCAGAAGGAATTCCAAAACGAGTGGGAGGTCAGAGATTAGAATCAGAGATTCCTCATGACTTTTCAATGTCATGGTCGCTTGTGGACAGAATAACGGCCCCTAAAAACGTCCATCCCGGAAGCCCAGAACCTAGGAATACTCTACCTTACATGGGCAAAGGGACTCAGCAGATGTATTAGGGACACAAATCCTTGAGATGGGGAGATTATCCTGGATTATCCAGGTGGGCCCAAACTAACCACAGGATTTCTTGGGGGGGAAACCTTTCCTGGCTTTGATCAGAGAGAAAGGCATGAAGACAAAAGAAGTGTCAGAGAGACGCAACTCTGCTGACTTTGAAGATGAGGGCCTTGAGCAAGGCATGAGGGCAGCCTGCAGAAGCTGGAAAGGTGCAGGAAATGAATTCTTTCCTAGAGCCTCCAAAAGGAACGCCTTGATTTCAGTCCAGTGAGACCTGGGTTGGACTTTTGACCAACAGAACTGCAGTGTTGTAAATTTTGTGTTAAACCACGGAGTTTTAGGTAATTTGGGGTAATTTGGTATAGCAGCAACAGAAAACTAGTACATGGTCTTAGGATTTCTTACCCAAGTCAAAAAAAACTTGATCAGAAAGCCCTGAGTTCCAAGGTTATTCCCCTTTTGACCTCCAGCATGAAATAAATGAGTTCAACGAGATAGGTCCCTATGCTAAACTGAGCAAAGAAACTGAAGATAGCATAGAGAACATGCCAAGCTTAGAACCAACACTCCAACCCAAGAGCGACCAGCAGTTAGTCCATTTAAATCCTAGAAAGCATTTTCTACTACACAGAAATAAAAATATTCAGAACCAGAGGGTGAACTCTTTCTCCCCTGTTGAGATTGGAGAGATTTGGGTGACTCCCCTGAGCTCCCAGCTCACACCATCACATATGTCATTAGAACCAGAAGGTGGAAACATCTCCAAGGTGGGGACTAGGCTGGAGAAATAAGATCATTAGTTTCTCTGCAGGAAGCTGACCTAATGTTTCTTGTCTCCGGATAAGGGGAAAAGTCTTACTACAGAGTGAAAGGAAGACAATACTGGAAAAATCAGCCAATTTCCTGGCCACATTTGTATGTGAGATTTATCTCAACTCCCACCCAAGAGGTTTCAACCTGTGCATTTTGGAACCACAGCAAATATTCAAACATGCTGAATTGAAAAAGGAGTAACTTACCTCGTGATTCGGTCTAACTGAATACCATATCCTTATTCTATTTAATACCATTCATAGGTCCCACACATTGGGAAACCCCAGGCCACTTCATCAAACTCTGCAGCCTCCTCAGACTGAGACCCAAATCAGACCCAGCCCCTCCGCATCCACACCTCCAATTTCTCTCTGTGTTCACTCTGCCTGCTCCCCAGCAAGCTGCCCCGAGCGTGCACGAGTGGATCCAGGTGAAAAATGAAATCCTGGTCCAGACCCAGCACTGACTGAGGTCCACCTGATGGTAATCTCCAAGTGCCCAGAACGCCTAATTGGAATGGACACCCTTGGCAGTTGGTTAAATCTCTAAATTGGTTCTTGGGACCTTCGGATAAGAACCACCATGGTACAGAAGGCCAAAGGGAAGCCTCTGAAACTGTTTATGAATCAGTCAACGTGGTCAATATGTCTATGATAAAAAGGTGGTGGCCTCTGTCATATTTCACTGAATTCACCAGACTGACTGCCACAAAAATCAGGCAGACCCTGAAGGATGGCTGCAGACAATCTTGGTGAGATAAATGCACTCCAGAGGGTAGGAGATACACCCTAAGAAAATTCAGAGACCCACCAAATCAATGAAGATTGTAGGGGCCCAATGGCCAAAGACATACCAGAACATCCCATCCAAATTGAAGGACAAATTACTGCCTCTCACATTTCTCACAAATGAAAAACACTGTCAGTTTGCCTCCACCCCAGGGTTCCAGAGGCAGTTATTCCACATTTCGGAATACAGCTCCAATCCATTTGCTGAGCAACAGGAAAGTCTTCTGACTTTGAGAGGGGCCCAGATCAGGAAAGGGCTCTGTGGTGAGTCCAGGATCCAGGATCCATGAGCTGGAAGACGGAGTGTTATTAGAGGTAGCTGAGGTGGGAAAAGACTATGCAGAGTTTAAGTGGGAAGGAATTACAGGTGTGAAAACCACCAGTCCCACCGCCAACAACTCACGGTATACACCTGGGCCCAGGTACAGACAAACTGCCTGCCTGAGGAATATCAAATTACCATGCAGTCAGAGCTGCCCGTCGTGAACTGGGTTTTGTTAGACCCACAGTCATAAGATTGGGTAGACCCAGCAGCATTCCATTGTAAGATGGGTGAATCTCATCCAGGATTGGCATACGTAGGGCCACAGGGCCCAGGTGAGTTGCACGAGCCGGTAGCCCAGGCCCTGGGTCGTCCACCACTGCTGCATCAGCATCGCTCCCTCAGCGAACACCTGTGGTACCACAGGTACGCTTAGGACCAGCGGATGAAGAAGGAAAAAGGCTGAGCTCAGTTTTCAGGTCAGTTCATGAACATAAGCTTCAAATAGACTGCAGCTACAATACAACCCCACACAGTGATGGAGAATCTTCCCAATAGTAGTAAACCTGGTAATTCACTCTGCACAGAAAAGAAGTGTCGTGACATAAGAATATGTAGAGAATCGTGGGCGGTGGCAAATGGCTTGGCTGGTTGTTCAAGAGTCTGGAAACAGGATCATTGGAAGACTACAAAGAGTTCTGGGAAAGAAGCACATAAATGGATCTACGGGAAGGCACAAACCAAGACGATCTTTGTATCACAGGACAATGTCCACCAGGAAGCACGGGAGAAGCACTAAGTAAGTAGAACGAACGACTCAGCCACGTGATGTCAGCCAGCTTCTGTCACTGGCCATTGTGCTGGGACAACAGCCTCATGAATAGAGTTAGAGACATGGTAGCCCAAAGATGATATATGGCTCCAGTATGAAGGGGTCCTCTTCTCTAAGACTAACCTAGCTGCTACCACTGCCAAATGTCCAACTTGCCAGCAATGGAGACCAGCGTTGAGTCCCTGACATGACACCATACCACAAGAAGGCTAACCATCGACTTGGGGGCAGCTTGATTTCATTGAATGCCTTCCACCCTGGAAAAGGCAGTAATTCAACTCGTCTATAATTGAGACATATTCTGGATAAGAATTTGCCTTTCCTGCCTGAGTTCGACTTTAGCTAGCCCTCCTATCCAAGGGTTTGCACCGAAATTGGATTTCACATGCTGTTGTATTGTATCAAGGGACCCACTGTATATCACAGAAGGTGTGACAGTGGGAATCTGACCATGAGATCCACTGGTTCTGTCACCTCCCACACCACCAAGGAAGCTTTCAGCTTGATGGAGCAATAGAATGACCCTTGGAAGGTTCAGCCCAGGCATCAACTTGGAGGCAATATCCTGAAAGAACAGGATATCCTTTTCCAGGACTCAGTACACACGCGAAAGCAATGAAACTTACATGATTCTGTGTCCTGATAGGTAGAGCACATTGGGTCAGGCACCAGATGTGGAAGCAAGAGTGGCCCCACTCACCATCCTTCCCAGGGGATGGTGCTTGCTGGGGACCTGGGGAATTTGGGGCTTGCTAGTTCTATGGATCTAGAGGTGCCAATACCCAGACCAAGAACTCTCCCAGCAGGAGACCTGGCAAGAGTCCCATTACATTTTTAGCTCCAGCTGTCACTTATTCATTTGGAGTTCCTATGCCAAAATTTAACAAAAAAAAAAAAAAAAAGAAGAAGAAGAAGAAGAAAGAAAGAAAGGAGAGATAGGGCTGTTGTTATATAATGGAGGCAGCTAGCTGATCTACTGAAGCATCTCTTGTCACCAGTGCCCTATCTTGAAATCAGATGGATGACTGCAGCAGCCATGACTGGAAAAGGGCATGGTGACCAGAGGGCCATTCCCTTTAGAGATGAGGGTCTGATTATTGCAACAGATGAGTCACTCAGATCAACAGAAGTGCTAGCCAAGGATAAGAATTATAGCCAGTAGAGGACAGAGAGGATGGGTAACAGATGTGGCCAAAGACCAGCTTCAGTGATGGGGACTATAGCTTTTCTCCCCTTATAAGACTCCCCTGGGGGGGGAAAAAAAAAAAGACCAACCAGGATCCTGAAAGAGCTGCTCACAAAACGTATCATACGAAACGAGGAGATCTGTGCTGTGCAAGGGCTGGACTGTACAGGGCTGTGTGCGCTACTCATCCTAGCTCCTGAGAGCACTGGTAATTTGGAAACTGTCCTCAGCTGAAGAGAGTAGCCTTGTCCAAGATCAGACCCCCTCCCCAGGGGAAGCCCAACCCAGTAGCTGGTTGATGAGATGGGGTAGGGGTACCAGACCCCAACCTCTTGCCTCAATGTGGGCCATTTCTGCAGAGCAATTCCAGCCACAGAATGCTCCATAAGATTTGCTGAGGCCTCTGATGCAACTTCCTGTGGTTTAACTTCCTCCTCTGCCCAATCGGGAACTCCAGACTCTGTACAGGTGTTACCCCTAAAAGCATTTCCCCAATGAAGGTTCTACACACAGATCTCTGAACCTTAGAATCTGTTTCCTGGGAAACTTGGCTTATAATAAATGCTTCTTTCAAAAGACAGATTTGTTTGTGTTACCACATGTACACACACATGCTTAAAATCTTCTCACTTCCTATTCCTCTGAGGGCAAAGACCAAATGTCTTACCCTGGCCCATAACATCCTGTTTGGTCCGACAGCCACCAATCCATTTCTGCAGGTCCTCTGCCCACACTTCTCCCTTTCGATTTCTCTGTTCCAGCTGCACCGGCCTTCCTTGCATTCCTTAGGTATGACACGTGATTTCTCCTGCCCCAGTGCCTTTGCACATGTTGATTCCTCTGCACAGAAAGGTCTTCTGTTCTATCCATTCTTCAACCCTCAGACCAACGTCTTCTTCAGAGAGACCCATGATCTTCCCCAAACTTGATCAGATCATTCTGTCGTACATGCTCATAGCACAAGGCACTCTTTCTTTATAACACTTATGAGTTTGAATTATACATTTGGTCATTGTTTAACTAATGTTTATTTTGCTCACCATTACAGCTCCAGCACCTATCACAAAGCCTAACTCATAACTGACAATAAACATTTGTTAAATTAAGATGCTAATTCCTCCTTAAACTAGATTCAAATCCCTCAATACATAAATACCATCTTTTTTGCTGCAGTGTTATTTCTTGTGGGTATTTTCTTCATCCAGTGACTTAAGAGACTGTCGCAGGACCCAGTACACAGTAAGCACCTGGGCCACAATACCTGCATTTACACCTTAAGTGGTTAATGCGTGTGGTTTTTGTGTGTGTGTGTGTGTGTGTGTGTTTTTCTTTCCTGTTAGACTGTGAGCTCGTTGAGAGAAGGAGTTCCCTCTTGTCTGAACTTCAAGTGAGGAGCCTGGTGAATGTTTATTGAAGAAAATCCTCAGGAAGTGTGAATGTAAACATCTGGCTATTTTGAAATGTGGAGATGCTTCGGTTTTTATTTCTTCCAGACAGTTGTATCACACAGGCACACACACTGCTAACATAGGATGTTAGAGGTCAGAGGCTGCTGATCAGTTCATAATCACTCCTCCTGCTCTACGCTGAGGACTAAAGGAAGCCTAACTCTGAGGGAGATGCACCCCTGGTGATCACCTCTCTGCCAAATTAAATGTTCCAGAAAGGTCTCAGGTCCTACGGACACTGCTGCGTCCCTGCAACAGAGCCCACACACCCAAATGCTTCCTGGGCTGAGCTGAATGGGTGGGGGAGTGTCCCACCAAACCAGGCAGTGGGGACCCACCCCAGCCAGACACCATCCTGTCAGATATGGGTTCGGTCTCGTTGGATATTCTGAGTTTTCAAAAGAATCCTGAACTGGGTTTGTATTGAACTCTCGCAATTTTATATGTGTCCTCAATTTTTTTAAAGAAGAAGAAAACAAAAAAAGATATTGCGCTATCCAAACAAAACGTGCCCATATAAGGGCCAAGTTCATGGGCTTCAGGAGGCTTCAGGTTGTAAGTCAGCGTACAAAGCTTCTGCAAACTCACCCGCAGACCAGGCGGGGCCCCAGGAAGGTCCGTGACTCAGTTTTCCCATCTGGCAAATGAGTCAATTGGACCTGATGCTCCAATTCTCACATCCTGGGTGTCCTTCTGAATCCTGCGGACTACCCAACAACTCTCTCACCTCAAAACAAGTCATTTCCATTTACAATTTGAAGCCAGCAACCAGAAAGGAATTTTGCCAGAATTTCCATTTCTTTCAAGAGCTAATTCCCAAGGAATGGGGGGAAAACAGGCACCACGCTCTCTTTCAGATCTCATTACATTTATTCAGCTTCATTACTAATTCTTTGTTCATGTGCTGTTCACCCTGGGATCTGCATTTCTGTCTAGTTGCTGCAAGTCAGGGAACCCACCTGAACTCAGGAAGCCTCATCATCTCCCCTGATGCTGATGGGTTTCAAAGTGACAGTCGTTATGTTCAGACAAGCTTCCTGAGCAAAGGGCTTCTCTAAAGAGCGTGCTGTCCAAGGATGAGGCAGCAGCCTAAGGCATTCCGAAGGGGAGCCTGGCATGTGCCCCCACCATCACAAAAGTCCCTGGTTCCCTGCACGACCTGTAAACGCTGGGAGGAGGCCTGGCCTTTAGAAGCCCTGCACGAAGAGGAAGTATCTGACCGCTGCCTGAGTCGTCCTATGCCTGCCCTGGGTTAGAAGCTGCTGTTTTCCTGTGGAGACGTCCAGCCCCTGCTGTAGATCTTAATACCCCATCTCCAGCACACAGGGCCACGCCAGCCCCGGCCAGCTCCGCCTGGTAGCCGGCAAAGCCCAGCCCCGGGGTCAGGGAACCTCATCTCCAGTTACTTTATGCGGATTCAAGAAACAGGTCCCCAAAGAAGCAAAGGAGGAAAACTACAGGAAACGTGCACACATTCACCATGAAATACCCACCCGAAGGACAAACTCGGTAATCCCACCAATGATGTTCCAAACCCGTGATGGCTAGCAGCCGACACATACCCGCAGACCTCAATCCATTTTTATTGTATTCAGGCTGCAGTGTTGTATTTCCTGCCTCCCCTTAGCACCACACATACAGTGTACTTGAAAACAAAAATCTATAATATTGATCCCGCAATGTCACCACAATTATTCTTTTGAAACAGCCATTGAAAACAAATTACATCTGCACTGCCTTTTCATCCGCCCGCTGTGAGTGAGCAATGCTCACCGTGGCCTCCAGCACCCTGGCGTTAGCACTGTGTCACCACCGACAGGACAGCCCGGGGAAAAGCAGATGGGGGAGGGGGTGGCGAGGATGGCAACCAGATCAAAGGGTCGCTTTAGGAAGGCACAGGGGTCTGCCTGGCCCGGTGTCAGCATCCGGGAAAGGTCTGGACCCAGCATGGCTGCGAGCTCGGTGAATCTGAGAAATTCTGAGTCTGTAGACAGGTTTGCTGTCGGGGGCCGGGGACTCCTCCCAGCTCAGTACACCAAATGCTGGTGTTGGGCTGATTCAGCTGACAAAGACTTAGCCACAGCTTCATTTTCGGATACTCAGTTTAAAATCTAATGACAACAAGTATTATCTGAAGCAACGTGGGCTTCACCTCATGGCACGTAATTCTGTTGACCGACTGAAGCATCTATAACAGAGCAGTGGTGTTTTAAAGCAGGAATGCTGCCCACAGTCCCAGCTCTCTACAGTCCAAATTTCAACAGACACCAAGATGACCTTCCCGAAGAAGGTTAGTTGTCCTCTTTCCCAGCCAGCTGCACCCCAGAAGATCCAGAGGTAGCAGACACCCCAAGCTCATTCACCATCCCACCACAGAGCTGAGGCCTGGTACATAGGTGGGGTCCCAGCCCCCAGCAAGATCGTGAACCCCCTTATAATCCACCAGTCAGCTGCCCTGGGAACATCAGCTGTTGGGGGCCTGCCTGTTTGTTTTCAATTGTCAGACTTAGAAAAATTCTCCCTGCACGGTAATTAAATTCCATGCCACCGAGCGGTGGGCAAAGGGAAATTCTTTTGTTAAGGTTTGACCACACAAGTCACAGTGGTGGCTCTTGCAGGCGGGAAGTGATAACTTTGGAGCATTAAAAAAACCAATAGCCTTGTTGACATGGACATGGGAACCTAACCCCTGAAGCCTCCTGGTATGACGCATTGATTTTCCTGTCCGTGTACAGTTCTAAAGCCATCCATTCTGCATGGTCAGGACTCAAAGGGCCAGAGAGAGGAAAAAAATCTGTTCTCTCTGCTGTACCTCCAGGCAAAGTTGAAAAATAAATTCTCCGTTTTGAGAGATGATTTGTTCAAGCCATGTTTAAGAGAATATGATTGCATTAAAAGGGGGGGGAAAATATTTGGTTTCCCTGACCCTCCAGAACCTGCAGCCACTGACCCTCATGCAAAATCCTGACACCACAGACATGGCCTAGCAGGGGACAGAAGCAAGGGTGGGGGGTGGAGGACCTCAGGAATTGGGAAGCTTATTTATTATTCTCCAGATGATATCACGGTGCTGCCCGAAAATTGCTCAAATAATCCTGCCCATCCACCTGTCACTCCTCGGATCCCTCTGCCACTGTTATTTTGCAAGAGCCGCTGTTCCTTCTTGTTGGATGGCTCCTTGTGACATTGCTATGCTCCTGCCTGCTCTCAGATCCTCTTTTCCAAAGGAGTGACAGGCCAGGCTGACTCACTCTTCAGGGTTTGCCTGAGAGTCATTCAGGGCATGACACCTCACCCTGTCCCTGACCCACTGTTCCTAACCGCAATGGGAGCATAAGGCTCCCCAGCCAGCCTCCCAGCACCTCCTCCCATGCTCCTGGGTACCTTGGGGTCCTCATTCAAAAATGCCTCCATGCCACCAAAATCCCTCCCCGTCCTTGGCTGTGACAAGGAGAGACCCTGGGTGACAGAGAAAGAGGCCAGGCTTTGGGAAAATGCGCTGAGACACTGCAGGGGATTCCGTGTGCCTCCGGTCTCACGTGTTCAGGACTTTCAGAGTGTTTAGCTGTTTGAGTTCCAAATAAAGAAAAGAGTCGGTGCTGGTCAGAAGGTAGAGCTCACAGAATGGAAGACTAGTGTCTGAGCTGCAAATTTGCAGGGCCGTTCCGCAAAGCATTACATACATCATTCCTGGTGCAGAGGAATATTGAGCTATTTCAGGGAAGCCAAAAAGGAAAGACCAAAATCAGGCAATTTTCCTGACCTAGACAGAACTACGGACGGAATACAGAAATAGAAAATGCTGGAGTGAATGTTCTTACAAGGTTTGTCTGCATAAACACAGATGCCACATATCCCAAGCGTATACAATGTGAACCCCATAGCAGACTGCATGCATGCACACCGCTGAAAGTCATAAACCCAGTCACACAAAACCTTCCCACCAGACGATTCCGTCTTGCTAGACCTATAGACGTATTCTTAAATTAGGTTGGTGTGAATGCGTTTGTATATTTATTATTAAAATACTTACTGTTCTGCCTTTTGAAGTCGATGGACAAATGATTTAGGAGCGGAAATAGACTAGAAACAAAATTAATGCAAATAATGTGTTGATTTTTTTTTTTAGCTTGATTAGCCAAGCCAATGGAAAATTCTAGAAAACGTATACAATTATTTTAACTGTCACAGGCTGGCAATTGTAATTGACATGATTTGTACGAGATGCAGTGTAATAACTGAATATATTAAAAAAAAATCTCATGCCTTGATTACCAGGAGAACATTACTAGTGCCACAATATTATTAACAACACAATTATCGTGGCATCCCTAGGATACGCTCTTAGCACTTCAATGCATTAGTGAACCTTTGCTAACGAAGAAAAAATTAAAGTACAGCAAATTTCAAAGCACCAGTTGTACCCAATATCATTAAAAATTTATAAAACTTCCCCTGAACATGACAAGTGTTTGGTTTAAATGAAGATCAGCCACAAGGAGAAAGCAGAAATCTTGTTACTCTTTGTCTCCTTCCCTACCCTATCTCTCTGCCTCTCTCTTTCTCCCAGACCTCCCCCAGCCGGCACCACCTCAATCCAGCTGAAATATGTAACCATTACAGAGTGACAGCTTGACACACAATGACCCGTCAGAACATTCATCTCGCAATGTTTTATTTTAGTGAGGAGCCAAACTGCAGAAAAAATAAGCAAGTTGTTTCAAGGCTTGGAAGGAGATCAAACATTTCTGGCATCCCCACTTACCAGACCTTTGATTTACAATGGACTTGTCAGAGCCCGATTAGACAGTGTGTGCTTAAAACCCAACAGAGGCTCCTCAACCGCCCCAGCCCACCGCCATGTCCCCCACGGAGAGCATCCCTTTGTTCCCGGAACCAGCAAGCCGGGCTGAAGCACAGAACTTTGCACCCTTGCAGAAGGGCCAGGCAGCATGTAAAAGGCAATCCGGCTCCAATTAAATCGCTTTTGCCAAGGTGAAAAGAGAGAAGGAGGGAGAGGGGGAAATGGCAAGAGAGGATGCATGCTGAGTTCCTCCCGCCAGTCTCTTTACCTCTTCCTTCCAAGTCAAAAGTTACCATCTTCCTCCCAGGAAAAAAAAAAAAAAAGAGATACCCAGCGATTGCTACCACCAGTGAGCTTTCTCAACCTTATTCAAATGGAAACGCTCAGCTTAAAAAAAAAAAAAAATGAGTCAGACCAAAAGTGCAGGTGTTTAAAATATGTTCATGGTATTACGATTTTTGCTAGTAATTACAACTATGAAAATGGCTGGAAATATATTGTTTCAATTTGTATGGAGAACAATTGCAGAGAGAGAGAGGGCAGCATGATCTGTGCCTGGCATTGGAATGTGTAATTCCTTAACCCTATATGGTGGCACAAGGCTCGCTGGAGCAAATTATGAATACATGTGTTGGGAGAGCTTGAGTAGTAAATTTGGGTTTTGTGCATCCGTAACAATGCAATCTGACATGTGTGATTTATGGAATATTAAGTTAATACAGTATTATGAAATTAGCTTAATGTACTAAAGCTGTAATTTTAAAGTGAAAAACAATGCGACCAGACATAAACAAAATCAACATTAGCATTTTGTGAAAGCCGAAACCGATTCACTCAAAATGTGTCTGCAGAGTCACAGATTTACCTCGCCCAGACAGGCCCAAGGCTCAGGAAAGTTGCAGACCCCAGGACAACAATCTAATCAATCGGCCAAGCTGTTCGCTCACACCCAGATCTGGAGAACCCAGACCCAGGCACGCACCAGAGAGCCAAACCGCCCCCCATCCCCTGGGGAAGTCACCGCAAATTATCCACAGGTCTTCAGAACCAGAGGATCCCCAGACCAAGGTCAGAGGGCCTCTTCATACTGCACCACCAGTGAACTTCACCCTGTAATACCCTTGAAATAAAATCTGGAGAGAGATGGCTGGAATGCCAGGCGTAATCCTGAAAACTTGGGGGCTCAGACCCAGGAATAAATGAGACTCTGAGGCCAAGGAAATCTTGTTGGTTCATAAGAGCAAATCTAGCTGCGAGGTCCTTTGGCTCCTTAGAGGGGCAGCCTACCAGCGCGGCGACTTGTGACAGGACAAGGAACCAGAGACGTTTGGGTTCTGTCAGGCTAAGCCATCCCCCGGCCAGCCCAAGACACCGAAGAGCAGGTGGTGGTGACTTGGGGGAGTGTTGTCTCCCCGGGAGGCTTCCTAGCTGAATGGACGGACCGGGGCCAGAGGAAGGTTCCGGCCGTCCTCCACCCTCCCCCATTAACAACGTCTCACCTTCTCGGGGCCGAGGCTCGGCAGGGACTGAGCAGCGGGAACTGGGATCGAGGATCAGTGACTCTAAACCAGACGGACGTCTGAAACGCCATGTTCTGAAATGAAGGGGAGATGAAAACCCCTTAGAAAATACCGCCATGGCTTGCTTTGCTTTCGGGTGTGATTACTGACAACTGCGGGAGCATAAAGGAATGTCTGGGACCAGGACATGGCCCTTTGGGCCATCTTGCTTCCCTGACCCAAGCGGGCCACCCATGGGTGAGCAACAGGGCGGTAACCCAGACTCAAATCTGAGTCCCAAAATTTGGGATTAAATATGGACCTAAACGTCCTCCAGGGTCATGGAGGAACCAACGCGTGGCATTCTGACGAGCGTCAAAGCTATTTGACAAAGGACAGGGTTCCAAGGACCGCGCCCAGATCCACGTACCACAGGAGGCTGCTTCCTGTTAACTTCGGCGCGGACCGCCCCGGGGGAGGCCGACCCCGCAGCGCACGGAGCCCGCGGTGCGCAGGCGCGGGCCCCACGTGCTCGTGACACGCGGAGCAGAGAGTAAACGTGTGTTCGCTTTTTTCACGGCACTTTCGTTTTAAGATGCCCTGTTCGTGGCTCAGTGTGGTAATCGGGATTATTTCATTTATCTCACGTGTCACCGTGTCTTCATATACTCGCAGTAAAAATAAAAGCATTCTCCTTAAGAAGAAATGGAAAGTCTATGTCAAAGTTAGAGACGAAACAGTCGCTGAGTCCACACTGGAGAAAATCAATGCGCGAATCTCGCGGAGAGAGTCTGTGCCTCCCCCCCGTCTGGCAAAGGCGTCTGGCTGTTTTCTGTCGGTTTGCCGGCTTTTATTTTTAAGATGCCCTGCATTTATTACGGGAGCCAGAGAACCAAGAGCCGAAAGCCAATACTAATGTTTTAATTCTATCCAGTATGTTTCAATGCTCATTTTGCATTTTGCATTAGGAACCCAGCCTCAGTCGATACCTCCCAGCACCAGTGCCGCAGTCGGGCACAGGGGTTTCACCTAAGCTGACAAATGCCTGTGCTTCACAGCACGAGGATAAACGGGCTCGGGGAAGGCACCCGGCTCACCGCTGTTTCCCTCTGCAAAGAGCAAATACATTGTCTAGTCACCACGTGCTTATAGAAAGAAACAGACCACCATACACATGACTCCTAATGTGAGTGCCTTTTGAGGGAGCCACCTTTCTTACTCCAAAATTATGAATATCCAGAAATAATTGCCCACAAGAAAACAAGGTGCTATATCCCAGTGTCAGAGCCAAGCCAAGTAGACCTGAAGTCTACTGGCTCCCCATCTCCATCCGTCCTCACTCCCCTCCTCGGGGCTAGCGGTGCCTCTCCCCACTCTGCGGAGAGGAATGGCAGTGTGGGCAACTTGCTTGATCCTGAAAGGTAAACATGTTACAAATTTTAAAAATTTAAAACAAGTGTATCTCTGCTTCCAGCTCAAATGGTTATTTTTGGTCACCTCCTTCAACCCACAAATGCCCATTATCTTAACCTTTATTTTTTTCTGCATTGTAAATCAAAAGATTTTAACTGGAAAAAAAGAAGAGGGGAGTGGTAACAAACGCTGATGTGAAGGGTCACAGTGAAAGGTTTTCTAAATTCAAAGTCCAACAACTTCAAAAAAGAAAATTACACAATGAAAATTATACACAATGCACAGAGCATATGTGTGTGTCCACGTGTGTATAAAACAGATGGGCTTCCTAAATTCTTTCCATTCTAATAAAACTTCCAAAATAAAATCAGAGTATACGCCTTGATCTCTAAAAAGCAGTGTTTAATGAGCTTTTTCAAGATGGGTCCTCTGCTTCCTGCTTCGGTCACACAGCATCAGGATGGCTCCCACTAATCCTTCTGGAAGAGTTAATAATGCAGCCCCAGAGCTGACAGTTGTATGAAAGAAAATTCTTTCTTAGATCTGTCCCTCAATTGCAGTAACAGGAGCATCCTGGTTTACCTCTTCCACAAACAGCATAGCAACATCTGTGACTCAGACAGGAGAGGCAATGGAAAGAAAAATGCCCTAAAACAGGCTAAATGTCCCCAGACCTGACTGTCAGCCCTTTCTAGCCAGCAGGTGCACGGACCCCCATTCTTGCCCCACTTCTCCAATTATGTATAAACAAATTAACTTCCTGGGCCGGTTCCCTCTGAATTACTCCTTGGTCTCTGAGTGGTTTTCCATCAGGACGAACCTTTTCTTTTGCCTTATGCACCAGCAAACATACTGATACAATTTAAAGGTCATGTTCTTTTCAAACTGACAGAGCCCTCCAAAGTTTTGACGAGGGGCCCTCCAAGCCTCACACCCTACAGGCGGAAAGGAATTAAGTAAAGCAGCCCTTGCTGGAAGCTCAATCATGTGAGCTGATTAGAAAATGCATCCGCAGAGAGGGGGGCCTTGGCAAGGTGACGGCAGCTCATCTCGAAGGAGATGTCACACCGCCAGGCAGAGAGCCCCCGACGCCGGGGTGGGGGGACTACTCGAGGGTCAATGAAGATATAATTACCTTCCCCTGAGAAGCCTCTTCTTTTCCAAATCCCCAATGAACGCCGCTTAATTAGCCTCACCTTTTTATTCACAGACAGTCAAACTTTACCCCAAACCCCAAGACTGAATTAACAGGGAGTCATCTCTTAGACTCCAAAGGACATTTACTTGGTAACTGAAGAACCGCTGAGCACATGGATTCTGCATAAATGCGCATTGCACGGAGACACTGATATGTTTATTTGCAGTTGTGTTTGTGTTATCAGGGGATAGGCAGTTCATTTTTTTTCCCCTTTTTTATCTGTCTCTGTGACAAAAAGGGAATGATTGAAACAGCACTGAGCTGTCAATCACGCCAGCAGATGCGCTCTGGGAATCTGATTAAGGCCCTGAATCTTCTTCTGGTATTATTATTGTTTGTTGTTGTTATTGTTTGACTTTTTTGCCTTACTTTGTCCTTTGATCCAAACCCACTAAGGTTCTCTGAGATGTGACAGTGCTTGAGGGACAGTGTGAGAGGTTCCTAATTCTCTCTGGCTAATGTTGTGTCCCCATGACAATGTCATCTGTCCCAGGGAAGGGGGACCACCCCCCCCCCCAGCAGCAGCCTCCTGGCCACAGCCCTTCCTCCTGGCCTCTCCCTCCTGCCCACCCCTTCTGATTCATCTAAGGGTCTCTCTCTTCAAAAGGGGCTGACTCTCTGGGCCTCCAGAACTCATCTTTAGGGAAAAAAATTGTCCCACCTCCAAACACTTATCCACCAAGAACTGCCATGAATTTGGCTCAAAAAAAAAAATTGTTTTGTTGTGATTGCACACATATCCTGAAAGGCAGCCCGGAGCTTGTTAAATTTTTATTGGAATGCCTTTCCTTTGAAGCTTCTCTCCTAGTTTAATTGACTGCTGAGCATAAGTCCACAGCCTCGGTTGCCCCTGTCATGGAAGGCTGGGGCTGTCATCCTGGAATTCAGTCATCAAATAGATTTTCCCTGTCACTCTTCTTCCCTTGACTTCACACTTCACGTCTCTCCAAAATAAAGTGTCCTCTTCCCTCTCTCTGCCGCAGACACAAGCTGCCCTAACCCTTGACCATTTCCTCCAGCCGATCACACCCCTCTTTTCAGACCTGCCTTCCCAGTCTCCTTCTCGGTGATGCCCCCCCCCAATGGCTGGTATGTACCATGATTATGCATCAGCCCTGCCACATGCAGAGAAGACTTCCTGGAGCAGGTGGCCATTGAATTCAGATTCAGGATTAAGGCATATAGAGCATTGCAATCATCCTGGGAAGCTTGTTCAGAAATCATTAAAAAAAAAAAAAAAAAAAAAAAGCACTGAAGTTCTCATGAAGACCACACACTTGGTGTTCTCAAAACTTGACACTCACAATATTTCCTATCATACCTTTGCAAGTCTTATGGGGCGGGGGATGGGGGAGAGAGTGGCCTGTTTAATGTGAATCAAATAGTCAGTCAACAACTACTGATCAACCTGTATTGCCCACACTCCGGCAATTGGCTGGAGGTGCTACATAAGATACTGCCCTGCTCTCAAGGTACTGTCAGTGTGATCAAGAGACATTAGCCATGTGGTCATTCTGGAAGCACTGCAGGTTAACAGAAACTGATAAGGAGCATGTGAGGATGGAGAGCAAGGGTGATAAAGATTTGGGCCCCCATATTTTCATCTGATCTTTTTTCCTAAATGACCCACATCTGATTGCCCCAGCAGTAACTAACTCTGCAGAACGCAGAAATACACGAGGACCCGCACCATCCAAACTTATCTGTTCCCCCATGAAGAAGGGCTTTACCTTAAAGTGGACGAAGATGTTGCACGGAGTGGACTCCACGTGCCTGCTAAATCCATCTTCCTCCATTTCTAGAGGGAGCTTCAGAATGCACGGCTGCTCACAATTGCAGAAAGGGAATGAATCCAAGCCTTTGAAATAGCTCAGGGCTCTTTCCCTCATTTAAAACTTTTGTTCCTGGAAGAAGTTTAAGGAGGTCTTATAAATGTTTTAAATGCGTCCTTCAAAGGCGAAGGCTGCTCCCTCCTCTGGGGAGTTGACCCTTCTGTTCTCTCTGTGGACGTCAGGCTGGTGCTTCATTCTGCCCATGGGTAACGCCGGGCTGATTGCAACCCCCTCACTCCCGTGCCCAGGAAGGGACTCTCTGTCAATGAGGCCAGGGGACACGGGCCTGCTTGCCCCCAGGGGACCTTACGGACCCAGGGGAGAGAGGTGCTGTGGTTTAAACCTTTGACTACACTTCTACTTATTGTCAACAGCTGCCTTTGAAAATACCTTTCATGGTCAGGGGTGGGTATAGCTCAGTGGTAGTGTGTGCTTAGCACGCACAAGGTCCTGGGTTCAATCCCAGCACCTCCATTAAAATAAATAAATAAACTGAATTGCAACTGCTTCCCCTCCCCCCCCAAAAAAAGGAAAAAAATTGTTTTAATACTTTTCGTGAAATGTATGTGTAATGTATGTCTACTTAGCTGTTCTCATGACAGACACACCCGCTGTGCTACAGCAGAACTGAAGGTAAGCTTTTGAGGAAAAACCTTCTCAGTTGGGTCTATAAGAAACAGTGAAATGAACAGCAGACCATTGTATTTCAGTCTGGTCGTGTGTCTGACAATGGCAGCCCTGGTCCGTGAAAGCCTGGTGTGTACAGGGCCTGTTTCAGGCAAGAAGAAAAAACTCACGGGGTGGATTTGGCCTTGAACGTGGCTTCATGGAGTCGGCTACACTGGGGATGCGTCTGGGGGAGACACTTGGCCCTGGGTGGGACACCTGGCACAGCAAAGTGCTGTGGGTGGTCCCTTTCGTCCTGAGAGTCTGAGTGCGCTCCCCAGCGATGCAGCGCCCGGGGCAGCAGGACTGGGCCATCAGAAACCCATCGTTCTCACGCGTTGGGTTCTCACGCGTTGGGTTAAACCCTTCCCATTTCTTAGTGGAATTGGGCATTTTCCTCTCTGGTGCAAAAGCAATAAAACCCCCGCCAGCCAGGGCTGTGTATCCTTCCTGTGCCACTAACAAGACACATTCTTTTTTTTTGTTCACGGCAAGGAGTGTAAGTATCTGTCTTATGTCACCATTTCTGACAAGTGCTTGAGCACAAAAACAGTATCTTGGCACCGAGGAAATGACCGTCACTTAAAAAGATGTAATGCCCAAGGACACCAAAGGGATAAGAATTCATGGGAGACACGCAATAGAAAAGCCAGCCCCTCCCATGTCCCCAAACCGTCCCGACAAAGCGTGTCAGAACTGGCCCACCCTTATCGGACGCCCCCTGTGCATTCTAACCCCTCCTCCCAGAGCTGATGCCTAACAATTCCACACGCCTCACGGGCTGAGGCCACGGCTAACTGATTGGCAAAGCCAGACTGGGTACAACCGTGGTCCTTTCTCCACTTTTTATCATTTTTAAAATTCCATTTTGCTTCTGGATCCCTGAGAAGACTGAATTCTCAGTTCAGAGTATCACTTGTATCAGCTTGTAGTGCCAAAGCCTTCTGCGTCTGAAGCACCTTGGAGACAGAGCGTTTTGATGGGGAAAAAAAAAAAAAAAATACAACGGCTTTGAATTTCATTACATGACCAACTTCCTTTTTAAAAAATATAACACAGATTCATTTAATCAAATACGGTGTCTATGAACATACGTTATCTGGAAGAGGCACAATAAGAAAAGGTCTGAAAACTATGGCTTATTTATCTATGGGGGCCCCCCACGCTAGAGGGTGATGGTGCCAGCTGGGCTAAAACCTAGCTATGACGATTTGACCATAGTCACTATCAGAACACAAGGAGAGGCAAACCCGCACCTCTAATGAGGGCACAGGCCAACCAGCAACTCCAAAACTTGAAGCAGCAGTCTCTTGAATTGGGGGTGGGGGGAGTCTCACAGCCACTGGGTCCCCCTTTGCTATCCCTCCCTCACCCCTGATGGAGCTCCGGGATGCAGCTCAGTCCCTGAGCCCGCAAAGTGAACACTAATTTGAAAGTCAAAGTCCTTTTTGCAAAAGGACTGACATTCTGAGATAAAGTTCAGACTTAATATACTGAGTCATGGCGATATTGTGTGTTGACAGGATAAGCTGTCTTTAATATTTCTGCTTTAAAAATTACCAACAACTGTTCGAGTTCAGATCAGAACATGTTTTGCTCCGGCTGAGCGGTACCCAAGTTAGATAAATCTCAAGTCTCCTCTTCAGAGACTCCTGATGGGCAGGCAGCATCGTGGAGAGGCGGGGCGGTGTCACCCAGCCTTGCCAATTTATCAGGAGCTCTGGCCCCGCCCAGCCCACCCTCTTCATTCCCCTGTGACACGTCACTCTGGAGAAAGGGCCCTCTCCACCGGCAACACATGCTGCACATCTGCATCCCTGGGGAAGCAGGACTTTCATACAGGATCCATGGGGCTAGAACACCTTGCCCCCCAACCTGAAGTCCCAAATCCCTGGGGATATATGCTCCTGCCTTCCTGCTTATATTCCAGGGCCCTGGCTGGTTTGCACACATCCATCTGGACTCAGAGGGAGGGTTTGACCTCCCAGCTGGCCAGCTATGGACCTCTCCCAGTCTGTCCCCACCGGGAGCACAGCACCATCCCCTTCAACCAGCAGGCCAGACTTCCTGCCCAGCATAGGCTGAAACTGAGGTTCCTTTAAATAGGGAGAGACGGGAGAGGGTTCCAGCTGTCCCTTCACTGGGGAGCGTGAGCCAGTGGCCTCAGTGGCAGTCGGGCATCTGTCTTCCTCAAGAGGGAGGGGAAGGAAAACTGCCTGAATGATTCCTCCCAGGAAAGCTAGAAAGGGGCAGAGGAGAACACAGCTGGGGAAAAACATTCCTGAAAGTCTGCAGACACAAGGACGGGAAAGGGGGCAGGGAGAGGTGTATGTATGTCTGTGTCTTTCAACTAGGCAGCTCAATCTCAGGTTATTTTATTTGACAAATAAAACTAAGCTTCATATTTATGGACTAATGATGTGAGATATTGCTCTTTTATTCGTATCCACTGCTGTTTAAAGACCAACTGTAAATATTCCCGGGATTTTTTGCAACTTTGTGTGGCATCGGTAGGCGGCCCCTAGCACAGCCTTGCAGCTCTGATGATAATGCCCGCTGCCTCAAGGTCAAGGTCAAGGTCACCATTTCACCTGCTTAAGGAAAGTCAGCACCGAGGGAGAAAATCTCTCAAAGGCCACAGCACCGTGTGTTTCAGGAATGACTCAGTGCCAGGCTTTCTGCTGGGCTCGGGGTTTCAAAGCTGGATGGAGCACGCTGGACTCTGGTCCCGATGGTCAGCCATCAACGGGAGTCGGTTGCTGGGGCAGAGAGAGGACGTGTGTGACCATCCCACACCCGGAGCTGAGACAAGTCCCCTGTCCCCGCCCCTGGCCATGGGCTGACGGGCATCCATCCCAAGTGAGGATAGTATGTTAGCTGTTGGTCCAATATGAGTTAAGGACGTATAGTTGCCACCATAACGTGTTCCCTGTCTCTTGACTTCACTGCACCTGCCACCAAAAATAGAAGCAGGAGAAGCAGGCCACCCAGAAAGAAGACAGATCTCTTTGTCTCTCGAGGGAGAAAAGAGCTGTGGGCAGTAGAGGACACGTTAGAGGTGGGCAGGGTCCCCACTGGTCCATGCATTCTGCACAGAGGGTACTGAGCCAGTGGGTAGGAGTGGGCGGAGGAGAAGGCTGACCCGGAAACCAAGCAGAGGCAGAGTGGGTACCAGGGGATGTAAGGTTCTCAGACTTCTCCAGGGACTGAATGTACTGCCTCCCAGCTCTCATCAGGCCCAGACGGTCAGAGCAGGCCATGTGCTGGGGGGGGGGGGGGCACTGGGAGAATAAATGCCTCGGGGTGAATCCAAGTGCCCCTCTCCTTGGGATGGAGCTGAGCGTGTCTTCAGTGAGGGCACTAGGGTGAGGAGAGGGAACATCCCAGCCAGCCCCCATCTCGGGGAAGGCACCAGGCAAATGGGAGTGGCTCTCACGGAAACACCACACCATGTGGCCCCACTGTGGGATGTCTCCTAGCTGAGAGATGGCCCAGACCAGCCATCGCTCAAACAGAAACCCCACCTCAGGCCAAGGGCTTGCTCAGAGAGCCGGGGCCTATCAGTGGGGACAAAGAGCTCCACACAGCATCACCCTACAAGAGGCTGCCTCCACTAGCCACTTCTGCTCAAGAACTAATGAATTTTTATCGCCGATGGTGAGAAAGACACACCTCACCATTGGCTGTTCTGGTTCCTGCCATCCTGCTGGGTGGACCTCAAAGATGCTGGGCACACAGCCTGGGATGTTGCTGACGTCCACAGACTTATCCCTTTGCTCGCTGAGCCGTCTTACGCAGCATCTCACTCAAAGCTAAAAATAACTGGTGCAGACGCCTAACTGCTCCCGCAGGTCCCTAGCCCAGGGCCCTTCCAAAGCATGGGAAGGGATGTGGGAAGATTAGCTCTGGCTTTGCCTCCCAGGGCAGAGACTTGTTTCCAAACGAGGCACCTGCTGGCCTGCCGTGCTCCGGGTACTGTGGGACACACAGATGAACAGGACCAGCCCGGAGCTCGGCAACAAGGCACGGAAACCATGGCAGTGCTGCAGACAGGGTGCTGTGACCAGTCGGGGACCGGGGAGAGGGAGATGGGTCTTATATGGGCAAGGAGTCATCTCAGATGAATAAGTAAGACTTCAGTAGGCAAAGGAGGAAAGATCTTCCCAGGAAGGCAGTGGCACAAGCTAGAATTGCAGGAACAACAGGAACGTGCACTCATTGGGCCTTCTGAGAAAGGCTGGGCTGAGAATAAGACCCAGACACTAGCTCCAGGGGAAAGACCTGCCTGAGACAGTTCTTCTTGCCTCTTCAACTCATCTCCAACCATGTGCTTCTGTGTTCCCTGAGCGTCCATCACACTGGCTCCTCTCACCCCAGGGCCTTTGCACGTGACTTTTTCCAGAGCCACGAATCTTTTGCATCCCCTTGGTTGCCTCCCTTGAACTTTCACATCTCAAGGCCTAAATAGAGCTGACCAGGTATTTTCTCCAGAGCGCTTCTTGCTTTTTGAAGGTATCTCGTTTGTTGGTTTACTTGTCCATCATCTGCTCCCCCAAAGCATATGACCTCCATGAATGCAGGCATCTTGTCTGTTTTGTCCACTGTCTCCAGAGGCTGGGACAATGTCTGCTAATAGTAAACTCTCAATGGCTAACGAACTATCTGGGGAGGGAGTGGGGTAAAGGTACAGCTTGGCCTCTGTGTCATCTGGGTCCCGATCACTGGACTCTGTGGCTGTCCATCCTTTCTAGGAGTTTGTGAAGCAGCATGAGAAACATAGCTCAGGCGGCTGAGAGCCAGCCAGGGCAAAGCCGACAGGCTCTGTGCAGAGTACACTGATCACCTTCCACTTTGAGATGGTCAGAGCAATGGAGACCTCCAGACCTACACAGGGGGCTCACTGAGACACCGGGGCTGGGCAGTTGATGGAGGGAGTGAGGAAATTACACGTGCTACAGAACGCTCTGCCCAGACATCGCTGAGGGGTCTTGCAGCCTGGCCTCCAGGCGCCAGATGCTTTTGGAAAATAGGCTTTCGAAAGAGGCTGCACGCTGGCTTCTCAGCCAGGGCTGAGACATGCCGCTCGGCCGCTGCATCGGCCCCGGAGGCCTGCAGGAAGTGCCGGCTCTCCGCGTGGCGGGCCCAGACTCACAGCCTCATCAAAACCGGCACACACCCCAAATCAGGGCAAGCACTGAGGGACGGATTTCCAGGGCAAGTGAGAGCTTCCAGCGGGACTCTGGAACACGGGGCCCTTCAGAAGGGAAGGTGTTCAGGATACAGAGGGAATATAGAAATACAGGGGAGACCACAGTTCATGTTTCAGCCACTGAGGACCCAGGAGGAGAGGAGAGGGGTGAGCTTGTGGGTGGGGAGGGAGCCCCGGGTCACCTGGGGGTGGAGTTCCCAGCTCCCAGAAACACCTGTCGGGTGAAGACTCTGCAAATCTCCGCTGCTTTCAGCTGCCCTGAGGAAGTTTTAAAGACAAGATCTTTGAACTCAAGTTCAACCACTTACTAGCTTTTTTGGGGGCTCGGGCAAATGATATGACCTCCCTCTCAGTGACCTACAGTTCTAAGCTGAAAATACTGAGGTTGTCACCAGCTATGTCTGTGGGTTGTTAGAGAACTAAGCAAGGTCAGCCTGCACCCCCTCAGGTGCCCCCCACCCCTTGCCTTCTGTTTGTGCTCACTACTGTTCACAGCGCTTCTCCCTAACGCCCCCGCTGTCTCTCTTTCAGCACCCTGTCCACGAAACCCAGTGGAGTCTTTGGGTCTGAAAGGTGAGCCCAGCAGGACATATCCCACCCTAACTGAAGGTTGGGGGTCCCCAGGTCACCCACCCCGCCCTCTATCCCGGTCCCCTCTCACCACTGCCGCCCCACGCTCCTCCTCTCTCTGCACGGCTAACCTGCCGGGATGGTTCTTTGCCCATTTCTTCCTCCTCCCAAGATGGATGTTGAGACTTGAAAATCTGCATCATAAGAAGGTGATATCTGGGGCCACAGAACATCAGAGACTTGGGCCCCACAAGGATACAGAAAATCTCCATTCGCCAGTCCTTGTGCACTTGGTCCTTCCCCGAAAGGAAATCGAAACAGGAATGGCCATGGGAAAAAAACATACCAGAACCATGATTATCCAAGTCTCATTTGACCAAAGGGAGTAGGGTGGAGGAGAAGAGAGAGCCCTTCAGAAAACTCTGTATTTGCAAGGAAGAATCGCAGGCACACCTCCCAGCATCCCAGCCAGCGAGGGGCCGGGCTCAGGAAGTTGGGGGTTTCCCAGAGGAAGCAGAAGATGAAGCGTTTGTGTTTTGTTTGAATTGATAATGATGTCAGTTTCAGTTATGGGCTCATTACAACAAACCTGGGACGTATTAACGGCTCTTTAATTGAATTTGGAAATAAGAAGGAGAGTTTTGAACAGTCTTGTGAAGAGTGGATACACGGGCCCCCACGGTGACTGCCGTCAACTCTCAACAGAGATGCAACGCAGCGTCCCCCACCGGTAGCTCCCTCTCACACTCCCAGGGCCCCAGATGTGCACTGGGAGGCCATCTGTATCAGTCCTGAGCTCACGGGGGCCTAAGGAGAGAGCTGAGACCAGAAGGCATTCCCAGAGATTGAGAGCAAGCCCTATGAGGATGCGGCATTTTATTTTTTTATTCCAAACCAACAACAGAAAAGGGACTGCAGACTGTCCAGCCCCGAGCAGAGACCCCTCCTGTGAGCCCCGAAGGGCAGGTGGCAGCCCTCGCTGGACGATGCAGATGCTCCCTGTCTGCCTTTCCCACCGGAAGAGGAGCCCCTGGCCACATCCTCTTGGAATCCTAGGAAGTCTGCATAACCGTTTGTAGAATGAACAAGGAATGACCTGTGGGCTTTTCCTTTTTTCTCTCACCCTCTGCTTTCCCCTTTACCTGCTTCTTGTACGACTCGCTCTCCTATCAACCCCTATGCAGCCCCTTCCAGAAAATCCTTGTCAATTATCCAGGATGTGTGCTTCTTTATCTACTCCATGCCTTTATCACCCCATGTAAGTACGCATACTTACACACACACCACGTCCGCACATACTACATATTTGGGGGCAGGGAAGAGAGTTGCCAGATTTAGTAAATAAAAACACAGGACATCCAATTAAATTTGAATTTCAAGTCAACAACACATTTTTTAAACTATTTTCAATTATGCATTTTTTGTCCAAAATACAAACGTATTAAGCATCCTGGGCATAGGGTGGTTTTCTTCTTTTGTCAAATCAAATTGTAGATTAACACATTATTCTCTCTTAGGCTCCATGGATAGCTCTCCAATCCAAGAGATGTTTGCCAGACACGTTCTTTTTAACAGATGCATAATATTCTGTGGTGTGGCACTTCCTCAACTGCCGGGCAGTTACCTCTACCTCTGCGTGTCACTGTGGTGTTGCTTAGTGAATTCCCACCCTCAGCCAAAAAAAGGGAAGACAACATGATTGGCTCTGTTCTGCCTCCTTCAATTAGCTGCCATGGCCACGTCAGACCAGAAGTCCATGCCAGGAGAGCCCATTGCTCAGAACAGCCAGCCCCGGGAGACCCGATGGCTACATCAGGAGCCATGGGTGGGGAGGAGGGACAAAGGAACTTCGAAATACCCCTTTTCAACAAGGACCAGAACAATGGAGATGCAGAAATCTGGACAGACCCATTTGCCAAAACCCACACCGCCGTAATTATCATGCACAGCCCACCCCCCGCCTCCCCTTCCATCAGTCCTGTCTTTAACTTCATCCTCATTGCTGAAAATCCCCAAAATAAAAAATACATACCAGCTCGGCTGACATTACAGCAACAGCATACGCCTCATTTTACCAAACATTTAACTCCCTCTAAGGACCCCGCTCAGAGACACGGGCACGTTGATGGGAGCTGTACAAAGGTCAGTGATTTGGAGGCGCTTTCCGACAATTTGCCAGGATTTTGGCATTTGTAAGCATCCATAGGACAGCTCTCTAGCAAGCTGACCTTGACAGCGAATGGGATAAATAAACCTTCAATTTACCCCCTCCAGCTCTCCGCGAGCCGGGCCGGTCCCCACGGAGCCTTCACCTGTCCACATCGTTCAACTGCCTGCAACTTCCAACTGACGAACATCCACAGCTCGGCGGCCCAGTGACAAACACCATCTAACAGATAAGGCTTCTGAAAAGTCAAAGCCAATACTGCTTCCATTGAAAATTTAATGCCGGCTCCATCTTCGCCCATCACTCTTCTGACTGTTGCACGTGTCCCAAGAGGCCCTTGCAGCTAAAGCACTGCTCCATAACAGGTAATGACGTGGCATTTAATGATACTGTCCAAAGTGATCCCGGTCTTTGGGAAGTAATGTGCACTCATGTACCAGATAAGCACCGCCAAACGGACTGAGCCGCCGTATCTTTCACGGCCCTGTCACCAGATACGATGTGACACATCCCGGGCCATCCTACCTGCCGCTCCCCCGACCCCGTGCGCTTGCCGAGCAGAGCTCCAAAGCGTTCAGGGAATTCAGGCAAAAGGTAGGATGGGAACATACCCGTAATTAAGTATTCACAGCCTCTTTAATACTTCAGTGCTCTTGGATTCGCTACTAAAATCTGTGAATTATCCCTCATTGAAAAATGTCCTTAATCGACTCTGACATGTTTTATTGGAGGCAGAAAAAATGTTTCAGTATGATAGATAAGGTTAAAAATGTTACTACTCTGATCATTTACTCTTGTGCCTGGCAAAAAAAAGAAAAAAGAAAAAAAAAAAACCTCCAAAGCCAAAATCCATTTACATCATTCATCGGAGGCAACAGGAAAAAAAAAAAAAAAAAAAAGCCTTATCTGACAGCCCATTTTAGCTGATGGGACAAAGTGCACATTTTCCATTTTCTGACAAAGTTATGTTGTTTATGTAGATAAGGAGAGAACAACTGTAGCATTTCCGCAGCCCTCCATGAGGCTTGGAAATGTGGCTTCCGCGGGGAAGCAGCTCCAGGCCACGCGGAGCGCTGCGCCACCAGCAAAATAACACCTTCAGGCTTCAGCCCAGATCACGCAGGGCTCGTCTACCTCCTCAGAAGCAGCTGAGGGTTTTCAAACAGCTCCCAGATCCCCGCCGGGATGCGTCATGTGACAACTCTACACGCACAGAAGCACAAAAAGGCCTTCCCTCCTCAGCATTCGTTCCAGGATGCTGCCGTGGGGACCAGGAAACCGGCCCAGACGGAGGAAGCTTTTGGAAGCTGGTTTATTGTGGAAATGTGGAGTCTTGCTGTTTCCTCTGCACTTTAGCTGGTACCAGTGAACCCACGGGTGGAAATCCAAGCTCCCGGAGCGCCACGACCCCAGTTAAACCCGGGTACATCCCGGGAAATCACCTGCAAATCCTGTTAACCCTTCACCAGTCATTCATCCAAATACGACCTCCTTCCAGACCTCACACACGTGTTCCCCTAAACAGACTCACTGTTCTCCCATTACATCGGTCAAGATCTCGGGCCCAGAGGCAGTGGGTCTGGTCCTAACCTAGTCGGTTGGGAGCAAACCTTGGGTTCAAGGCTAACCAGTTGCCTGATCTTGGGCCAGTGACTGACTCTCCCTATGACTCACCGGTAAAGAGGAAAGGCGGGCAGAGGCTGAACCTGCCAAACACCTTTCCCAATGCCCTGCTTACATGGGCTGGCAGTGTTTGGTGTCAGGCGAATTTGCTCTCCAACTCGGGCTGGTGAGGACATACTCAACCCAGCAGACTGGCTGCTCAGAAACATGTCACTCACTGGTATTTTCTAAAAGTGAGTCTGTCTTAGGCCAGTCACATACAGGATTGTTTTCCAAATAGACTCCTGTTCTGAGGGATTGAAGTTCATGACAAGCCCAGCAGACACTCACTTCTTCAACCCACATCTGGGGAAAAGCATCTCAACCTGAGTTTTCCTGATGAAGGTCACTGGGGTCCGATAAATCAGCCAGGAACTCCACAGGAAAATGGTTACAGACCAAACAATGCGATTAAACAGGAAGCAGCAGCCAGACTGAGAGGAGAAGTACACAGAAACTAAAATGATGCTTCCTTCCGAATCCATTCTCCTGGGCAGCCAGTGAAGACCCTTCATCTTTGAATCTCATGGACCAAGGCCACGTGGATGGGTAGGCCTTGCACATGCATTTGTTTTGACTTGTACTTTAAAAAAACAAAAAGTTTAATTAGGCTGTCATTACAGAGCCTTCCTTGACAACTTGCACAACCTGAGAAGGCAGCAATCGCATAGACTTGACGCCAGTCACACATCCTAGAGTCAGACTCACTGACCAATCGTAACCAGCATTTATCAACTAGTAACAGTAAAAAAAAAAAAAACCCTTCCACATGGAAATATACCATCTTTTGGGGAAAAAAAAAAAGAGGGGGGTTCTAGGCCTACCTCCCATTTCTATCAGAAGTGGGACGAACATTCTGCCTCCCTGGCCAGTGCTCACCGAGATAGTCGAGGTCACAGGAAACACAAGACACTGTCACAGACCAGAGGAGACGAAGGAGACTCAGTGACTGAATTCAGTGGAATCCTGGACTGGATCCTGGATCAGAGAACGGATGTTAGTGGGGAAACTGGTGAACCCAAATGAAATCCGAGGTTCTGTAATAGTAACAGGTCAACATCGGTACCTGGGTTCTGACCAGCGTACCGGGGAGTGTAAGTTGCTAGTGTTAAGGGGAACCAAGGTGAGGGGTACCTGGGAACATTGTGTATGATCTTTGCAATTTTTCTGTAAACCTACAATGATTCAAATTTTTCAAATTTATTTAAGAAAAAAGTGAGAAGAACCAAACCAAGACCGCGTCTTATCCCTGCCGCACCTCACTCGTTGGTTTTGGCGCCCAGAGCCCGGAGCCCTTTGAATTTGGGACACCCCTCCCCTAGTACCTCCCTTAGAGGTCGTGTGGGTGCTGTTTCCTGGTGCACATGCCCTCCTGTCTCCTGGATGTCCTGGTCCACTTGCAGTACTTGGGGTTCTTGTGGGAGCCTGTGGGGACCCCCAAAGCTTGGTGGGACCTCCATAAGCTGAGAGTAAGGGAAGCAGGGACTCCCAGGACAGCTCCAGGAGAGACAGCACGCCCACCAGGCCTGCCCAGGAGTGCACCAGGGGGGCTGGAAGGAGCTGCCTGGGCCGGGGCCCCTTGCAGGGCAGAGAAAGCAGCCAGGCCCCCCAGAAACTGAGGAAGGATGCTAAGCCAAGCACCCCAGAGACCCAGCCCAGGGAGGGGTGCCAGGAGGCCTCCACTATGGTCCATGTCAAGAAAGTAGGAGCCCCCAACCCCTGCAGAACGCCCTACATACCCCACCCTGGTGTCCCACCTGCAGAGTATGGGCTGCACCTTCCCCCCAGCTTCCAGTGCAGAGCCGCCAATATCTCTATCAGCAAGCATCTTACCCTCCCCTCTGAGGACGGGCCACCCTTGCTCATGTATGTCTCCCCAGGGCTGAGCACAGGGTCTCAACTCTGAGGACTTCTGCTGAATGACGAGACCCACTGGACCAGTCCCAGGGCTTTCACCTGGCCAGGCACGAGGGCTGTCAGCCAGTCAGCACCCGTGTGTGCGGGGCCCTTTGACAAGCCCTGCCGGGAGACGGACATGCAAGGCGAGCTCCCTGAACTCCAGGAGATGACAACCCTGCCAGAGTGACCATCTCCAGGCCACAGAACAGGTTACTGGAGGAAAGCATGACCTGAGGGCAGTGCCCTCGGACAGCCCAGGAAGGGGCTAGAATTCCAGCAGGACTTGAGGGTGGGTGAGATTTCATCAGACACTGATGGTCACTGTGGGAGAGAGACAGGGGTGGTTAAAGGGGTGCGAGACAGGGAAGGGCAATGTGAGGGCAGAGAAGGGCAGTGGTGTGCAGAGGTAGGTCCTGCGTGACTGCAGCTTAAGATGTGTTGGGCGTGGGGGGCGGGGGTGGAGGCAGCAGCAGGGCCAGCTACAGGAAGTTGGGAACTTCCCTGCTACCCCTGGAGGAGGGTGTACAGTCACGGAAGCACGCAGTCATCCCTGGAAGCAAAAGCAATCATCAACTGCTGTCTCGAGAGCATCCTGGAACCACATCCCTGAGAGTGAGTGTACTACAGAGTCACGTTACTCCTATAAAACTCATCAGTGTCCTCAGACTGGCACCATTACCATGCATAGGGATTTTGTGTATTAACAATGTCGGTATTTTTTAAGGCAACCATTTTACATATAACTCAATGTTTTTAATTTTATTTTGACATGACTTCATTTAAAAATTTTTATTGATTTTTTTATTCAGATTTGTCTGGGGCCTCTGTCCCTGACCCAGTAGCTGGCCACCTCTAGCTAGGGCCCAATGCTTAGGTTTGGAGTTCAGCTCTGCCTTTAACTGTGCACGTTGGGCACCCTCTGTGCCTCAGTGTCCTCATCTGTAAAATGGGCATAACAAATCCAGCATCTACCTAGCAGAGTTGCCATGAGGTTTAAATGAGCCAATATGTGTCAACTGCTGTCCACAGACCCTGGTACATAGAAATCACTGCACATTCCTGGGGGTGGGACTAGGTCATAGTGATCCTGAGGGCTGGCTCTGTGGGGGAGGCCCAGCTCAGGCCTTCACAGACTTGAGCCCCACCTGAGCCCCGGATGGGGAGCAGAGGAGATGAAGTTCCACTCCCTCGCCCCAGCAATCAGCCCCCGCGAGCTCCCAGCTCCCCGCCACCTCCCCGCACATCTCTACCACAGAGGCCTGAATTTTACAGAGCCTGTGCTTTGTTTTGTTTCAGAAATAGGGTAATAAAATGAGTGTATCTTTCTGGTTATTAATTTTCTAACTTTTTTTTTTTTTGCTTATTTATCTAAATGGAGGACGTTTTATTTCCCAAGCAGCTGCTATATGAAGTGTGAGGAGCAGTTGAAAACCCAGTTCTGTGTGTGGCTGAAAATCTATCAGTTGAGGTTGGAAGAAACATCTTCTCCCCTTGCTGGAAAGTAGAGGAAAAAAAGAAAGAAAGAAGGCTTTGATGACATTTTGTTTGTTGCTGCCTTCTTCAGGTAACTGTCTCCTCGAGTCAGACTGTCAGGCTGGGCCCCCAAACCCAGTTCTTGCCCTGTGCTGACCAGGCCCAGCTGCTCCCAGACTTCACTCCCAGGGCTGCTACACCCCTGGGCTGCAGGCAAATGGTGCAGATGGGAGTCGGGGTGATTGGCAAGATCACGGAGCCAGCTGGGTAACTGGGCTGGGAGAACGAGGGGCTCAGGATTCAGGGCCAGGGTGGGCGTGGCTGGCTGGGTCTGTCAGAGTCGGTGGGCATGGCTTATGGTTGGACCTGAGAGCCAAATTTCCTCAGAGTCTGCAGAGCTGTTGCCCTCTGGCTCTGTAACATCACCCCCAACTCAGACCAAAGTATAAGCCAGGCCTGACCCACCTGGAGTTGGAAAAGAGCAATCAGCCCTTCCCTTTCATATTTAAGCACCCGCTCTGTCAGTCACCAGGTCTGGCAGGTGAATATATCTTTTAGTAGTAGCTACAGGTGAGAGGGCTGAAGCGCTGGTGCCCAGTGAAAGAGAAACCCGATAGCGATCCAGAGAAAACGCTTGGCGTCTCTAATTCCTGCCCTAAGCACTGCCGTGGTGGTTAATCTTACCTGCCAATTTGACGGGGCTGCAGGATGCCCAGATATTTGGTCAAACGTGACACTGTGTGTGCCCATGGAAGTGTTTTTGGTTGGGATTAACGTTTGACTCGGTGCACTGAGTAAAGCCAGTTGCCCTTCCCGATGTGGCCGGGCCTCATCCAGCGCAATGAAGGCCTGAATAGAGTGAAAGGCTGACTCTCCCCCCAAGTAAGAGAGAATTCTCCTGCCTGACAGCTTTCACGCTGGAACGTCAGCTCTTCCTGGTCCGACCGTGGCCGGCCAGCCTCCAGACCCAAAGTAGGATGTCAGGTCTGCAGATGTGGACTTGCCAGCATCCGTAATCATGTGACCCAATTTCTTATTTTATATATTCTATATCCCTGATGAATACAACGACTCCGCTGAAGAATCACAGCCAGAACTTTACTACCTGGTTGCTGGGAACCACACTGGAGGGAGGGTCAGGTGCGGGCATTCTCAGGAAGCCATCCTCTCAGCAGAGTCTCTCACACCAGAGGACCCCCCCCCAGGCAGTGGAGGAGAGGAGGGAGGGGGGTGGGGGGGGCGTCCTGGAGCCAGCGGAGGGACATAGGTGTGAAGCCACAGGGTGAAACGGCATGTCTTGCTAGAGTTCATTTCATATGCTCTAAGGAGGCTCAAACAGAACCTTTTACATTAAAGCAGATATAGATATTAATAAATAGAATGCAAACTTTGTATAAACTGGAAAAAAAAGTTCCTAGATGATAGAAAAACTTTACAATTGCAGTAAGTGTTGTACATTCTACCGCCAAGATCCCTTTGTCCCTGCGGTGGCTCAGGGGTGGGCTGCACCACAAGGGGAAGAGCCCAGGGCGACGGGGACGCAGTGGATTGGCTGGTCTGTCCTACAGCTGACTGCCTTTTAAGTCCTGAAGTCAGATTCAAAGGTGGGAGCCCAAACCTGGGGCATGCCTTGGACCTCTAACTCAGTGGTTCTCCCCTCTGCCCTGCGCCCATCAATGTGCCCAGCAGTGACATGACTTTCCTCCAGAGAGGAAGGTAGCTCAGTGGAACTGATCTTGAAAGTCCCTCCTGGGCCCCAAGGGGAAGCTTTCAGATTTACTCTGCTCCCCACTGCGACCTTTCCCCGTGGAATCCCCTCACCCCATGGTCTGGGCAGTACTGACAGCATCCCTCTGTACCTCTGAACTCCAAGCAGAAACTCAAGCTTGTGGGTCTGGGCACAGGGAAAGGCATCTCCCACTATGTTTGAACCAATCTGAACTCGAATGCAAAGATGTTCAAGGCCCCCCTGAGGCCTTTGTTGGGTCAGGGCCACGTGCTGCGCAGGAGCCAGCACTGTGCTGCACAGACTGAGCTGAGCTGCGACATGTGTTCCTCCCCGGCTCCCATCAGAGCCACCTCCCAGCTTCCCAGGAGGCAGGCAAACCCTAAACCAGGAGTGAACGGGCAACAGACTCCCAGACACAGATCTTTTTATTCCCCGGGCTGGAGGATGGGGCTTGACCACAGGACTAAGGAGCCTTTATTTCACTCTGCTTGTTACTTGACTTCAAATGTGTGCACGTGTGTGGGCTCACGCAGGCAGGCGCGCACACACACACTGGCACAGCTCTAGATCACGCCTCTGAACCCTCCCAGGGTTCCCCCAAGCCTGATTCACTTAAGAGTCACTCTCTCTGTAACTTTCTAATTGCCACTCCCCCATCATGCCCACAGTCTCCATGCAGCCCTGTTTTCTCACCCCCTCCTCCCCCTCCGTCTGTCTGTGACTGCTGCCTTTTCTCCTCCCATCACGCCCGGCGGCTCCACGGGGCCAAGGCCATTGGGTCAGACTGAAGCCGGGGAATCCGATCTAATGCTTTTGAGGAATCATGTGTCCTCCTCGAGCTCCCCGATGTTTCAGTGAGGTTGACCTCGGTTTCCCTGACACCTGTTTCCCACGGGTATGAGATCAGAGGAATGCATGGGTACTTAGTCTGTGAGCCTGAAGATTATTGGCGTTAACTGCATTTCTGGGACAAAACACACTGGATTGTGATGGACTTCCTTTGGTTTTCTGTTCCACACTGTCTGTGGGCAACACGACACCATTAATCCCTCTTCTCTGTTCTCTCCTGAACCACAGGGGCTGGAAACCACATTTTCTGGAATCTCTTGGATGCTGCTGATGAAAGACATTTGCCCAGTATTTAAAAAGCAGAAATCTGATCATTCGTCCTCTGATGCAGTGGGCAGATGTGTGGGCTCTGCAGATAGGAATTTTGCAGCAGCCTGCAAAGTACCCGGCTATGTGCTGAGGGTGCCTGCAGTCATCACTGGTGGTTTCCAGCAAGGTGTTCACTCTGAAAGCCGGAAGCATGCCTGAGAGCCAAGCCATAACCCTGACCTTCATCCCACCGGCCTTTCCAGTGGTTTTGGAAGCATCACATCCTGTGTTAACTTGAGACAGCCAGAGTGATTCCTGTTTTCTTCTCTAATATAGCTGGTCATGAAAAAATTACCAAGCATCACTGTGTGTCTAATTCAGTGTCTAAATGGGAATATCCAAGAACACGGGCAAAAAACAAGACACAGCTGTCATCTGAGCACTCTTGGCACAGAGAGTGAATGACGCTGATTAGCAGCGGTGATCAGTATTTCCACCCCGAGCTTACTGAGACATGTTCCACTGTTTGTCCCATCTCACCTGTCATTTCACAAGGCCCTTGAGGGCAGGGACAATATCTTTTCTTTTCTGTATAAATTAAATTCCTCTGTAATAAACTCTAAGTAATCATCCAAATCAGTGGCTGTCCTGTATCTTTATAGCATTAAATATTGCTGGCAAACATGTTTAACCCTTTGAGAATCCTAGAGCTTTGGAGAAGGAATCATGTCACATGATGCTAACCACAAGAAGGGATTTGAGCTGGTTTCCCCATGGCCTCCCAGAGAGCTATGGATTCACTGCAGACCCAGGACACATGGAGGCTGGTAGGCAGTGCCCTGGGGAGTCTTCAACTTTGCTGTTCAGTATGCCCTGTTCCCACTTCCATCAGACTGCCTTCGGTCTCCTTCTCTTAAATGATGGCCACAGTCCTCTTCTGCAACTGTTTTAGGAATTCTCTCTCGGAGGTCATGGAGAGCCTGATGAGCTGTTTAGAGGCAGAGAAATGAAGGCAAAAGGAAAAGCAACTTCATTCCACAAAGAGTTATTTGAGCACCTACTGTGTACCGAGCACACTGTGCTAAGTTGCTGGAGATACAGGAGTGAGCAGACAAGCTCACAGCACATGTTCTAGAACTGAGACCACCGATAAGCAAGTACGTAAACGAGTAACCTAGTCACCTCTGATAGTGAGAACTGCAGGGCAGGAAACAAAGCAGGTGATGTGATAAAGAGTGAGCAGGTGGGTGGGCGAGTAGGCAGGTGTGTCTTCAGACATAAGAAGTGCAGAAGACACCTCTGGGGAGGTGAGGTGCAAGGGGCTGTCTCGGAGAAGAGCTGGAGGGAAGCATCAAGGCAGGAGGAACAGCAAGGCAGGGAGGAGCCTGGTATGTTGAGGGACAGAGAGAAGGCCAGCCTCCCAGAGGTGGGAGGGAGAAGGGGCCAGTGGCACAAACCAAGGTCAGAACCAAAGGCCAGGCCAGAGCACTTTGGGCCTGACACATATGTGGAAGGAGCTGGATTTTATTCCAAGGTGTTGGGAAGCCATAGGAAGACATGACACAGCTCCTGGCAGAATCAAGACTGGTACCCACTCCCCATATACAAGGCTCCCACCAGCAGGCAAAACCCTATCCATCAACATGGTGTCAGTGCCCTCACCCCCAAGCTCTGCATCCTTGAGTCCAGAAGGAAGGATGTCCACTCTCACCATTTCTATTCAACATAGTATGGGAAGCTCTAACCATAGCAATCAGACAAGAAAAGGAAACAAAAGGGATCCAAATCAGAAGAGTTCAGAAGTGCCCTTCCCCACATCTTGAGATGAAGTCTTGAACCCTAAGCCCATCTGGTGATCCTCTTGTGACACACTCAGACTGCAGGATCTCTTTAAAATCACAGTGCACAGAACTTAAGGCACCACTGCAGGCACGCTCACTGCCGCTCCTCATCCTGGACCTCAGCAGACGTCATCTCCAGTCAAGTCAGTGTCTGTTAGGAATCCCGTCCCAGTGAGCCTCCCATGGAGCACACATGTGTTCCTGTCTGTCATCCATCCATCCTTTGACTCATTAAACACACATCATGTGTTGAATATCCACTTGGGCCAGCCCTGTGCCTGGTATTAGGACACAGTAATGACCAGGCATCAAAGTGTCCCTGCCTGTGTAAACTGTCTACTGCAGCACACCAATTACCACAAACACAGCAAAATAAAGCAACATCCATTTATTATCTTGTCGTTTCTGTGGGGTGCGGGGGTCGGTACAGCTCAGTTGGGTCCTCTGCTCAGGGTCTCACCAGCCACAATCAAGGTGTCTGTCAGGGCCGTGATCTCACCTGAGGCTCAGAGTCCTCTTCCAGGCTCATTGGGTGTTGGCAGAATCTAGTTCCTTGCAGTTGTGGGACTGAGGTCCTCAGCAATGGGAGGCCACCACAGATCCCTGCCATGTGGCCTTCACAACATGCCAGTTTGCATCTTCAAGACCGACAGGAAAGTGTCTCTACTGCTTCAAGTCTCTGACTTCTAGAACTGCTTTTAAAGGGTTTGCCTGATTAGGTCAGGCCCACCCAGGGCAGCCTTCCTTTTGACTGACTGAAAATCAGCTGATTTGTGACCTTAATTACACCTACAGAATCCCTTCCCTTTTGTCATGCACCATGTCATATTCACAGGTCTCACCCACACTCAAGGGGTGGGGGTTACACAGGGTGGGCACACCAGGGAGCAGGAATCTCAACTGCCTACCACACTGCCCTGGTGGAATTTCCACTCCAGCCAGGATGGCAAGCCTTGACATGTGGTTGGAGAGGTGGCGAGTGGAGAAGCAGGTGCTGTTGGGGAGCATCTCGGCTCCATCCTCGGCTGCAGAAGGGTCCAGATGAGAGCTGTGCCCACCACTGTCTGTGCCCCAGGAGTGCAGCTCCGCTTCTCTCTGCTCACACACGCTCCTCACACATTCAGTGACAACTGGCAGTGGCTTATTCATCACTTCAGCTTGCAACTTTCTGCTTTCTCAGACACCCACTTGAATAGCCTGACATTTTCTGTAGCGCCATAACATTCTGTCAGTTATTCACATCTCCTTCTCACACTGATCACCTTTTCTGTGGGATGCTCGGCCCTTCCAAATTCTAGTGGGCGATGCTTACCAAGAGGTTCAGAGTCACTCTCCTCACTGTCCACACCACTGGATTTCCAATAAAGTATGTTACATGCCACCTCAATCATCTCCCAAGGCAGACACAGTGTATGCTCCAATCTTAGGATAGATGCTGCCTGAACAAAGGCAGCTCACCTGAGCAGAAATTCCTTCTCTGCCTATTACAAGGGGCCTATTTACAGATCCCACAGGTAGACAAAATTGTCCCCACACTGTTTTCCTGTCTTCCCATCTGCCGCATGTCTGCCTCATCAGCAGGACCTGCTGCCCATCCTTCGGCTGCCATGCTGACCACCACCACCTCTCCCTGACCATGGAAGCCCTCACTAACCTGTCTTCTCACTTCCTCCCTTTCCTTTTCTAGTCCTTTATCCATATCACAACAGGAGTGGTCTTCTGAAAAAAAAAAATGATGCATCACTGTCCTTTAGGAGCCACTCACTGTACTGAGGATGCAATGCAGGACTTGTTGGGCAGGACTTGTCACCTACTTACCTCATGTGCCCATCTCAAGCCCTCCCACATTCCAGGTTCTGGCCTCATAGGTTTTCTTTCAGCTCCTTGGGTTCCTTCCAGGGCTGGATAAGCATGCATGTGCTGTTTTCTGCACAGACTGCTTCCTCCCACCCACAGGCAAAAGGATAAATCTTACAATAAATAGTGTTGGGACAAATGGACAACTGTTTGGAAATAAAAAACAATGTTTAGCTCCTGTAAGGTTCCTGTCTAGCCTTCAGGATTGGACTTAAACACCAGTTTCTCAAAGTAGAACTCCCCCAACCACACCAGCTAAAACAGGCTCCCTCTGCAATTCTCCATCATACCACCTTAATTGTGTGCTTTGTATTACATGCTCTAATTGTCGATTAATTTATTAATTTTCTCATTTACTTTTTTTTCTTGTCTCCATACTAGAATGGAAATTCCAGCAAGGCAGGGACCACATCAGTACAGCTCATCATCACTTCCCTGGTCACCATGTTACCTGGCACACAGCACAAGCTCAGAAAACTTCTGTAGGATGAAAGAATAAATGATTGGATGAATGAATGCAATGCTAACTCTGTGGTGTGAAAAATGTAAGTCCATCGTATGAGCTGAAATGTAAGAGGGCAGAAAGGAGGATCTTGTCACACTTTATAGTAGAAGCCATTCTAAAGGTACTAATAATTAAAACAGTAGCATTTCCAGTGAAGAGTGGATAAAGAAGCAAATCAATGGAATAGAATCAAAGATCAGATAAGCAAACATGTCCTTTGAATATTCAAACAGTTGCTTTTCAAATCAGCAGGAAAAGAAAAAATTATTCAAAATTTGATCTGGGACAACTAGCTTATAACAAGGAGAAAAAAATAAGCAGATTCTGACTTGGTTACAAGGAAATAAATGAATTTGAAATGTCATCATTTCATCAGAATGGAAAGTTAAACCATAATATTGCAGAATAAAATTTCTGTTATAATTAGAATGTAATCCAAGAATGAAGATATTCTAAATACGACACTAGAGAAAACATTGATATATTCGACCCATGTGAAAATGAAAATGTCAAACTTAAAAACAATTACTGTGGCATCAAGACTTCCAGCCGTAATGGAGAAAGAGATCAACAAACTTCCTCCCTCATAAAATAACTATAAAGCTGGACAAAGTTGTCAAAAACAAACATTTCAGGACTCTGGAAGTTGCCCAAAGGCAAACAACAAATTGGAAGTCTTTATTCATGAAAAACCTGATAGAACTTTGAGTAAGAACAGTGGGAGTCTGCAGCTTTCTTCCTAGGGCTGCCCCAGTCTACTTCCCCAGCCCAGTTGGCACAGTGGTTTTGTCAGGGCAAAGCTGGCTGGGAAGGACAGCACTTTCACTGCCAAAGGGGGCTGACCTGTTTTGAAGTGGAGGACAAATCAGCACCTGCTGGTGCTGTCAGTAAAAGTTACAAACTCTGAAGAAAATTAATGGGGGAAAACCCACAGCTGTGCTGCGGGAAGCTGTGGTCCCACTTGGGGTGAGTGGTGGAATAGCCAGAAATGTAACAGGGAGATCCCAGAAGAGCTAAATAAGCTGCCCACACACCCTTGGCTGCTTGGAGAACCTTCACCATGTGCAGCTTAAGACTCAAAAGAGCCTAGAAAAAAACTAAAACTATACCTTGAGGCAAAGTTGCCTCAAGTCTTGGAAGTAACTCTTAGAAAGCCAGGCTAAAAAATAAACAACAACAACAAAAAATAATTTAAAAAACTAAGCAAAAAGACAACGTACGGAATGGGAGAAAATTTATGCAAATGAAACCGACAAAGGCTTGATCTCCAGAATATATAAGCAGCTCATACGACTTAATAAGAAACAAACAAACAACCCAATCCAAAAATGGGCAAAAGACTGAAACAAGCAATTCTCCAAGGAAAACATACAAATGATCAATAGGCATATGAAAAATGCTCAATATCACTAATTATCAGAGAAATGCAAATCAAAACTGCAGTGAGTTATCACCTCACACCAGTCAGAATGGCCATCATTCAAAAGTCCACAAATGACAAATGCTGGTGAGAAAAGGGAACCCTCCTTCACTGCTGGTGGGAATACAGGTTGGTGCAACCACTGTGGAAAACAGTATGGAGAGTCCTCAAAAGACTAGGAATAGACTTACCATATGACCCAGGAATCCCGCTCCTGGGCATATATCCAGAAGGAACCCTACTTCAAAGTGACACCTGCACCCCAATGTTCATAGCAGCACTATTTACAATAGCCAAAACATGGAAACAGCCTAAATGTCCATCAACAGATGACTGGATAAAGAAGATGTGGTATATTTATACAATAGAATACTACTCAGCCATAAAAACCGACAACATAACTCCATTTGCAGCAACATGGATGCTTCTGGAGAATGTCATTCTAAGTGAAGTAAGCCAGAAAGAGAAAGAAAAATACCATATGAAATCGCTCATATGTGAAATCTAAAAAAAAAAAAGGAAAAAAAAAACAAACCATAAATACAAAACAGAAATAGACTCATAGACATAGAATACAAACTTGTGGTTGCCAAGTGGGCGGAGGGTGGGAAGGGATAGACGGGATTTCAAAATTGTAGAAGAGATAAACAAGATTATACTGTATAGCACAGGGCAATATACACAAGATCTTACGGTAGCTCACAGAGAAAAAATGTGACAATGCATACTTATTTGTTCATGTATAACTGAAAAATTGTGCTTTGCACTGGAATTTGACACAACATTGTAAAATGATTATAACTCAATAAAAAATGTTAAAAAAAAAAACAAAAACTAAGCAGACACATTAACAGCCACACACCTTTAGGAGACAGATTCTACATATTAAGTTCAGGCAAATTACTAAAGAAAAAACCCTCAGGGAAAAAAATCACAATCCAGCGTTGCTACATGATATTATTTCAACTGTCCAGTTTTCAATAAAAAAGAAAATCACAAGACATGCAAAAAACCAGAAAAGTATGACCTATATTTAGGGGAAAAAAAAGAATCAATATAAACTGATGCTGAGTAGGCCCAGATGTGGGATTTGGACTTAGAAAACAGAGACTTCAAAGCAGCTATTATAATAAAATTGTTCAAAGAATTAAGGAGCACTATGTTTAAAGAATTAAAGGAAAACCTCCACTTTACAACATATACAAATATTAATTCAAAATGGGCCAGCAACCTAAAAATAAGAGCTAACACTCTTAAAAGAAAACATAGGGGAAATCTTCATTATCTTGGCAATAAATTCTTAGGCCAACAAAGGCATGAGCAACAAAAGAAAATATAAAGAAATTGGGCTTTATCAAAATTAAAAACTACTTCCTTTGTGCATCAGAGTAGAGTGTCAAGAAAGTAAAAAGACAACCTGAAAAGTGGGGGAAAATATTTGCAAATCATGTACCTAATAATATTCTAGCATTCAGAACATATAAAGAACTCTTCACAGCATAACAAAAAGACAAACACCCAATTAAAACACAGGCAAAGTACTTGAATAGATCTTTCCCAAAGAAGATACACAAAGAGCCAACAAGTATATGAAAAGATGCTCAACAGTATTAGTCATTAGGGAAATGCGAATCAAAATCAAAATGAGGTCACATCTTACATTTCACATGGAAAATAAGAATTGGCAAAGATGTGGAGAAACTGAAAACCTCTGCAATGCTGGTGGGAATGTAATAAGGTACAGCCACTGTGGAAAATTGTTTGGAGATTCCTCAAAAAGCTAAATATGGAATTACCATATGATCCAGCATTTTCCACCCTTAGGTATATACTACAAAATATCAAAACTGGGTATGCAAACAATAACGTGTGTATATACGGTCATACTCGCAATATTCACAATAACAAATAGGTAGAAATAATCAAAATGTTCATCACAGATGAATGTATAAATAAATTATGATATACAGATACAATGAAATATTATGCAGCCATAAAGACAAATAAAGTATTAACACATGCTATAATGTATTAATACTGTATTTTGAGGATTTCAGGAACTTTATGTTCAGTAAAAGAAGCCAGACACAAAATAATGATTCTATTTACATGAAATATCCAGAAAAGATAAATTAATAGAGACATAACACAAATTGGTGGTTGCCAGGGGCTGGGGAAAGGTGAAGGGAAAGCCACTCTTTAATGGGTACAAGATTTCCTTCTGGAGTGATGAAAAGGTTTTAGAACAACATTAAGAGTTTACTAAATGGCACTGATTTGTACACTTTAAAACAGTTAATTTTATGTGTGTGAATTTCACTTCAAAAACTTTTTAAGAATTAAAGTAAAATACAATGATAATTATTTAAATCAAAAAACCGAAAGAGAGAAATATAAACTGAAAAAAGACCTAAGTGAAAAATGAAGATTCTAGAATGAAAAATAACATAATCAAAATGAATACTCACTAGATGAGCTCAATATCATATCTGAGATGGCAGAATAAAAAGTCAGTAAACTTGAAGATAGAAAAATAGAACTTACCCAACATGAAGAACAGAGAAAACAAATTTTTAATAAACAGACACAAAGACTTGTAGATGTCATCAAGCATGCCAAGACACATATTGTGGGAGTTTTTGAAAAGAGAGAACAAGATGCAGAAAAAAAAAAAACAATATTCAAAGAAACAACACCAAAAGTTTCCCAAATTTGATTTAAAAAAAAGTGTAATCTACAGACACAAGAAGCTCAAACAAAACAAAGGATAAATATATTGTATTCAGCCCATTGAAAACCAAGGACAAGCAGAAAATTTTGAAAGTAGCCAATGTAAAAAGACTCACCATGTACAGAGGAATAACAATATGATTAACAGCTGACTTTGTATCAGAAACAGTGGAACCCAGAAGGCAGTAGAATGGCAATTCAAAGTGCTAGGGGAAAAACTTAAAGCTGTTAACCAAGAATTCTATGACCAGCAAAACAATCCTTTAAAAATGAAGACAAAATATATTCCTTGAAAAACACTTTTTAAAAGTTTGTTGGCAGCTGACCTGCCTTACAAGAAATACTACAGGAAGTTCTTCAGGATGAAAAGAAATGACACCAGATAGTAACTCAAATCCACAGGAAGAAATGCAAAGACCAGAAATAGTAAATATGAAGGTAAATATAAAATTTATATATATAAAATACAAATCTTCTTTCTTATCTTAATTTCTTCCAAAAGCATAAGATTGCAAAGAGTGACACATAAAATTGTCTCATTGGGCTTATAATACATATAATATATATTATAATAATACTATGAAGGAGAGGGGAGCAAATGGAGCTATATTGAAGCAAAGTGGCTAAATTTTACTTGCATTAGGTCAGTATTAACTTGAAATAGTGATACCTCAATCTGTGTGTTTTTTTAATCTTTTTTTAATTTAGGTATACAGTTTACAATGTTATCAGTTACTGGTGTACAGCTCTCAATACGTGTGTTTTAAACCCCTAGAGCAACCACTATGAAAAAAATGCACAGTTAAAAAATTAAAGAAATAAAAATAGCATACTAAAAATGTTTATTTAATACAAAAGAAAGCACCAAAGGAGGAATAGAAAAATTTTTAAAGATATGAGACATGCTGAAAATTCATAGCAAAATGGCAGATATAAATCCTACATCAATAATCAAATTAATATGAAAGGACTAAACACTGTAAACACAAGCAGAGATTATCTGATTGGATTTTTTAAAAGCAAGATTTAATTATATTTTATCTACAAGAGCTTTAGACTCAAAGATATAAATAGATCAAAGTAAAAGGATAGAAAAATATATAAGATCCAAATATTAACAATAAGATAACTGGAGTGGCTACATTGATGTTATGGAAAATCACTTTTAAGACAAAATTTTTTTCCTAAAGAAAATGAAAGAGATTTCATAATGATAAAAAGCTTAATACATCAGTAAAGTATTCAAGTTATAAATATGTATGAACCTAATAATTGAGCCCCAAAATGCAAAAAGGAAAACCTGACAGAATTGAAAGAATTAGATAACTCAATAATTATAGTTGGAGATTTCAATAATTCACTCTAAATAATAAAGCAACTAGACAGAAAATCAGTAAAGATATAAACCACTTGAACAATACTATCAACCACATTGGTCTGACATTTATAGAACACTCCAACAACAGAAGAATATAGTCCTTTCAAATATACGCAGAACATTCTCCAGGATAGACGTTATCTGACCATAAAACAAGTCTCGATGAATTAACATACTCTGAATCATTTAACGCATATCCTCTGGCCTCAATGGAATTAAATCAGATATCAAAAACAAAACATTTTTGAAAATTTGGAAACTTAACACACATTTAAATAACCAATGGCTCAATGAAGAAATCACAAAGGTAATTAAAAAATACTTTGAACAGAATGAGGATGATAATATATCAGAAATTATTGGGGCAGCAAGAAAGAGTTTGTAGAAGGACTACAAAGGATCATGATCACAAAGGGCATGAGGAAATACTTAGAGGAGATAGAAAAATACTTATTATCTTGAGTGTGATTTCTTGGATATTTACACATCTCAAAACATCAAATTGTTCAGTTTTAAAAATGTGCAGCTTGTTATATGTCAAGTATACCTCCATAAATCTATGAAAATGTGGGATGCAAGTAATGCTGCAGACGGTGGTAAATTTATAGCATTAAAAGCTCGTATTAAAAAGAAGAAAGATCCAAAATAAATACCCAAAACTTCCCTCCTAAGAAACTAGATAAGTAGAGCAAATTAAACACAAAGCAAGCAGAAGGAAGAAAATAATAAATGTCAAAACAGAAATCAGTGAAAATGAAAACAGAAAAACAATAGAGAAAATCAATAAAACAAAAAGCTGGTTCTTTGCAATGACTATCAAAATTGACAAACCTTTAGAGAGGCAAGCCAATCAAAAAGAGAAAAATACACAGATTACCAAAACCAGGAATGAAAGAGGTTTCATAACTACCAAACAAACCAAGATTAAAAGGATTACAAGGATAAACTATGAACAACTGTATGCCAAGAAAATTAGACAATTTAGATAAAGTGAATAAACTCCTAAGACAACCACAAATTACCAAAACTGACTCAAAAAGAAAGAAAATCTGAATACAACTATCACAAGTAAGTACATCGAATTAATAATTAAAAATCTTCTCACAAGGAAAAGCCTGGACTCAGATGCCTGCACTAATGAATTCCATCAATATTAAATATCAAATTAAAGAAATAATGCCCAACTTAGACAAACTAGGCAAAATAGAGGCAACATTTCCCAACTCATTCTATGAAGCCAGCATTACCCTGATATCAAAGTCAGAAAAAAATCACAAGAAAAGAAAACTAAAGATCAATTTTACTGACGACATAGGAAAACAATCCTTAATTAAATACTAATTAATACTAATTAATTAACCCTTAATTAACCAGCCACTTTTTAAAAGGATTATTATACAACATTAAAAGTGATATTTAACCCAGGAACACAAGATTGGTTTAACATCTGAAAATCAATTAATGTAATACACAATATTAATAGTATAAAGCACCAAAAACCCACTTGATTGTCTCAATTCATCAAAATCCACATCATTTATGATAACTTTCCACAAACTAGAAACAGAAGGGAACTTTTTCAACCTGACAAAGGACATTTATGAACAACCTACAGCTAATACCACAGTGACTGATGGAAAATTGCATCATTTCCCTCTAATATCAGGAATAAGGCAAAGATATCCGCTGTTACTTATTCTATTTGTCACTATAGTAGCGAACCAAGCCTACACAATAAAGCAAGAAAAAGAAATTAAAAGCATGTAAATTGGAAAGGAAGAAATAAGTCTCTCCGGAGAACAAAGAAAACTACCAAAACCAATAAAATATTTCAACAAAGCCACAGGATACAAAATTAATATATAAAAATCAATTGTATTTCTATATACCAGCAATAAACAATTCAAAAATAAAATTGGAAGAAAACACTGCCATTCACAATAGCATCAAAACAAATATTTGGGACTAGAGAAAGAAGTGCAAGATTTCTGCACCAAAACTATAAAACTACAACTACAAAACTTGTAAACTGAAAACAGTAAATCATTACATGAAACAACATGAATTGACCTTGATATCATTATGCTAAAAATAATAGAAGCCAGACACAGAAAACTATATACTACATATTATTTAATTTATATGAACTTTACAGAAGAGGCAAATCTATACTGATATATAGCACATCAGTGATTGTCTGGGACTGAGAGATGGGAATGGGAACTGATTGCAAATAGTCATGAGGAAACTTTTGGAAAATGTTGGAAATGTTCTACAACTGGATTGTGATCATTGCTGCCTAACTCTGTACATTTACTAAAACTCACTGAATTGTACACTTACAACTGCCAGATGCTACAACATATAAATCATACCTAAATAAAGCTGTTAAACATTAAAAATTATTGTGACACTTACACTTTTGCTAATAATGGGACAGATTATTTGATCTGCCATCTCCCACAACAACTGGAAAAAACTAGATCTAACATTAAAATTAAAATCAAACTAAGGAAAGATAAAGCCAACAAAATAATGAAGAATTACTAAGCCATGATCAATGGGAAATGGAGGCCCAGGAGGCATAGTATTTTGTTGGTTTTTGTTTTGTTTTGTTTTGTTTTTTAACCTGAGGATGAATATCTCAGTGCTTTTAAGAGCCTCACAGAGGAATCAAGAATTGTTGTCCAGGACTCAGAAAGGTAGAGTGAAGGAATCAGTTCTCAAAGATGAAACATTGAAAAGTCTGCTTTTGAAATTGGTAAGTCAAGAAAAATAAATTTAAAAAATATAAGAGTTAGAAAGGAAGTAAAACATTGCAGATATAGAAAATCCAAAAGAATCTATAAATTAGCAAAATTAATAAGTAAGTTTAGCAACCAAGCTACATTCAAGATCAATATATAAAAAAGGTTTGCTTTTTTACCAGTTTCAAACATAAAACAAAATTAACAAACACCATTTACAACAAACATCAATAAAAGTATACATTGAACACCTTGTAATAAACCTAACAGTGTGGTGAAGAGCTCTACACCAAAAATTATATTTTATTGATAAAGATTTTTAAAGGCTAGAGACAGTTCATGCTTATTGACTGGAAATTCAATTTTGTAGACATGTCAATTTTCTCCAAAATTACTCATCCAGAGTGATCCCAATAAAAATTCCAACAGTTTTCTTTTTCCTGGAAGTTTGACCAGCTGGTTGTACTAGTTTTCTGTTGCCATGAAACAAGTTACCACAAACATTGAGACTTCAAGAAGGACACACTTATTATCTCACATTTTCTGTGGATCCAGAATCCAGGAACAACTTGGGTGGATCTCTGCTCAGGATCTCAGAAGACTGTAATCAAGGTGTTGGTTACGTCATATTCTCATCTGGAGATCAGAGTTATCTTCCAAGTTCACATGGTTGTTGGCAGAATTTGATCCTTTACAGTTGTAGGACTGAGACCTCGGCTCCTAAGGCTGCCCACAGTTCTCTGCCACCTGGCCTCTGCCACAGTTTATTTCCTAGCAGCTTGCCTCTTCAAGGCCAGTAGGTGAGTTTCTCTGCTTAAAACTAACTAGACTGAAGATAAAAATATATATCTTAATCATAGATGTGACTTCACATCACCTTTGCCATATTTTATTGACAGAAGCAAACCATAGGTCCTACCTATGGTCAAGGAAAGAGAGTTACTATATATCTTTGTATAGGATCATGGGGGTCATCTTAGAATTCTGCCTACCATTCTAATCCTAAAATGTTCTTGAAAATGCACATAGCCAAGATAATCTTGAAGAAGAAAGGGAAGGAGAACTTGCTTTACCAGATTATCAAGATATAATTATAAAGCTACAGTAACTAAGACATTCTGGCATTGGTTCCAGGACAGATAAATTGATCAACAGAACAAGATAAAGAACACAGTCATAGATCCATGTATTTAGAAACAATTGCTTTATGGGGAAAAAATGGTACTTCAAAGTCATAAGGAAATGGAAAATCAACAAATCAACAACCAGATATTTATCAGGGAAAAATTCTGACCCCTACCTCACACAATATACAAAAATCAATTCCCTGAGGATTATAGATCTAGATGCAAAAGGCAAACTAATAAAGCTGCTGGAGAATGGTGAAAATGGTATAGAAGAATATCTTTACGACCTTGAGGTAGATTTGACTACATTAAAACTAACAACTTCTGTTCATGAAAAGACACTAATAGAAGAGTGGGAAAAAAAACAACAGGTGGTGAGAAGTAACATGCGACACATAAAATTAACAAAATACTCTTAGGCAAAACCATAAAGCTATTAGAAAAATAGAAGTAAGTCAGAATAGACCAATTGCTAAAAGACGTGACCAGGCACTTACAGAAAAAGTTATCCAAATGGCAAAAAAACACGTGAAAAAAATGTGCAACCTCATTAGTGATCTAAGAAATTCTAGTTAAAACCACAGTGAGATATTACTATGCACACAACTGAATGGCTGGAACTTAAAAATTAACAAAAAATTAACACCATCACATTTTGGTGAGGATGTGGAGCAACAGGAAAGCTCAGACACTCTGAGTCGGGTGTAAATTGTACAACCAAATTGGAAAAATTCTTGGTAGTAAAACCAAAGCTGAACTCACACATGCCTGAGCACAATTTTAGTTATATGCCGCCCAAAAATACACATGTATGTGTACCAAAAAGACATAAGGATATTCATGACCACGTTATCCATTGCACCAAAGACTGGAAATGACTTAAAGGTTCATGAACAAAATAATGGAAATATACATTGTGGTAAAGTCATGAAATGGAAACCCACAGAGAAATGGAAAGGAATGAACTACACCAACAGGCGACAAACACAAGAGAACCCAGTACACGTTCTAACTACATAAAGTTCAACACACTAACCAAACTAAGCTAGAGTGTTGAAGGATGCATGCTGAAATGGTAAGCTATAAGGCAAAATAAGGAATTGCATGCCTTAAAAGTTAGAGTAGTGTTTGGTTTGGTTTGGTTTGGTTATGTCTTCTTTTGTTGCTGGGGAAGAGACGGTATGACCGGGAAGGAGCACAGGGAGGGTGCAGGCTCTGGGCTTGGATGCTAGTCACAGAGTGTTCACGTGGGATTATCACGGAGCTGATGTTTCTATCTTGTGCGTTTTTCTACATGTGTGTTATATTTCACACAAAAAAAAATTTAATAGTCTTGAAAATTTATTGTGTGTACACGTCAAAAATTGCATGTCTTTAATAATCAGCTCTAACAAATCAAATAGGGTATCAAATAGAAAAATAGAAGATGCAAAAACTAGAAGTACAGGTATCCAATAAACATTTTTCTTTGCAATAAACAGTTTTTAGTTGTCAGTCTCAGTGAGATATCAAAGACAGTTAAATTACCCGGTAGACATGTGTCCAACAATAAAGGAATTTCTGTGCAATAGGCAGCTATTAACTGCTTAAAATAATGTTTTAAATCACATTTTAACACCTTTATTGTGTTATGGTTCCTGTATAGTAAACTACACATATTTCTGATGTACATTCGATACATTTGATGAATTTTGATAGATGTATACACCCATGAAACCACCACCACAATTAAGATAGCTAACATTTCCATCGCTCCCCAAGAGGTGCAATTTTCGAATTCCCAATTTATTTCTTCCCGTCCCCTTTACCCCTGGTAACCATAAGTTTGTTGTCTAAGTGAAGTAAGCCAGAAAGAGAAAGAAAAATTTCGTATGATATTGCTTATACATGGAATCTAAAAAAAAAAAAAAAAAAAAAAAGACACAAATGAACTTATCTACAAAACAGAAACAGACTCATAGACATAGAGAACAAACTTAAATAATATTTTTGATGCAAAATCACAGTCATGACATAGTAATAATATAGGGTATAAAACTATTTGAATATTGGGAGGGAAAGCCCCTGATATATTAAATGAAAAGTCCATGTTATAAAATCGAATATAAACTGTGATCCATTTTTAGAAAGAACTCTATATGTGGATATGTATTTATGTCTCTGCATAAGAAACAATGGGATGATATATTTTCAAACGTAGAGTACAGATGATTTTAATTTTATAATTTTCTTAAGATGTGTGTTCTAAATTTTTCACAATGAGCATGTATTGGTGATGAATGTGAAGAATAAAAAAGGAGAATGTCATATTTTAATGAGAGTCCAAGAGTGGGAGCATCAGTGAAGTGAAGCTGTGGCACATGGCGGGGCAGGGAAGGTCCCCCGTCACACAGTACCTACTTAGCCCATGTTGGCAGGGATGATTTTTTTTTTAAATGAGTGAAATAGATCAACACCTAACCTGTATAGCAGTAGTGAGATGATCCTTTGTCCAAATCACAGTGCTCAGGCAAGCAGTAAACATAAAACCACGGACAGAGCCCACCAGCCCACATGGCAGAAAGCCAGTTGAGAGTGAGGTGAGGATTTCCATATATTAAAACATGTGCATGCCTAGGGTGGGATCAGCATATGGGGCAGCTAAAATTCCTAACCATTTAAAATAAACCTGAACCTTAAAATTAAAAAAAAAAAAAAAAAAAAAAAAAAAAAAAGAAGCATCTCACTGAAAATTAAGTCAATTCTCCAGGTGCTTTGTTGCTGTGGTTACCTTTTGACCACTGATCAGATTATTTTTTATTTTAGCTCTATGTCACTACAAATGCCAGGATGGAAACAGAGACTGATGTCTGAGCCACCTAAAAGGTGCAAGGACACAGCCAAAGCTGCCAACACATTAGCACACTGCCCAGACATGGACAAGGATAGCTGTGCGCACCTACCTGACCCTCTCGGGCACGGTTAATAAAGGCCTTCGCTTAATTCCTTCTCTCCCAGATGCTCTGCAGAGAGTCACTTTTGTTAATTATTATGCCCATAAACTGAGTCGGGATTACAGTTTATCTGCATCTACAAACCACCTCTCTGCAACTTTTTCATTCTCTCTTTCCTGACGGGCAATATGCCCAGCTGCACCCTGGGATGCTTTGCAGACAGAAGCCAAGAGTAGGAGAGGGGCCCCAGAGGACAACAGGAGGGCGGGTGGCCCCTTCTGACCTCTTCCAGGGTCAGATTCATGCCAGAAAAGGCTGAGTCCAGAAGGATTAGGATAGAGAGTACAGGGCTCCATGGGTCCCCTCCCCCACAGTGCATAATTAAACATCTAAATAGTAAACACACGTTAAGTTCAAGAACGTTCAAAAAAGTCCAGATTTTTTTCCCACTATGTCCATTCTGACTTTTGCAGGTGTCATATTGGTTTTCCTCTTTGGTGCCCTGCTTTGAGGTATCTTAGGCACTTTGCCCATTAGTGACATTGGTATGATTTTCTTTCCCACTGCTCCTTTGAGAAAACCTCTAGGTTATGCTTTTTTCCAAAACGCAATGATCTGCATTACTCTGGAAACTCACTGATCCCTAAAACCTTCTGGGGAAAGGAGCTCAGACCCCACTAGGTAAAGGGGCGTGACTCCACCCACCAGACATCTGCATTTTAAGGAAACACAGCAGCAAGTCACCTGGTGGGGGAATCCAAAGGCCAGAAAGCAAGTTGCTCTTGTTTTGTTGCAGCAAAATGTGTTACAGCTCAGTGTTAAGCTCAGTGTTACAGCTCAATGTTACAGCTCAGTTGTGACAGCAACCTGGATCCTAACGAGAGACCAAGCAGCACTCGGAGGGTTGGAGAACTCAGGTTTATTACACTGGCAGGCCCGGAGGAGTTAACACTCCAAGCTCTGGACCCCGTCTGTAGGTTTACACAGGCTTTTACAGGCTGCCAGTCTATACTTCACAACATCATATGTAAATAAAGTGTAACAAAGTTGACTAACCAGGAATGAGCTTTGTAGAAACTTAGGAGTGATAGAAATGGACCAATCAGAAGTGACAGAAATGGACAAACCAGGAGTGAGCTCCATGCAAATAAGGTGCTACAAATGGACCAATCAGGAGTTAGCTCAGGGAACCAATAGAATCTTAGGGGTAAGTTCCACTTTCCTAGAAGTAAGCCATTTTAGAGGCAAAAAGCAAGATAATGCTGCTGGGTCAGGGATCCGGATGGTGCTGGCAGGAGAGTAGTGGGCCTGCCTGGGGGTCCTGCCGGTCTTTTTCATGGGGCTTCCCACCTCAGTTTGTTAGTGTTTTCTTTTTGTTCTAGACTTAGAACTTCCATTTTTTAGAAAATAGGAAACAGTCTTGGATGGCTGGGTTTTTCCAGGCTAACTGTTTAATGGAGATGTTTATGTATCTCACTTGGCCACTAAAGAAAAGGGGGAATGGGATTCAGGGATCACACAGCTCCCTACAGAGGGAGAATGCTCGGGACAATCACCCAGCCGTCAATGGGCACAGACCAAGGTAACCACATCAGCACACATCTCAGACTGAGTCATACAGATGCCTTCCCTGCAACCTATTGCATCCGGCATGGACCCAGTCCTGGGTCTGACAGTCATCCTTTTAATTCAACTGCAGTAAAGTGCTCTTGCTGCCCTGACAATATTCTCTTGTGCGCCAAAGGAAGTGAATAGTAATTAAAGGGCCCTTTGGACAATATCCTTCTGTCTGAGGAATCATTTACTCAAATAATCTAATTTGTAAAACCTCTTCACTACCTTACCGCCTAGGTTCCATTTTCTTTTGCATATATTTTCACCACTCAACCCATGATGGATAGAGGGAATTAATACATGGTTGATTGCATCTCATAAAGGCACTTGAATGTATTTAAGATCACTAGCAGCTTTTCTCCTTCCAGCACCTTATAACGCAACGCGTTCTCTGAATATATGTGTAAGACGCACATTGACGTGAAAAGCTGTGTTCTATACAGCCTAATAAAAAGGATGCCACATCAAAAGCCGGAATTAACACCTAACGTGCACTATAATCACTTAGGAGTTTAAAGGAACAGGTATGAGGTTGATGCCACCAAACTGCCTTCACTCACTACCTCTATCCACGGAGGCGAAGCTGGACGGTGTGGAAAGATGGCAGGACTGCGGTGCCCACGACAAACGCATGCAGTGAGGAAAGACACTCAGCATACCCTGAGTGGCCTCTCGAAGCAAGGAAGGAGCATGTTGTCGGGGATACATTGTAATGTATTTCCGAAGTCAACCATCCAACCTTGCGTTCTGAGCCCGTTAAGGCAGAACTGAGGGTTTCAGGTTGATGTGAAAACAAGCTGGCTGATGTAAAACAACTTAAAAACTGCCCGCTTGGAGGCAGAAGAGTGTGGCGGCTGTGTGCTTGGGGTCTGCAGCAGGCCCTCCTGAATCAAGCCCTAGCTGCACTGTGCCCTTGCCGTGTGACCTTGGGCAAGTTACTCCACCTCTCCAAGTCCCACTGCCCTTACTGTGACAGGGACTTAATAATGGCCCCTGGCTCCCAGGATTTTTGTAAGGATTAAAGGCGCTAGTCCATGCAAATTAGCACATTGTCTCTTAAAAAGTAAATGATCAACAGATATTAACCCTCATTATTAAGGCAAAGGATAAATTCTAAGTGAACTTAAACCATTTCCCAAAGTCGATTCCGTGGAACAATCAGAATGTTAGTAGGTGCTCCATAGAGGAATAAAAATTTACCTTGTCATTTAAGGGAGGTAAAAAAGTTGATCTGGTTTCTACTTCTCCATGACTTTTAACAGGTTCAAGTTTGTGAATATCTCAAAACTGAGCAGGGTATTGTGAACACAATGTGGAAATAATGAACTGCACAGTCTACAAATGAACATATTCAAGAAGCTTCTAGAGGGGGTAGTTTTTTTTTAGTTGAAGTATAGTTGACTTACAATGTTGTGTTAGTTTCTGGTGTACAGTATAGTGATTCAGTTATACATATATATATTCTTTTTAATTATAAGTTATTACAGGATACTGAATACAGTTCCCTGTGCTATATAGTAGGACCTTGCTGTTTATTTTATATATAGTAGTGTGTATCTGCTGATCCCAAAATCCTAATTTATCCCTCCTCCACTTCCTCTTTGGTGACCAAAAATTTGTTTTCAGTGTCTGAGTCTGTTTCTGTTTTGTAAATAAGTTCATTTGTATCTTTTTTTTTTTTTTTTTTTTTGGATTTCACGTATAAGTGATATCATACGATATTTGTCTTTCTCTGACTTACTTAGTATGATAATCTCTAAGTCGAAGGGAGGACTTTTGTCAAGAGCTTTGGCATGAGACTGAAACGGAACCAGGAAGATGTTCAGGACGACCCTGAAGGAACAGTGACAAAGCGCAGGGTTTTGTTTTGATGAAGAAACAGACTCACAGAGCAAGCTTGAGTGGAAGGAAAAGTATCTTAAGAAACTGCTAAGGATGTCAAGTAAGGAATAGAAATGATGAAAACTTGACATTTGTTTTGCTCTCGCAAGGGGAGCATGATCTTGAAGGAAAGGGTAACCAGTGATATGTTTTGGTTTTTGGGTTTTTTGGGTTTTTTTTGAAACTGTGGATGTTCCAGTGTGGTTCTACAATCAAGCATCATTTCCTAAGCAGAATCTTCACGGTCACTCCTGACCCTCAGACCTCCCACAAAAATCCTCAATGGAAACCCCAGTGGCTGGGTCTTTGGGACAATGACTAAACCTCATCCTCCCACCCTCAGGTCTTACATATCTTCCACTTCGCCGTGTGTGGAAATCCTACGACACCTGCCTGGTTCTGTGACAGGCAAAAGAAAAACACTTTGACCCCAGAAACCATCTGCTTCACCCCTCCAGGAAATCAGTTTCTTACCAAAAGTGGTCAAATCCCACTTGGCCACCACACAAGACTCAGTGCTCTCTGGCCATTTTGAAACCCACTTCAACACTTTCAAAGCCTGAAATCACACTTGCCCAAAGGGTTTCAGTTAAAAGCAAGCATATTCCTAATGGTCTGAAAATGCTTTGTAACAAAAATAGCTTTGCTTTGTTAAGTATGTGGATAAGACTGACTATTTTATGGGGGCCAACTGGCTGGTTTTCAAGCATCCGTCTTGACTGAGCACTAAATGTGATGCACCATGCCGCTCTCATTAATCTATATCAAACAACCTCAATTTTTAAAAAAATTATATTGGAAAGCAAAAAAAAAAAAATAGATGCAGGAAAATATGCTTCCTGTGTGAGTAATTCTGGCCAATTCTCTATGAGATTCCCCCAAATTCTAAGCCAGAGTCAAAGACGTGCCTGGGAGCACGTAAGCAAGCCCCTCACACTCCAGGAAGCTGAGACAATCGTTTAACACCCAAGTGGTAAAAGATGAGAAGGGCAAATCCTGATGAGCAGAAAAGGTGACTCCCCCAACTCCCAACGTTTCCCCAGATGAAGCCAAGAAGATTCTAAGGAGGCCTTTTCCTTACAAAGAAACACGTCCTCCTGGAGAAGGAACCGTGCAGCCGATTAAGACATTTCCCAAGCATTTGCTAACCTACTTACAGGCATCATTGCTCCCTCGGGCCTTGGGACCCCTCCACCTTCCTGAACGGAGTAGCTGAATAGGTAAATGGGTTATATCAGGCCAGGAAATCAATGTGTATACTGTGTTCTCAGCCACAGATGAGCATGTCGAAGCCATTTTATTATCGCTCTAGGAGCCGTATCGATCTGGCTGTAACTCCTCGGAGGTGGCCGGCAATCCAATGAGGAGGCATCCTTCTGTCCATCCAGCTGCCTCTTCTCCCCCAGCAGTGCTTAGAGAGTAAGTGTTTGCAGATTGGATTAATTTAATGTTTGCTTAATCAAAACTGACTGCCCTGGAACTTAAATGCTATTAATTACTAAGAGAATCCAGAACTCATCCTCTAACACCGTGAGGCCGGGGAGGGACAGCAGCTCTGCAGAGAGAGAGGCACTCTTAAGGAGATTCTGTTTGTCATTCTTTCCAGATGTTCATTTCGTTTTCTTCCCCATTTCGACTGCCACCGTTTGAAGTCCTGGCTGGGTAAAGAGCCTCAGCCTCTGATTTCAGGCAGTGTCCATCCCGTCCTTCTCCAGGCTGCACTGGACAATGAGCACTCATCACACCCTGCTGTTCGTCTCATTAGTGACGGAGTGGGCTCTTTCCCAGAGCACCGAGAGCTCCTCAAAGACAGAGGCTATGCCTTATCCATCTGTCACACCCCCAGCACCTACCACTGTGCCTGGTACATAGTGAGCAACCACAGGGGTTTGCTGAATTTAATTTGGGAAGGAGACAATGGTCCCTCCTCCCTGGGGCTCTATATTTACAAAGCCCTCTTCTGTGCTTACGCCTCTCCAGGGACAGCATCTCACAGGCTTCATTCAGTTCAACTGGTACCGACATCAAATCTTCCACCTTTCCTCCCTTGGAAAAACAGAGAAGTATCCTTGAAACCCAGATCGAATGCCTAGTCTGATCACGGATTAAACGCCATCACAGGAGAAATGGGAGAGGGTGCGCCTGCCTCCAGATCTATCCCACTGCTTTGTAAAAGGGTAACCATGAGGGATGCGAACTAAGGCCCAAAATGTGTGCTTTCCCCCAGCAATACCATGAAGCTTTTAATAAAAATTCTATGCTTCTGTAGTTTGGCCACAAGCACATGCCATGTCTCTTGAACTCCTCCCCACTAGCAGTGAGCGGTCCCACTGTCCACTACATCTGTGTATTGGTGTATTGTGGAGAGAAAGCCCGTCCCACTCCAAACGGAATTCCTCTCTGAGCAGCAGATCTCAAAGGTGGCCATGCCTTGAGCAAAATCCCTTCTACAGCAATATTGCATCTCACACCTGCCCATTAGACCACTGAGGGGTTTGCAGCAATATTACAGGGGTCTCAAACTCAAATGCCTACAGTAAAATGCAGGTAAATTCAATGACCAAAGCCAGGAGGGTGTATGTCAATACAGAGGGGTGAGGTCCACAGAAGTTAGCGAGCATATGGTCCTCCGTCAGCTCTTGCTGGCTGGTTCCCTGTAGAACATGGGTTTAGTATGAACAAATCTTCTTACTTCTGCAAGACATCACCAGAATGTGTGATGCTGGCAACCAATTCAATTCTTAAAACCTACATCCATCATTCAAAGAAGGTCTGTCATTTCGCTGATAGTATTTTAGCAGTGTCAGTTCCTGGTCTGATCATAGACTGTGGTCACATAAGATGTTGTCATTGGGGGAAGCTGGGAGGAACACACAGGGACTCTCAGTGGTATTTTGACAACTTTTTGGGAATCTTAAGTTACTTCTAAAACAAAAAGTTAAACACAGAGGCCAAAGTTACATACCTCAACCAGCCGTAAGTTTTCGCCTTTAAGTGTGTTGACATCCTTTGACCAAGTCCATACAGGCTAATGGCAACCATGCCTCGCAGTCCAGGTGAGATAAGGACCTACAGACCTGTTGGGACACCCACATACAGTCAACTCAGCTGTTGACCCCTGCACCGAACCCATTCCCTGGAGGCGACACCCACTGTGGATTTAACTCACTGAACTCCTGCCCAGAAAGCCTTTTCCAGATTTCTGAAATTGAATCACCATGGCACCACCCAACACCTACTAATTCATATGCATTTTGCACAAATAATTCTTACTTGATGAATAGAGGGCCCAACTTACAATTCAGCCACAGCGTGGTAAATTACACCAGCCAGATTAACTGTATGAGGAACATGTCTCAAAACAATGATTTCACTCCAAGCTAAGGAGGAACAAGTGCCCTTTCTTTCATTTCTAAATTACATTTCCAATCATAAATATTGAAAATTATGTTTCTGATCACCGCTGTCACCTTGTGAGTAGTGGCACACGAGCCCCACAGACACACGGGTTTTTACAAAAAGGAAAGCCAGGGCCATTAGAACACACAGACCACTTTGAGTTTTAAAGGGCTGGTTCCCCCAGCCCCCTAGATTATAAAAAGACAGGCACCCTTTGGACCTTGCGGAGGCAGAGAATGGCAATCTGTTTGCACACTGGTTATTAAACACATGAAATTATGACTCTGGGTGCATTTTACCACCTATTATGTACGAGTTAGTTCAAGTGTTTCGCAGGTAAGTAAGGTATAGTCGTTACCCCAGAGAAGCCGGCAGGCAAACAGCCTACCTTCTGCATGGTAGACTCCTAAAACACCTGAACTGTAACCAAGGAATTTTTTTTTTAATGTAAAATGTGGGCTAGCCAGCTTATCTTCCTCTCAAATAATAAAGATAGTCAAAGCTAGAAGGATGGAGAAAGCCTCTCAAGGAAAAAAGAATGGGACACTATGGCTGCTTGGCTAGGGGAGGGGCAGAGAGGAATCAGAGCTGGCCCCGTGGTGCTGGCTTGGAGAAAGGAAGGATGGAAGGGCTTCTGCTAGAAACACATGACTAGGGAACGGCCAGTTGGAAAGACTATAGGTGGTAAGTTAGTCTAGCTTACCAGGTATTTAGAAATTAAGATGAAAATAAAGGGTCTGCCTGCAAAAAAGAAACTAAGTACCCATCTCAACAAATGAATTCTGTCCTTCAAGACATGCATCCTCAGGAATAGCCAGCACTAGGTTTCACTCTTCTCTGGATCCTTGCACACGTCAGGTGCGTGGAGAAGCCCTCAACAGAACCTATCAGGCTCTCCACCCAACTCAGTCACATCATGGATGTGCTGACCACCCTACTGGGGCTGGACCACGCTAACCCCAGGCAAAATAAGCCACGGCAAAGTTACACATGGAATATTTCATATCATAAAGTGGTAGCCTGTAATATATTCTTGGCAATTCCCCATGGCAGAACCCCCATCACCGCTAAACGGATATACTCCTATCATTTTGAAGGGTAAAGTTTTTTTAAGCAGAAAGTTTTATAGGCGCTAACATGGTAGTCTTTGTATGTAGCAATCAGCGTCCCGCCATATTGCTTGGCACTTACAGTTCTGGTACACCTGCCAAGGATGCTCTGCTGCTAAAAGCATGTGCCAGGGAGTGAATGCCAATGGCAGAGAGGAATTGGGGGATTAATACCCTAGCCGTCTCTCGGCTCAGTTGGAACAACTCTGCAGCTTGTTTTAATGCTCTCCCAGACTTCCCAGCCGATGGAACCTCAATGGCTCAGAGCAGGGGCCTAGGACACACCCTGTAAAAGCTTCCTTGACTCCTCCCCTAGGCCAGATGGGATCAGGACCCAAAGATCTCCTCTGTGAGTCAGAGCTCTCCAGAGAAACAGAACCAATAGGATATGCATGTATATACAGAGAGAGATTGATCTTAAGGAATTGGTTCACATGATTATAGAGGCTGTCAAGTTCAAAATCTGCAGGGTGGGCTGGCAGGCTGGAGACACAGAGAAAAGCCGATGTTGCAGCTCAAGTTCAAAGGCCATCTGCTAGCAGATCTCTCTCTTGCTCAGGAGGGAGTCGGTCTTTATTCTAGTCAGGCCCTCAACTGATTAGATGAGGCCCACCCACTTACCTGTATGGCCTTACACCCATTTTCTGGCTTTCCTCAAAGTCCTCACATTTAAATGTTAACCTCATCCCAAACACAAACATCCAGAAGATTGTTTGACCAAATATCTGAGCACCATGGCCCAGCCAAGTGGCCACATACAACTAACCATCACACTGCATTTCCTCACCCGTTCCTCCCACCGTGTCCTGAGGTCACCACTCAAATAAGCAGCTTGCTCTCCAATTCTTGTAATTGGTTTCTGGATGAACCCAACTTAAAGACATTGTGTCTTTGGCAATCTATGATTCAGAAAATAAATGCAAGTTTATACATTTTCACTCCTCTTTCAAAAGTCCAGTTGTCCATGAAGGAGCTTGGCCCATAATTTGGCAACCACTGTATTACAGGTACTATAGTATATATATATGTATTTTTTTTTTGAAGTGTAGTTGATTTACAGAGCTATGTTTGTTTCTGGTATACAACAAAGTGATTCTGATTTTCAGATTCTTTTCCATTATAGGTTATTATAAGATATTGAATATAGTTTCCCATGCTATACAGTAGGTCCTTGTTGTTTATTTTATGTTTAGTAGAGTATATCTGTTAATCCCAAGCTCCCTGATTTATCCCTCCCACATTTTCCCCCCTTGGGAACCACAACGTTGCCTTCTATGTCTGTCAGTCTCTTCCTCTTTTGTAAATAAGTTCATTTGCATCATTTTTTTAAGATTCCATATACAAGTGATATCATATGATCTTTGTCTTTCTCTGACTTACTTCACTTAGTATGATAATCTCCAGGTCCAGTCATGTTGCTGTAAATGGCATTATTTTATTCTTTTTTATGGCTGAGTGATATTCCATTGTGTGTGTCTGTGTGTGTGTGTGTGTGTGTGTGTGTGGTGTGTTTACCCATATACCACATCTTCTTTATCCATTTTTCTATCGATGGACACTTGGGTTGCGTCCATGTCTGGGCTATTGTAAATGGTGCTGCTACGAACATTGGGGTGTATATATCTGTTTGAATTAGAGTTTTTATCTTTTCCAGATATATGCCCATAGGTGCTAGAGTTTAATGCCTAGAAAGACCCATGCAATCTCTGAGGCAATGTTTCCAAAGTCACCTATCATGATTTTTGGAAAGACTGCGGCATTCTAAAAAGTGACACCCAGATGAGGATGGAGCTGTTCAAGAAGTTCCTCTCCAGTCCTGCAAATGCCCGCCTCCCAGGGAGCTAGCAACCTCCCACAGTGGGTAGAGACCCTTCTAAATACATCTTCGCAGAAAGCAGCAACAATTCCATTTCAAAACAACGCCTTTCTCCAAGGGCTTAGAATATGCTCACAAAAGAAAATACTTTTTTTTTTTGACATTCCTAAAAATACATGATCATATCCTGTATGGCAAGATGAGACCAAGTGACTCATTGAAGTCATAATCACTGCAAATTGCAGTATTGTTGTCTTTGAATGAAAATTGCCAGAGGACTTGTGCTCCGTTGTCTCAAGAACCCCAGGCAGTCATTTGCTGCATCACGAGACCCAAATCAGCTGACGTTGAAGATCATCTCCTCCTCTTTGTATTTCATTAGCAGAGATCAGGTTAATAAAAAGTTGAAAAGTTGACTGCCTTCCCCCCGGAGATTTATTTAGACCTCCTCTGCGGGGATGAGCCGAGAATGGCAGCCGACACTCTGATTTCTCCAGAGTTCGCTCTGTCATCTCCCTCTGTGGTCCCTGAAGTCTGCCAATTAAAGACCTCCTAGAGGACATTCCGCTGCGAAGTTATGCACACATAAATCATTGTAATAAGAGAAGATTGTTATGTTAACCTTCGTCATGCAACCCTTTTCCTTTTGTGAGAAATATGGAAAACACTCATTCGTCTGGCACAAAGGAAGCTATTTCCCAGCAGATGCCTGGGAGACTCTCCTGGACATTGCCCCTTCCTTGTGGCTACGGAGGCAGTGCCTCACGCACCAGCAGGCATTACTCAACTCGAAACGCGGAGCATCGGGGCCGTAAACCAGGCGGCGTTACGTCAGAGACAGGATGCTCTGAAATAAATGGGGAGCTGGTTCTATCCAGAGGAACATTTTTCCATGTTTAACCAAGCAAAGCTGGAGACACTACTGAGCACACAGTCTCAAAGGTCAGTTCTTAAGGAGACCGGTTCTGGAGAGAGGAGCCTTGTGCTCTCCGCAGCTGCGGAAGTAACCCCCAAGGTGCCTGGAGTTTCGCTGTCAGAATGAGGAACTGGTGTGCAGCGACTGTGAATTCCACTTTGATGTGAAAGATTACATCCTCGGGTGAGCCCCTGGGAGCCAGCAACCACGACAGCCGTGGACCTGAGGCTCGAGGTAGCCACCCCTGTGTGGTCCCTCACCTGCACTGCAAATCGTCATGGGCTAGCTTCAAACCTCCCTAGAGAGTCAGCTTTCAAAACAAAACACACACACAAAACAAACACAAAACGAAACAAAAAACAAAGGATAAACATTTTACCTTGAAGAAAAAAAAAATACAAAAAGAGAATCCTTTATCAACATCAGAGTATTAACGCTGTATCAATTACTATATCTACGTATTCACTTTAGAAGCCAGTATGAATTGAAAGATTTCAAAAATGAAAGTCTAGACATGAACTGGGCTGCTTTTCTCTTATAATATGTCATCACCTTATTAGCTAACGTAAGACTGGGGTGCCTCCAGCTTCTGTCTGGGGTACCCTGCCACCCGGATGCAGCCCCTCCTCCAGAAGCAGCCTCACTTTGGATGTCCAAGTAGGGGCACCCGCCTGGGTCAGAAGTCCCCTTCTCTCATCCCAGAGGCCTGGCTTTCAGAGCTGCTGCTTCCCAAGCATGGCCACCTTTGTGGGGCAGGTTCACAGTTTTAAAAAATTCCTGGCTCTTTCCTCTCAAATCATGTTTTTCTAAAGGAAGTCAGGTTTTCTAGAAATGAAATAAAATTGTGTTGTGTCAAAGGGGTTGGGGGCGGGGGAGAGACAGAACAGAATTTCCCCCATATCTTCACATACTTCGCGATCAGAAAGAAATTCCCCTCTAGTTCGCGCCAGAGCAATCCCGGTGCTCAGTAAAGAGTGTCCCAGAATAACCCATTGAACCTGATTCTGCGGAAGTCTCTGCACCTGGCTGTGTGTTGTCTCATTCTCTTATCTCCTGTTATTCCCTCCCTTTGAGATGTAAAGGGGTGAGATTGGGGTGGCCAGCCCTCCTGGTTTACCTGAGATAAGGGTTTCCCGGGCGTTAGGCTGCGAAGTCCCAGGCCCACAGTAGAGCCGGTCACCTCCATTAAGCAAACATTTCAGGCTAGTGTTAAGCCTACCAACACATGACAAATGAAACACAGTCGGGGGCCGTCTTGTAGTGGCAGATGCAGCAGCACATTCACCAAGCTGTGGAAAACAGGTCCCCTACTTGGGTGTCTGAGCAGAGGTGAGTCCATCACTATGGAGAAGGAATCCGCCTCGTACTGGAGGGAGCAGACTGAGGCTTTCGGATGCTGCACTAAGACTCCAAAGCAGGACATGACGAGGGCATGGCAGGGAGGATGGAAAACCATGGATGGGGAGCAGACCCTCCGCCACAGAGGTCTTACAAATGGTTCCGACCCAGCAGTTCATACGACTTTCACCGCCTAGCCCAGCCCCCATCAGAAACAGCTCACCTGTGTCTCCCACATGGTGACACCCTCTCCCCAGCATGTGTTACCCGAACCACTGTGGTCTTGCTAGTTTTACTTACAATTTACAGAAACAATTGAGAGTACAGAACCAGTATACCCGGACTGTTACAGGCAAAAAAGAAAAAACAAAAGATTTGGGTTTTGTCACCCCCGTTAGCCCTGAGACTCATGATGCCTGCAATCTTTCAAACCCCAGAGTACCACGAGCACCCTCACACTGACCCTGTGGACTTGCGGCATAGAAGTTGGCCATGAGATTGGCCCCATTCCCGCCTGTTCACCTAGGCTTTCGAGGGGAGCCTGGGACCCCTCCGTGGGGCACTCTGCATGTGTGTCGGACTTGGGCGATCTTGGTTAAATCACTGTTGGTTTTTTTTTTCTTTACATTTTATATTGAAATCAGCTGGACACTTGAATTCTTTAACGCATCCCAGGTCCAAATTAGACTTGTCGCATCTTAAAGGGTTGGGCTGGAAGATGGAGGGTAGTTTTAGCAATAAGGAGGCGGAAAAGATACCACTGAGCGCTTGCTACATGCCAGGTGTTTTGCTGAGTGCTTCTCATGTCACAGTCCTAGGAAACCGCCTTTCTTGTGGATTCAGTTTTCATATTGCTCACCCTAATACATCACCTCCTATGAGCCTCACAACAAGTGCACTGAACCTGATTTTACCCTCTTTTTGCAGGAGTACGCTGAGGTTCAAGAAGGACACAGTTCCAGGGCGTGGGAGAGCCCAGCGTGTCCCAAGTCTCATTTCAGAGTCCATGCACTCACCCAGGACCCTTCCATGCCCATCTTTGACCCGATTTCCCAATCCTCTGATTCTCTCCCCATCCCTCCCCAAGCTGCAACTTGCTGACAACAGAGGATACCCAAACGCAACCGACAAGATATACCCAATGAACAGTCACAAGCAGGTGGCCACAGGGATGGGGGGACAGCATGGGCCGACCCCCCTGCCCTGGGCAGCTGTGCCTTCACACTGCTGTGACAGGACGCTCGGGCTTGCGGACTCTGAGTGCGTGCGGACCCTCCCGGCAGAAGCGGGCAAGCTCCTCAGGGGAGGAGGGGCGGAGGGCGATGCCCAGGAAGGGCACAATGGGGCCTCGAGTCCTCCCACGGCCGCGGGTCGACCCAAGCACGGAAGCCCGGGAGACGGGCACTGGGGAAGGCCTGATGCCGTCACGATCTCGCCCCTGCTTGGGGAGGTCAACACATAAGCTGTCTTCTCCTTACGCTCTCAGTTAATTTCACAGTTTGGACCTTGCCTGTTTGGTCTTGGAAATATCTCAAATATGCACATACTGTGTTCTGAAGAGCTTCCACGAACACTGTTTATTAGCCACTTTGATCTAATTCATCACACACAAAAAATCTCAAACAAGTACCTGAGTGTCCTTTCAGGGGGGCAGGCTGAGACAAGACAAGCCCGCCCGAGCCCCCGTTTCCCGCAGCTCGGGCCGTTGGTGCCACGGGTTCAAAAATGTAATTAAAAGAAGACTGTCGACTTCACTAACCGCTGTCAAAAGGCCGCGTCACCCCCCGAAGGAGAGGCGCGCTCTAGTCAATTTCCTCATCCGTGCCAAAGTTTCGGCGAGACCCTTCACTTTATAAATCAACTCACAGCTTAGAACATCCTGGCAGCCCCTTCAAGGAACCGAAGGGAATGACAGGGAAAGAGAGGATAACCATCATAGCTTGACTGGATACAGGTGTTTGCGTTTACAGACGAACCGCAAACGCCTGGATCTTTGACAGGCGTTGATGCTATCAGTGAATCTCAGCTATTATTGGCTCCGGTCGCCAAGGGCTGGGGGGGCCTCTCCCTTAGCAACATCTCCGAGGCTGATAACATTTGGCTGAACTTTTCAGATCTTAACCTCCCTTCTGACTTTCTGCAGTCAAACCCGCCTAAACTGATCAGAAGAAGAGACACGCGGTGGGAAGACAAGTAAAATATTATTGACTGGACTGTTTCATGTCTATTAGGAAGAAAGAGCAGAGAGCGGAGGGAGAACCTTACAGCTTGACAGGCTTCAAGATAATCAGGGGAGGCATCAGGGCTGCACAGTAAACCTCGGCGAAGTTGGAAAGCACGGCCTTACGGGAGGTCATTGTTCCGTGCGGGGGAAACAAACAGGGTGCTGGGCAAACGAGAGCAAGGACGCATTCCTCCACGGGACCCCGCTCCTCTTTGGTGGCCCCTGCTCCTGTAACAGGTCACAGTTTGGAAATCAGGGAGCCAGGTGGCTCAGGAAGAGGTCTCAACCTGAAGGCTTTGGTTTCTGGCCTCGTGCACTTCCCGGCAGCTTTGTTCAAGGCAGAGGCGGGACCTGCAGGCACAGGTCGTACTGCCCTTGAAGAACCTTGCCTTGGCGGTTGGTATGGTCCGTTTGCATTTCACTTCCCTGCTCCTTGCCCAGTGAGGCCAGGACTGACCTCCTTGCTCCCCCAAGTTCAAGTCTTCGGCAGCCTGTGTGTGTGTGTTTGTTGAGGGGATGGTGGCTGGAAGGGGTCTGCTTGCTCTGAAAGACCCTGCAGGGCGGTCACCACGGTCCTCCAGGACTCCACAGATGGGTCATTTGATAGAAGACCTGCTCCCCACCGCCCCCAGACCCAGCTGAGGAGGACTAAGTGCACGGTCAAGTTTGCCATCTAAAGCAGAGGCTGGGGTTTTGAACACTGACGAGGCCATGCCCGGCACCAGTCCTCTGCCCCTCCCCAGCCCCATGCCTGCTGTCACTCAGCGCTTGGTTTTATAGGAAAGAGCATCAGCCAACAGACAAGGAGGCGTCAGAAGCTCTACAAAGCCTTCCCCACTGTCCCGGGGGTCTGATTCACCCCTGAGCCATCTCTTTTGGGGGGACAGGGCCTACTTCCCCCAGACAAGTTTGCACTTTGCCCTTCAGCAGCCTTGATCTGTACAAACAGTTCACGTCTGGCTGGCCACAAAGCACCAACGTCCCATCTGGGAAACATCTGCTGGCCCTGGAACCACGTGACTTTGTCCAGCAGGAGGAGTGGGCAGGGTGACATTTCAGCAAAACTCCAGCACAGGGAGACAGAATCAGGATGGCAGTCCTGGAAGGAACTAAAAAGTCCCATTCTCCAATTCTTTATCCCACATGCGGAGAAACTAAGGCACAGGGCAGGGAAGGGAGAAACAACTGGGTTTCTACAGAGACAGTAAATCCCCCCCCATGGCCCATCCCTGCCTAACAGCCCCGGCCTCACCTCACACTCGGCTCTGTGCGCATCCACGCTCAACACCCCCAGCAAGGGTGGCCGGGGGACAATGTCCTCACAGTCCTTTACGGGCCCTCCCCTGTGTTTCCCTCTGCTGGTCCCCCATCCACAGCTGGTTCCATCTCATCTTCCAGGGTCAGCAGTCAGCTCCTCAGTGAGGACCTCCTGCCACCCACACTAGTGTAGCCGCCACCTCCAGTCACATTCTAAATGAAGAAGATGTGAGTAGCAGTTATCACCAGCTGGAATTTTTAAAATGTATCGACTGTATGTATTGACCAGTGATCTGAAAGCTCTAGGTCTCTCTTAGTCACTGACGTAGAACATGCCTGGCTCATAGTAGGTCCTCAAGAAACATGCGCCGACGAGCGAATGAAGGAATGAAAAAGGGTGAGTTGACATCCTTCATCTGAGGCTGGGGCACCTCGGGGCTTTCAAGGGCCTGATTCTCGGGTTTCAGCGGGTTCTGCTTCTTGTCGCTTTCTCCTCCAATCACTCCGTGAATGATGTGAAAGCCGGGCTTCCTCTGCTGGACACGTTTCCACTTTGAATGCAGGGAACCTAAGACAAGGGTGGATCCCGCAGTGGCCCTGAGCCCCTTCGGAAGAGCCTGTCCGGCATCCAGTTCCCCCAGCACGTGTCTGTGTGCTGCGTCTCCCACAGAAAGTGAGGATTCCTCCTTGTCAGATAGGGCCATATCTCCCCCCTATGAAAGAAGTTTCTGCTGATACCTTCTTAGAACAGTGTGCTCACGAGCAGTGGAGCTGGGACTTTCTCCCAAATCCAACTCCACAGAGCAGGGCCAGACACCTGTCCCTTCTCAAAACCCTTCTTCTCTTTGATCTCGTTTGATTCTCCCCAAACTTTTGAGGAAACTGGGACCTAACATGTTACTTGGCACAGACAACAAATCCTACCAGTGTCCAGGGTCATCACCCTTGCATCTAGATGTTCCACAGGAGTTACACCCAAACCTCCAGCTGGACAAGAGCCCTTGACTGTCCGTCCATTCTCTGTGCACCTGGTCATCCTTTCTCTCCACCTGCATGGCAGCCCTCGAGGGCTAAGCTGGGGGCACCTCCCTCAGCGCCTTGAACAGAGCGTGCTCACAGCAAGTGTGAAACAGACCCAAAATCCACCTTGTTGGGCTGAAATGTACACACACCCAGGAAGAAAGAAAAGACGTGGGAAAAATAAAAAAGGAAAAAGTCGTTGGAGGGGGGAAGAAAGAGTCATATATAGAAGCAAAGAAAGATTAAGGGAGAAAATTCACTAACATCTTTCAAAAAAAAAAAAAAACTATTTGTGGTATGTGAGGGAGTGAGGGGCCATGAGTTGAAGGTTATGCAGTGCTGTCCACTGAACGGTCTAAAGTCTAACTTCACTCTCTCTCCCATCACCCCACAGTATGAACTATTAGAGGCTTCTTTCCAGCTCGGATAACCAGCAGTCCAACACTACAAAAATTAGCCTCAGATGCCATGACGGTCATCAGAGTAGTGTCACCTGAAGTCTTAAGGAAATCCAGGCTGTAGGCTGCTCCAGTCCCTGGCTGGAAATTCACCAAGCACCCTCAGAAGACTTCCATTTGTAGGAAGACAGAAGGAAATTACCTTCCTCCCCATCTCCTGTTCTCATTCTTAGTCAAATGTGGCCTCCCAGCTCCACCCTGGCCTCTTGGGCAGCCAGTGACCTGGAGTCACAGCAAAGGATGCCGTGCCTCATTTCTGCTGGGCAGGGACAAGAGCTATCCAAGGTCTGCATTTGACATCATTCAGAAATCTGAGGTAGGCATGAGTGACAGCAGAATGGGGCTCCAGGGTCCCCGGTCGTCTCCATGGACCGCATCAGAGTTCAAGTCCAGACCAATAGCCTAGACGTCTCTGGAAGCCCCTGGGCACCCTCTTTGCTGCAGCAAGCTTCCCTTTCCTGTGTCTTTCAAAAGGGCTTTTCATAAACACAGACTCCTTCATCAGCAAGTTTGAATTTATAAACAGTTACTCTTATTCAGGAAAGCAGAGATGAGCAGTTTTATATAAAAGTTACATCTCCATTTAAGAAAGAATATATAATTCCACATTCTACTGTCCCTCGAACTTTATTCCCGTTTATGTAGATCTTAATACAGTTATATAGTCACGGGGCTAACGTCCCCTCTGGATGGTAATGAGGTCCTCTCGAACCCTTTAGCTGCTATAAAGTATGCAGAAGTTAAATGCACAGATGGAAAAAAATTTGTCTCAATTTTATACTTCTGCAAAATGGTAATTTTGTACTTAAAATGTACAAGATGGATGTTCAGAAATATAGGCTGATAGCCTAAATTATATTTGGTCATAATTTATGTAGTACAGTCCCAAAGAGATACAAAAAGGCAGAGCATAATTTATCTGCTGGAATCAGCGATAGCTTTGCTAAAACTCCCATTTATTCCATCCCCCATAGTTTTAAGCAGCCTCCGTCCTCAGGGCTCACTCTATTTAAGTTCCCCATACTGCTGTTTGATCACATATTGTAGTCTATAATTTGCCTATCATCTGAAGCAAATTTAGGTCCCAGAAGTTATGATCTCTACATAGCAACCACTTTATTTGGTAAATGCAAAATATTTATAGCGATATAAAAACCAGATGAAAATAAAATTCCTATAATCACTGGAACATACACATTTTATCACTGGGGCTCCTAACGACCATTAGAGAAGGACTAGCATGTTGCCTAATACAATTACCTTTGGACATGTACTCGGATTTGCTGATGCTTAGGAACCAGAGAAACTTGTTCTCCAGCATCCCCTTCATCTTGCCATTGGGCCCGAGCTCTCAATAGAGTTGCCCCAAAGGAAATTAGACAGAAGGCAATGATCAAGTGAGTCACCGCCATACCGCAGATGTGGAAAGGAATTTCTGAGTAGGAACAAACCACGCGGTGAGGGCGCTGCTCTGGACAGTTTCACCCCTTTCAACCAGGGACATTGACCAAACTAAGAAACGCTGACCATAATCCCGTTTTTGAGCCAAGATCAGTGAATTCCTACATTGATCAGATGACTTGGCTTCCTCTCTGAGCCATCTTTCAATGCCAGTCTTCTCACACCTCCCACTTCTTCTCTTTGTGTTTCCAAAATGTTCACTTGGAGACGTTCAGGCTGGAACCTGCGATATAACTGTGACACAGTCTGTCAATAGCTCCTCTGAAAAGCAACTAGCTCTTCAAAATAAATGTGGGGAAGAGGCAGAGAAAGGACAGACGCCGGCTAGAATGGGCATCTGAAAACCAGAGGGGGTGACATCTATGTGACTCATAACAAAGCATTCGTTGAGTGCCTGCACCACGGAGTCCTACTGTTCCTGGCAAGAGCCCTGCAAGGTAGAGCTTGGCATTCTTACATCATCAGTAGACAGATAAAGGCACGGAGAGGTTGCCCAGTCAAGAAAGGGGTCCAGGTGAAATTAACACCCAGGACTGACACTATTCAAGCCAGCGGCATGACCTAATGCATTTTTCCATACGCCAACACGGGACACCAGGCTTTCCAAGGCACCCCTTCAAGGCTATTGCTTCCCTATCCTCAGAACTCTCTCCGCCCACTTCAACCTCCTTCCATCTGGCCCTCAAGGTTGCCTTCAGCTGAGTGAACATGAAATAGAGCCCCAGATGCATCTCTCTGATAAAAACTTCAACTGAAGCCTCATATATTTTGTAGATACTAAAGATCTCATGGCTCTTTGAAGACGAGTGTTAGTATTAATCATTGCGGTTGTTCAGATGATTTCCTCATTTTTAACATCACCCCAGCCCTCCCACCAAAGAGGCACCATTTCTGGGTCCCAGGCAGTCAGACCCTAAGGGATGCACTGGATTTCTCTGAATCCTTCCTTCCTTCTTGCTTGCAACCTATTTCCAGCTCCAGCTACTTGAGTCTAAGGGAATACCCTCTTTCCAAATCTTTTTCACCCCAAGCATGCTTAAGCCTGTATTTCAGAGAATTCTGTTTAAAACCACGTATTATTCCACAAGGTCTATTTTAAACACTGTTTTCCCATACATCACCCTGAAGAGCGGGAGACAGAATGACCCAAAAATACATGTACAACCAAAAATTAAAGAGGACGTAAGGAAAGCAAAGGAAATACCTTGGGCTAATTTATCCTCTGGTTCTGTAGTTGTTTCCAGACCAAATATAGGCTCAGAAAGTATCCTAGTGGGTAGGAAGTCTAACGCACAAGAACTGCAATGTTCTACCATGGGGGAAACTGAGGCTCAGAAAAGAGAAGTCATACACCAGGAAGAAGAATAGTGAGGTTTTTGCTTCAGTCTTCCTTGGTAGCATGTGAACAATGAGCATGTTCTCAAAAGGCCCTACTGCCATCAGAGGTGGTTTCAAGGACACGTGACATGCAGAACCATCCCTAACGAGTCACCAAGCCCTCCTCCAGCCTGGGAGAGAAAGTCTTTAAAGCCAAGCCGGTGGGAGGCAGGTGGATCTCAGTGGTCTGCCAATCAGTTCTCCTGCCCATGCAGAGGCAGAAAGAGCAAGGGGGCATGCTGACTTTCATCGGGAGCCTGCATCTTGTGCACTTGGTTTGTGTTCTCTCTTTTGACCTTCGGGCAATCCTGTGAGGGGCTCCACTGCCCGGGTACAGTGCCTGAGCTCTGCTGCAAAGGCCGGCTACTTTCCGGAGGACACACACAAGCAGATGGCGCTAAGGTAGAAATGCTGCCATAGAGGTTATTTCAGAGGGAAAGATTACTAATGATGTCTGGGGGAGTGGAGACCACAGTCAAGTTGAATCTTGCAGGACGGGATGGCATTTGTGGGCAGAGCTCCTAAGATCTCAACAAATGTTTGTCAATGATCACAGCCCAAGGAAGGGCCGGAAGTACAAAGGCCCAGAGGGGAGAGGCTTTAAAACTTCACCGGAAGTGCTTCTCCAAGTGTTGAGCCAAAGGACTGGGGCGTTCATCACCTTCTCAGGGAATCATTCAAACCGGCCCTTCCTCCCCGCCAGTCTGCAGCCGGGAGCTCCTGATGGGCAATATTACAGAGTGCCAGGATGGGAAAAGCACCACATAAAATCAAATTCTCTTCTATTTTAAGTTGAGTGGTGCACCGGTTCACCTTTAAAACCTAATTTCTTAAAAGTTTCAGAAGGGGAGAAAAAAAAATGTCCCTTTGCAATTGGAATTGAGTCCACATAAATTAACAGGCCAGCTCTACGTATCCATCTTTCAGAACTTTCCTTGATTGTTCATTTTAATCAAGCGGCCCACATTCTTTGACTTTTCATCCTTCACTGCCCAGAATGATGCACGGCGGCTACCGATGACACGCAAATGTTAATTTTTGCTCGAGTTCAAACATCATCCAAAAAGGGCCAATTTTCCAGACGGCTTTGCAAACACCGGCTGAAAAATGAGGATCGGCGGAATCAGGCACCCCTGAGAAATTCAGAGGAGAGAAAGCTTGGGTCTTCTGGAAACTCACAAGTTTTCATCTCCAAATCCTCAGTCTCTTCAAAGCCAGGTGTAGAATCATGGATTTCGTGAGCCGGAAGGGAACTCAGACATCATCTCAGCCCTGCCCAAGGCCACTCGGCCTGGTCGTGGAGGGACTAGCTACCCCTGGGTAAATGAGCCTTTTGTAAATTGTGAAACCAGACGTTTCATATCTTGCTGTCCATTTAGCAGGTTTCTGGAAGAACAGGGCACAGGGTGCATCCTACACAGACACACACACATTTAACTGACCAGCTTATTTCAGACACCAGGCCCATCCCTTCACCAACCACCTGTCACCTCTACCCTGTCTCCTCAGCATGGGGGGTCACCATGGCCTGGGGAAGGACACAAGAGTGACAGCCACTCAGAGGGGCTGCGAAAGGAATGGCATGCCTGAGTCAGGAGAAATCAGCCAAGTTCTTCTCTCGAGCCTGTGAAAAGTGTCCACATGGGTCTGACCAAGCAAGACTCAGATTCATGCCCGGTAGTCATTTACTGAGCACCTACTTCGCCAGGAGGCCCCACGCTGGGGACATATGCACATACTGGGTCGTCTAATACTCCACCTCTCCCCTCCCTTTCCGCACAACTAAGTTAGCAGGTATCACAGTCAGAGAGGGTTCATGTGAAAACAGAATGGAGCACCGCGGGCGAGTAAGAGGGGCCCAGTTAAAAACTCTAAAAAATTGTATAGACGTGGCCCCTCCCCACTCCTCTGGTCCCTGTCCATTGGATTACTATGTTTTATTTTCTTTGTATTTCTTCATAGCTGAAGTTAGCTAAAAACATCATCTGTTTGTCTCCGCCCTACACAAAGCCCCATCAGAAAAGAACCTCATTGGTATCCATCACCACTGCATCCCCAGAGCACACAGAGAATATCCTTGAATGAATGAATGCAATAATTCTGGTCTGTGTTTCACCAGGATTCTCCAAAGCAAGACCATGTTAGGTAAAGCCCCCTCCCCATACCCGCAGCAGAGAGAGCAGGTGTCTGAGGGTCTCCAGGACTTGGGGAATCACATCACAGCAACACAGCCCTTAAGCGTAAAACCCAGTTGAATGCTGCGGTCCAGGCGTTTCGGTGGCCTTGAGGCTAGGACGCCAGCATCATGTAAACAAGCCATCAGCGGTGACGAGTACCAGTTTCCGCAGCCCATCAAACGGAACTGTTCACCGTGGCGGCCCATCTTCTGCAAGAAGAGAAGAGACACTTCCACGGCGACGTCAAGGAAAAAAAAAAAATGACTGCAGCTATTCCCTGAGCGGTAACAGCCGATCTTGAAAGGCGGGACATGTTTCATTTGGCTTCTAATAACTGTGTTCTGTCTTTTAACCCTCACGGTGTTAAGTGTCGTCATTTCCTCTGGGGACAAAAAGATCTGGGGTTAACAACTTTCTGTTTTAAAAATTCATAAAGGTGCAAACAGACAGCAGTGCATCCAATGGCTACACACGAGAAGAAGCCAAGGGAGAAAGAGGGGAAAAAAAGCCACCACCGCCACATTTCCCCCCACAGGACACTTGGCAATTAACTCCAGCTATGTCAGCAATTTTTTGAAAAATTTCCTAAACACGGAGAAGGGTTATTCTCACCATATGAAAGACAAAACCACTGCAGTGACTCTTCCATGCATTACAATGTGTGTGTCTTACTTCTTAACCAAGCCGCTAATCACGCAAATTATTGCAACTAATTACATCTGAAGGTCTAATTAATTCTTTCAGTACCACATCATTTAGTACGCATTCACAACACAGCACCTGTTTTGAAAATCCTTGCAGTTAATTTGTTTATAAACAAACACTATTTGCATAAAATGTTTAATGAATGGTTTACCAGTTAGTACAATACTCCAGTTTTGTCTTAGTAGATTTGAGGTCATCAAAGGCCACGATAAATTAATTTTAAACTATACAAATTAATTTAAATAGAATGTGTGAATTTCCCATTAATAAAGAAAACATTTCCAACATGTTAATTAATATCTCTGTAACGGGCTAATTACTCCCTGCACAACAAGTCAGTCTTGTGAGTAAACCTTAAAGATTTGGGGGGCAAGGGGGTGGGAAACTATTTTAAAGCTGCAAAAAAAAAAAAAAAAAAAAAGCGCAGTTCAGGAAAAAACACACAAGGCCCAATTATACTGAGGAGTTTATCATTTAGGGCAGGCAAACCAGCAAAAGAAGGCAGCCCCTTCCCTTATTTTATGGGCACAACACATTTTAGTCATCAAGAAAAGGACAGGTTTTTAAAAAAATGTTTCTATGGTTACCAAAGGGGAAAGGGCAGGGGAGGGATAAATTAGGAGTTGGCGATTAACAGACACACGTTACTATATATAAAACAGATAAACAACAAGGACCCACTGTAGAGCACAGGGAACTATATTCAACTTCTTGTAATAACATATAATGGACAAGAATCTGAAAATACATATATATGTATGTATATGTACACCCAAAATAGCATTGTAAATCGACTACGCTTCAATTAAAAAAAAAAAGTTTTTATCATGAGCTTAGAGGATGCCTGCCTTCTGGTGGAAACAGGCAATTAATGAAAATATTAGTTCTTCTGAAAGCAAAGATCTCTCTTGTGAATTTAGGGCAGATTGGCTATATTTGTGCCCCAACGGTAAATATGGATTTCATTAAACAAATCTGCATCTTAACACCAGTATCTGAGGCTCAGCCATCATCATTTTCCCTGTGGCCAACCATGGAAAGACACTTCACGTGGAAACTAAAGAGGAACAACTTTATCGCTTGGCATCAGGCACAGCCCTTGCAGAAGCCATCACTGAAATATGTTCGCAACCCTAAAGTTTGTTTCTGATTTGCAAGCATTTTCACATTTGATAAGCACCTGTTGTAAATTTACATCCACTCAGGAAGTATTCTTACGATAGGAGGCTGAGCATTGTAAAGCATATTTATCTTCTTACCCTTGTGCGGTGATGCTGCTTAATGCAGAGGCTGATGAGATCGCTGGCTCCCCAGGACCCAGAGGGATGCGCTGCACCGCCGGGTTCTCGCCGCATCACCTCTGAGTTGCTGCCAGTCCCTTCCTTCTGGAAAGGGCCTTATGGGCACTGATCAACAAGCACCTGCTTTTTAAGTCTGTTCACCTGAAGAGCGTGTGTGCGCGCGCACGTGCGTGGGTGTGGAGGCTGTTGGGTAGAATGACAGACAGACAAAGAGAAGTACAAATACAGACATAACACTTCCTGGAGACCTGCCATTACACTATGTAACGAAGAAAACGTCAGAAAAATGAGTGGGATCCTCATGCCCCCAGCACCAGGGGAAAATGGGCACTTGCCCTGCCCTTGATGGAACCCAGGTTTCCAGTCTGGTGACCCTGCCCAGAAGGGAACCCACTGGCCACCTTGACCCTCAGTCCTGATGTTTCTTTGCGGGGTGTGTGAAAAGTGAAACCGTCCTGGGCAACCCACTGCCAGGCTGCCCTGGTGAGCCCGGGGAGCTATGAAAGTCCACCCCCCACGCCCAGGCTTTGCCGTTTTGCCGGATCGATGGCAGCCAGCATCTGTGTCCCTGGGGGCCTGGGGCAGCCTCTGCACATCCGGGTCCCACTGCCCCTTGGCTCCATCCCAGACCGAGCATTTCCCACCAACCTCAGGCATTGACAGCTGACGCTGCGGAATGATAGATTTCAGAGAAGGCTGGCGCTTCCCACTCTTTTAAAACTCTTTCTATTCTTACCAAGTTTCTCATCAGCCACCCCCCAATAAAAATTCAGCGCTTGAGAAACAAACATTTCAAGAGGACAGGCCGGGAGGAGGAGAAACAGCCCTTTGCCCTCAGGACACAGATGGAAACTGCTTTAGCTCGCAAATGCAAAAAAAAAAAAAAAAAAAAAAAAAAAGAAGGCAAAACAAACAAACAAAAAATAAAGTAGTGACAGTTAGCACGGTGCTCAGGACTACAGGCCCCCTTTTCGTGCTGACGTCTCTTTTTGAAAAGGGTCCTCTGGAAAGCCACGTGAGGGATTACACGCCAACTGGGGGAACCCAGACTCAGGGTGCAGGGGGCAGGCACTCTGTGGGAAGAGGCAGGGCAGGGGGCTTGCACTGAGAGAGGAGGGGCTGTCAGAAAACAAGCTTCCATCCCAGAATAAGCAGGAATGGGCACCTGACTCTGCGGTAAAAAGTCAGAGAGCCTCGCAGCATCGACGGAACCGGGGAACCCATCGGCCAGTTGCCAAGGCAGCTGCCGGGCACAGCCCCACGTGGTCCTTAAGTTCTCTCCAAAGTCAAAGGCAGCACCCCACCTAAAGCGTCCAGATCACACGCTCGGGGCACCCCTCTCGCACAAAATCATTCCTGGATCTGGAGCCTGGCTTTTGCTCTCCCCATTAAAAATCACCAGCATTTCGCCAATAAAGGCGATCACCATGTGAAAAATTATCTTTTAAAATGGAGTTTAATTTGCATATAAGGAACGAGAGATTTATGGCGAGCAGCATCGTCCAGTACTGCATCTGCCTAGCATCAGTCGTAATTTAGATTGTTTGTGACTGATCTTAAATTCTAAAGCTTGGAGAAGATGAAGTGCTCTGTTGCTGTATTATTGTCAGGAGTCTAAGACTTACCAGAGATTTATTAGTAATCTTATCACAAACATGTCTCAAGTTTTTGCTTTTAATATGTGCCAAGCTCCTCTGAGGAATTTTCCTCGCTGCAATTATATTCCTCAATGCATGCATTCTGAAGCCGAGTTGATTTCCTTCCCAAAATAAAGCGACCTATCATTACACCACCGCAGCTCTTGTACATTTTTCCTCTGCTACTTAATAATCAATGTATTCATCATTAAAATCTGAGCCCTGAAGCAATGGTTTTTAGCATATTCTAATGACTAGCGACTTGCAAATCACAATGACCTTTCATGTACATTCTGTAAGCACCTTGTTCTAATGTGTACTGTATTTATAGTTTGCCAATACAAACTAGCCAAAGATTGGATAATTACTGTAATCTATTAGCTCGATTGCTTTCCCTGCTCATTTATAGCACGTGCCACGCGGGCCATTTTCAAAAGCTGGCCTATCTTTCATCTCCCACAAGCTCAGAATGTGAGGGCTACTTCATCTTCACAATATACACACTTACGAACGTCTGAAGAGCGGCCCATCTCGGCTCAAGGAGGTTTCAAAAATAAAGAATCTTCCTTCCTATTACTGTCATAATGCTATTTGTGACTGACAAAAAAAAAAAAACAAAAAACCCACCGCTCCAAGAGTGTAAACTTTCGCTGAAGAATGTCACAGCCAGTTCCATCTTCCGCCCATTACTCTGACCTCCAAATAGCATTTTATAAGATCTGCTTGTGTCTTCGCTTTGAAGGAAAAAGATAAAGGCACTTCCCTTAAACAAGAAACCATTTTTTTCGCTCTAAGTCAATGTTTCAAGGGAAGCATTCAACTTTTTTTTTTTTTTTTAAGCACAGCGCTGTGACCGGGAAGCCAAGAAGAGCTGTGGCAGAAGTAGCCAGCTCGGGTCGCCTGCTGACCCTCGGTGACGGTCTATTTCAGGCAGTTATGGATAGATAACATTACAGACACTGGTAATTAAAACAACACTAATTTTGTCTCGGTGGCCACGCTTTGTTGTTGGAAGCTATCTATCACGGCCTTCACGCATCACACAATGAGAAGACATTTGTCTACGTACATTGTGCTTGGTCAACGGTTTTTACCGATCTCCCCCAGTACCTGGATGCCTAGGCACTTTTAAAGACGTAGTGCTTTCATTTCTACTGTGTCGCTCTGATTAATAAAACATTTTGCATGCTTAGTCAAGTCACGCCACAATCTTTTTACCCCCATATATTCGGAGGGGGAGGGGGGGGAGAAAATAACATCCACAACAACAAAGAAATCCTCATTTGGATTGGAAGAGAAAGAAAAAAAATCAAATATGGAAATATTTGCTTTCTCTGTACAACAGAGAACAGCCTAATGGGAAGCAGAATGTTAAAACACACATACGACACAAAGCATCTCCTTTAAGACGGTACGGATTTTTGACTGTATAGGTTGTTTGATTTATGGACACTCAATTTCCCTTCCCCTTTTATTACAACAACTACAGTTCCGTTAAGAGTGATAGCAAGTCAAATGTTTATATATTTTGGTAATCAAAAGGCAAGATCTATGCCATCAGTCCTCAGAGGAAATTAGGGGTAGCCAAAACGCACACGGACGACTTTAGTTCTGCTGTAATAAACTAAAGGGAAACTGTAATGGTGCATTTCAAGGGATCTTTAACAAGTGACACAAACAAGAGAAGCGGCAGACAGGACCATTTAACTTCAAACTCCACAGAAGAGAGTCAAAATATAGACTTCCTCCAGCAAGCCCTGCAGCTCGGCTGCTGGGTGACAATCTTTATTCCTCAGCAGACAAGCCGCCCCACCTGGAGATTCTCCAGGCTCCCCAACTGTATTTCTTATCAAGTATCTAAAAGGTGGGCACTGCTAGAATTATTTTCTCTAGGCACAGATGATCACAGCCCTTTTTCCCCCTTTAGCTGCAGACGCACATGCAGTTTCAAATATTAGCTAGCACTCCAGCCTTACCAGCCCCTAATTGCTCTCTGAGGGAAGGGATCATAAACTCAGGTATGGATAACACAGATACAGCTTCAACTATAGGCAGGCAGGAATCCTGCATCAAAGCTATTTGCAAAGTGACACAACTAGTTATTAAAAAGCACATTTTTATTATAGTCTCAGAATTTGCATTCCTCAGAAGCCACGTGTATTTTTCAGGGTGGCCACAGAAACGTTGGGGGTAACTGACCACGAGTGACAACTGCAAGGGAAAGACACCAAAATTATTTTTCAAGCCAGTCAAATAAATTCACGTGCTTTTGTCAATATCAAGTAACCCAATAGTTTAAATAAGTTACATTTGCCTATCTCTCTCACCAGCTGCTACAAGCAGTTCGACTATGGCTGTTAAGCTTAAAAAAAAAAAAAAAAAAAAAAAAAGCCAAGACAATGTGAGTTTATCTGGTCCTACCTGTGTTTCTACTCCTGATTCTGCTAAAAAAAAAAAATGGGAAAGAAAAACTTACTGACTTTTGGCAAACTACAAAGGTTAACTCTATTCATCATGGAGGAACGGATGCTAAGTGCTTTCTGTCCGTCCATATATTTTAAAGATTTAGAAGGCACCTGGTGATGTTCTCAGGATAGAGACAGCAGTGTTCGTCTTTGGTATATGCAGAGTATCTCTCCCAGCTTTCTCTTTGTATTGCTGGAACTACTGAAATCCTTTTTGGACTATGGGGTTTTGGAAACAAGGTTATTTTTCAGGGATATAAAAAGCCAAAGCTTTGCCTTCTTCGGTTCTTTCAGGAGTCCTTTAAGGTGAGTGAGAGGATTTGAAGGTGCTGTTAACCCTTTGAGGAGAAGCAGCTCACATGCTGCAAAGGTAAGGGCATTCTTCTCATCACCCATGTTATAATAAAACGTGCCTCTCCCGATACTGGTAAAACCTTCCCTGGAGAAGATTTCCAGAGACCGTTGGAAGCAAGTGAAAGGTAAACTCAGAAGAAATACAGGGTGAAAGAAACCAGGTGGCCTGGTTTTTCAATCTTAACTCTTAAAGCAACAGCTCCAAAGTTCAGAGTCCAAATTGCCAGCCACTGCGTAGCCGGACGGGGGAAGGGGCGAGGAAGTTCGGAACCTGACGACTGGCTAAGACAACCGGAGTTCTCTCCCAGCAAGCAAGCATGCCCCGCACCCAGCCACAAATCTTTTCACTTTCTCTAACTCATTTGCATGAATTTACTTTTTTGCCTTAAGAGGTTGTTGTAACGTGTGTTAAAACACACAGTGCAATTTTATCTCTATAATATCACAAAAGAAATATTATGTTAGTATAAAGTAAAAAAAAAAAAAAAAAAGAATGCTTTCGAAACCTGCAGCTCGGCTAGCAGCAAAGCACTGCTCAAAAGCGCCACCCACAGGCGGGAGGGGTGTCAACGCAATTCCGGGAGTGATCCGGGATTTTGTTAATTTCAGCAATCCGAGTGTAAAAAATGACAGCGCCACGCAAGTTGACGGAGGCTTTTGATTGAAGTGACTGATTGCCTCAGCTGCACCTGCGGAAAATTGATGACAATGCTGTCTAAACCATTCATTAGGATTGGGAACTTCACGCCGATGAATGCTAGATTCATAAATTTGCTAGACATGTGTTGTAGATAATATGACAAAGCACTGTTTTCAAATGAACATTTCTTTGACCTAATTTTATCGAAATCATGCGAAGGAATGAAAGAATATTTGTGCTCAAACTCTTTGGAAACAGCTGCAACTAAAACTGTGTCTCTCGTTTTCTCTCTCCTCTTTGTCTTTCAAATAAATTTCAGTGAAATCTATTTGGAATATATCTGCTGGTTTGCTTTAAAACATTTGTTAGAATGACAAAGCATTTCTTTTTACCTATTATGGACAATGTTACTCTCTGATTTCTCAGATAAAGAAAAGATTATTTTAAGATTCCTTTTTTTTTTTCAAGCTTCAAATTTGCTCGACTGAACACAAGTGGGAAATAGATGGTAATAATAAAAGTCATGGCACCTTCACAGATATCGTGGGAGGAACCATTTCGGTATCAGTTGGACGTGCATTCTGTGAGAACCAGACTGACTGCAGGCTTTGAAGAGAGGTGAAATCCCTTCCAAGGCTGACTCTTCTGGTCCGAAAGGTGAAATCAGGAAAAACAAAAACAAAAACAAAAAAAACGCCATCTGTACACATTTTATGTAACATTCCTGACTTGTGGTTGATTTTAATGTATCAAAACACTATCAATATTGAATGAAGCTTTTTCTGCATGTCCTAAAAAAAAAAAAAAAAAAGGTGGCTGAGAAGGGAAGCAGGGAGAGAGAACCGTCCTCAGACCTGGCTTTGCTTAGCTGCACGAGGGGAGAAAAGGCCGTGGCTGAATCCATCTCCTGGAGCAGATTTCCCACTGGAGGTTTGACTTGTTAGGAAAGAGTTACATTTTTAGAAAAGAATACCTGATACTTAAGAATCCAAAATTCTTGCTGTAGAAATAGATCTGACTTCTACGACAAGGACCCTCTGTCTCGTACTTGGAATCCCCCCCAAAAAAACAAAATGAATATTTATTAACGTAAGAAGAACCTGGCGCAGGTTGGTCCCATGCATCCCAGTCTGCCAAATTGCTTCCAAATCTCTTCCTCGGCATTTAAAAGGAATCTATTTTTATGAATTCTCATGAATTTAGGTTTTACTACGAGTAAGGTAATTTCTGATTAGGCGTCTTGGGGTTTTTTTTCCCCCCTCTTTTGTCCTAAAGAGTCCTTGCAAAGATCAGGTGCTTATGTTAACCCCATGCCTGGATGGAGAGACACTGAAAGTGTAAACAGCAAAGCTCATGGATCTGAGCTTTGCCAAGCATTTCCTTACTGCTCTAGCAGTTACTCTGAACTGGAAAACATTATCCAGACAAATCCAAGCAAGGCTCTTTAAGGATGCTCTGCCCAAGCTGCTGCAGATACAAAATTACAGCATAGATATGCAAAACCCCCTAAATAGGGAGCATCCGGGTTGTCTTCTAAGCACTGGGCTTCATTTTCTAATGGGAAAATGCATAAAACAAATAACTGGGGCTGGGGAGCTCTGAGCAGTAACAGCAGAACGTTCTTGCATTTCAGTAAATCATTTAACTCGAGAATTTTAGCTAGATCAGGGAAGCCTGGAGCTCCAACCACCTCTGGCTACTCAGACCCCTTATTTGCTTCATGCTGGGGGAAATTTGTTTGAAACAATTCCTAGTTTGTCTGGGATGGCCTTCAGAATGAGAATCCCAGGCCTGCAGAACTCCTGAGGTCAAATATTCATTGACCTCACCAGCCCACCAGCAAAGAGAAACACATGGGCATTTGCCAGACTGCCCAGTCCTGTCCACTGCGGGGAACGGTGGTACTCAGCCTTGCCCTGGGAGGTGTTATGGTCCTGTCAGTGTGTGTATGGGTGCAGGGGGCTGGGGTGTAGGGAATGGGGAGAGGGGAAGTGTGGGGGGTGAAATATGCATACATTCTTGACAGCACAAGTTAAGAAAACCCGGATGCCCAGATGGACACTACTCAAGGTTAACTAGCAGCTCATGAAAGAAGGAAGCATGTGGACACAGTTAAACAGTATGATCTTTGAGGGGAGGAGTAGCAGGGGCAGGAATCACAGAGATATTTGTACGTAAGAGCCTCCAAGGACACATATGGATTAAACTGTGCCTTCTCCTTCCTCCAGGAGTTACTTCCCCTCCAACCATTCTGGTAGGATCCCGCCAGGCAAAGACAAAAAGGGTGGTCCAGGGAGTCGACCCACATCCTCTGTCTGGCCTGGGCAGGCACCTGAGTTTGTAACCCCTGATGGAGATACACCCTCAGCCTTCTATTCTGACAGCTTTTCAGGAAGCCTTATTCTCAACACAAGAAAAAGAATTTCATTCCTCCAAGATCTTTAACTGGGAATCATTGCAGTCATCCTATGTGTTCTGGTCATTTCTTTTTTCCATTTCCTTTTTCTCAAAAAGCCTGCATCATGGACACAGTTAAGGAGTCCACACTCCCATCTAAAGCTCCCCGGCCATGGGGTTTCGCTCCTTTGTCCTGTGCATGGCTGCAAATCCTACTCCAAATCCTCTTTTTTTTTTGTAGCCTGAATGGGGACCTTTCTTGAGCCTGATGTGAGACAGTCTCCGTCCTTCCTGCGGTCGCAAACTCTGAATTCATCTTCCTTTCCCCTGGGACACAATGAACAAACACCAAAGCTTTAGAGTGCTGGTTCCCAGGAAAACGGAGCCCAGCTTCGGGCCAGCTGCTCCTCTCAGGTGACCACCAGCTCAGCCAGCACCGTTAGCTATGGACTTGCATGATGAGTGATGCTGTAATGTCCAGCCGCCTTGGCCCAAAAGCCAGCTCCCACACCAACAACGGCTGTGGCGGGATTTAGGTGAGGGTGCTGCTTGGAGAACGCAGGAAAAGAAGGTCATGTATCCTGTGTCAGGATAGCAAGTTCTCCTTGATAACGGAGGCGCTGAAGCACCTGCTCTCCATGACAGGTAAGTGGTGGTACCTCCAGTTCAGGTCAGAGTGAGATCTTGGAGGCCCTTAAGAGAACCATGTTCTATACTAACTGCTATATATAAAATGGATAAATAACAAGTTCATACTGTATAGCACAGGGAATTATATTCAATATCTTGTAGTAACTTATGGTGATAAAGAATATGAAAACAAATATATGTTCATCTATGACTGAAGCATTGTGCTATACATGAGAAATTGACATTGTAAACTGACTATAATTCAATTAAATATATATATATATATAATATATATATATATATTTAAAAAACGAAAAAACCATGTTCCAGGACCAGATCTGGCTGTTGTGTTGAGCAGACAACACAGGGGGTGGGGCGAGGGGAGAGGAATGAAGAGGGTCAATGGGAAAAATTACCCTAAAACTCTGTCCCACCCCTCTTTCTTTTAGGAAAGGAAATGGCTGAGGAGGGGCCAAAGGCAGGCTGGGACCTGGGACCGTGGGCCCTGTTGGCGCCCCTCCTCCAGCCCAGGCTGCTGCTCTCCACGGCCTGCTGGACCACAACAGCCAGGCTAAGTTTGCAACTTCTGGTTGCAGATGCACGAGGAAGACAGAACCAATTCACCAGCCGTCTACCCATCCAGGCATTTAGTCAGCACCAGTTACTGAGCCTGTGATGGAGATACAAGGATGAACATGATCCAGGAACTCCCTGTCCAGCAGAGGACAGTGACAACGAGTGGGATCTTTGAGCTATATCCCAGCAGTGGGGATGGCTTTGCACAGGGCCATCCACACTCTTGCAGCACCTCCCCTGGTGCTAGACAAGAACAGAGTTGACAGAGACCCCACTGGGTGTGTACACGCACACACACGAGTGTATATACACGCATCTCACCACCACCGGGAGGGAAAGAAAAATTAATCATTGGGAACAATAGCATTGTGAGACCCCAGACCTCAGCAAGGACCATTTTCAGAGGCAACAGCATCCTTTAATGCTGAAGGAATGCACTCCCACCTGACCCGGGTGTGTGGAGCTGACTTTCCGCCCCAGCTTTGTAGACCACAAGGGTGCTGCATGGTAAACCCCTGACACCTCGGCCTCTGTGGTCCTTCCAGAGGCTGGGAGGAGCGGGCTCTCGGAAGCATGGTTGTGTCTGGGCTGAAAGAACACGGTCCCGGTGGATAGTCTGAAAGATCCCACCTCTGAGCAAAGCGGCTGACACTCCTTAGCCCAGTTGTCACTTGTAACAAACCCCAGCTGGCCAGGCAAGGAGGGGAGCCTGGGCTGGCCAAGGCAGTGGCCAAACCGTCCCCAGACAGACACCAGTGTTTTGTAAACACCTGCAGCAGCAGGAGGGCCAGACAGATCAGCCAGCTGGGGAAGCCTGCCAGCGCCAGCGTGAGCAAGACGGGGGGAACATGGGCTGCGGACGGGTGTGCACCTTCTAAAGGGGGCAGGGGGCAGCTCTGACAGACTGTTCCACATAGATGCGAGGACCCGACGTTCCCAGCGCTTCCAAACATTCCACTGAAGCCAGAAACCCAGATAAGTATGCGACATCTCCGATTATTGCAGATTCGTATTTCTTTTATATAATCTGAGAACTGAGCAGAACATATCTGTGGGTAGATGGGCCCCCCCCCTAGATGCCCAATTTTGTGACTCTGGCTTAAGCTCTTCCTCTGAGGATGCTGGAAGCTCATGTGAACCCATTACTTCTTCCCCTTCTCCCCAAACCAGATGTCGCCCCATTAAACAGGTGGAACTAGCAAGCTGAGAGAAAGTGTCACTTGGGCGAGGCTGGGTGACACTCTAAACCGTGCTGGCCCATGGGCCCGTGGGACTCGTCTGTGGGACCAGGTCATTGGGCAGAATTCAAAGGCTTTCCTCTGAGCATGTGACATCGGGGCTGGGAGAAGCCCCGCCCCCTGTGCCCCACGCCCACCCGGCATTCCCACAAAGTTGCCAGCGGAGGTCCATGTTCAGCATAATGTTCCCAGCCCCTTTGGGGAAAAGGGTTTGGGGGGTGGGGGCTCACTTAAATGCGACCTGTTTCTGCTTGCTGCTTCTCCCTGGAAGAAGGCAGAATTACCTTCTGGTTGTTTGTAAGAGAATCACCTCTTCCCAGAGAAGCACGACCGTGTGTTAGCTGGGTGACTTAAATATTAGCTTTTGTCAACATTTGTTTCCATTAAATTTTGTTCTCTTGATATATTTCATATATATATATATATGTTTATAAATATACATAATGTAGACACGGATTTCTTTTATAGATTTTATGTATATATTTGTGTCTCTTCTCTTTCCTTGCTAACATCTACAGATTGAGCCCAAAGCAACAGTGAAAATACCACATTTCACCAAGTGGGTTTTACCATATTGAAATGTGATTCAGTGGAATCAGTTTTTTTCTCAAGTTCCCCAATTCTGTGCCTTCTGATTTTAACGAGGAAGGAGCAAGGGGCTCCGGGCATCCCCATCCAGGGGCTGCCACCAAAGCACCTTCCAAACCTTCACAAAAGGGGAACGTGGAGCAGATTCTTTTTCTATGCTCTCGTGTGTAACTGTCTGGGTGCACAATCCATGTAGTGCTTGCATCTCGTGTATTTAAAAATCCTATTTAAGAATGCAAAGGTCCGTACAGTGTCATTAAAACAAATGAGTATAACCCTTTGGTCATCTAGGTGAAAGCATTTTGTTGGGGTTTTTTTTCAAATTGCTATTGCTATATATAAATGTAACATATAGCAATAACCGTAGAAAGATACTGTGCCCTTGTGTGTGGATAATTAAAATAGGAACATCTCCGGACTAAATTAAAATGTGTAAAAACCAAATCCTTATAGCACCAATGAAATTACAGAGCCTACAAGTGAATCACTGGCCCAGAGACGAAGCATTTCTCTCATTACTTCAAGAATCTCTTCCATGATCACAGCTTTGCATGTTCGCAAATCTACATGGTTCTTTTTATGTCGCTAAATATCTCAGCTCCCTTTTAGTGCCCTCCTTTTATATATGCGAGTTGGTAACAGCGTGCAAACAGTCTCCAATCATTTAAGAGAAAACCAACACTTTTAGTACTTTTGATGACACGACTACGACAAATTAGGAACGGGAAAAATCTAAACAGGCTAGGTGGAGATAAATTATATCTTTCTGAACATAAAAGGGAAAAAATGCATGTTTTTCAGTTTCGGAAAATCAAAACCTACAGGTCATCATGTATAAATTAAGAGGACCTGAATACCTGCGGACCTGTACCCGGATTTTCACCTTAACCCGTGACCTACACCATTCTGAGTGATTTCCCTCAACAGAGAGCTCCTGATGTGCCCTTTCCTCCTCTGTACTTTGAGCATAAGAGGTGTTATTACCCATAACTTTTTATTTAAAGGAATTGTGCAGCTGGGAAAATGAATGAATTTAATTATCAATGCAGTGTGAAAAAAATCATTAGAGCAAGGGCCTGGAACGCCACATATTAAAAATAAACAAAGGCTATTAAAAAACAGTTCCAAAAAAGAATGTCAGGTTTTCTTCAATTCTTAAAAGGTAAATACCAAAAAGAAAACCGTATGTAAACATCTATGGTTACAGGGAAAAAAAATTACTCTTTAAGAAAATATTAAATGACTGACTGGATCATTTAACTTTAAATCTATACTTTATGTGGCCGTCTTAGGAAGGTCATTTGATTGCTATGCATAGAAAAATGAGAATTCTAAGCTCTTCTCAAAGTTTCACCTTCATAAGACAAAATTTTCATTATGAAATGTTATTTAATGGTGAGCACACAGAACTTCGGGCTCGGCTCTACAGGATGATACTTCAATAACCAGAGAGTGAGCTGGCCTTTGCCTTCGGAAAGACAGTAGAATTCTATCGTTTAGCCAAATTTTGGAAAACAACTCTATGTGAATATTTCCTCCATGATGGAGAGTGAAAGCATTGAGTGTCAGGGATAAATACTAACAAAGTGGCCGCAGAGAGGCCTCTCTGGTTGGCAAGGGCTGCAGAGAAGCGTGTCTCCCAGGCAGCAGGGATGCTGATCGGCCTATGGGACATGCAGGGTTTCCTGTTGGGACCCAGTGGGACCTGTAGCTGTGCAGACTCCCAGGAGGTATTTACAGCGGGGCCACTTACAATTCTGATCTGGAGGAGCCCAGGCAAGGTGGACGGGGACTCAGCTGTTTTACATCCAGAGAGGCCACGGGACAACAGAGAGCGTGGCCCACCGTGGTCTGTCTCCAGGCAGAGCCCAGTTAAACAGAGAGCAGGAGGCAACTTCAGGAGTAAGTGAAGGGAGGGCAGACGACTCCACCCGCGAGGGAAGAGCAGGGAGTCTTTGCCTCCATCAACTCAAGGAAGCTCACTGACTCATATGGCTGTGAGACCTGGGACATCAAAGAGCGTCAGCGCTGCTGAAGGACGCGGGGAGGATGCCGATTGCAACAGGCACAGTGAAGACTCCAGTCTACAGCAAAGAGAGGAAGACCCCGGGAGAAGCCGTGTGTCCTCAGCTCTGTTCAAGCCCCCTGGTGGAGCAGGGCTGCCGTTTTGTAGCGGGGAGGCAGACACGAAGCAGAAACTCACATCAGACAACCATCACTAACCAATTCCACACATGCTGGTCACTTACGCCAAAAGCTTTGGTTTGTATGTGGTTCCCACGGGACTCATCTTCACATACCTCCTCTCCACTGGGATTCCCAGTGCCCCTCGGGAAGGTCAGGTTCTAGGAGGGAGGCCAGCACGGCTTACCTGGTTCTTTAGCCTCCCTCCACTTGGAGCCCCACCAGGATCAGTCTCCAGTGGTCCCCACCAGAACCCTGCACAGCTTCCCTGCCAATCCCCTCATCTGACCTCAGTGGTCCCATTTGTAAAGCCAGAGCATTGAACAGGTGCATGTGAAGATGCCCGGGGTCCTGAGTGCCTAAGTGTCCTGGGAGATCTTAGTTAGCCTCTGCTAGACAAGAGCTCTTTGCAAATCCAATAAGAGTTACGGACTTTCTCTCCAAGAAAAGACTACAATGTTGCCCATAATTTCAAGAGGTCTGTGGACCACCCCAAAGCTCACACATGGACTTGAGGCTAAGAGCCCCTGAACTGGCTCAAAGGCACCACCCTCATCAACGTGAGTTTTTTGGTTTTTTTTTAATCAAGGAAACTGAGATCCAGAAAAGGAGACCTAGTGTCCCAAAGTGTCCCCCGAAAAGCTGGCACCCAAACTGGGATGAGAAGCGGTTTCCTGCCTCCAGGCAAGGTCCTTCCTCTGCACCCTCTTCCCTCTCATGCAGGTTCCTGGTTCCCCAGGTGGAGTTTGCTACCTGGGTGCCACCATCCCTCCCACTCCAGAGCACACGTCCCAGCAAGGGCAGGAATGTGGGGTGAAAAGTGGAAGAGGTGGGACATGGAGCCGGAAAAAGCACCGCAGGTCCCAAAATGCCATTGTCATCAGGTGAGCCTTGGATGACCACTGCTGGGAAAGGGGGTGGGAAGGGGTCGCCTTTGCCTCCCATGCGGAATAGGGGGCCCTAAGCTATCGTCTCCAAAAGCACATTTGCTATCTTTTTAAAAAAAAAGATGTGGAGGAGGAGGAGGAGGAGGAAAGGATGCTCAGTCTAGATAAATTCAGAATGATCTGAATACATTACTGTAGTTAAGTTTAGTACGTAAAGTACCAGGGATGGCTCTGCCGCGCATTTCAATGAAGCCCAAAATAATGAGGCTCTGGCGGGCCGTTGCCGCTTCGTCAGAGCGATTCTGCCCTAATAAGCGGGAAGGAGGTGTCCACGGCCCCCTGCCTCTGAATTGTCCTCCTGGGATTAGACCCGGCCTCTGAGGGATGGTGAACTTGGAACGGGCATTAGAGATGAGAGGTTGAACACCTGGAGTGAAGGGCGAGCCATCGCAGGTCACTTCCAGGCCTGAACCAGCAGCAGTGAGTCCTCCAAGGTGCAGCCGAAGTCTGTCCCCGACACCTTCCCGGTGTGCGAGGTGGCCGGGGTGGGACCGTGGGGTGCCAGGAGCAGGAGGGCGACTGCTAACCTGCTTCTCTCAGATTTTCCTTCCTGCCCTCCTCAGACCCAACCTACACTCTAGCCCAGCCTATGGCACCCACAGAAAATGGAAACGTGGCATTAACTAAAGGACTAAGGGGCCACTGGTAATTCCTTCCCGGACCTGTCAGAGGGAGGAGCTTAGGAGAGGAGGAAGGAGTTAGGGGAGGAGGGAGAAGAGACAAAGAGACGGAGAGGCAGTCTCCCAGCTGGAGCCTCCTCAGCCCTTGAGTAGAGAGACATGAGGTGTGGCTTTCTCCAACATTTCTGGGCTCAGATGGCTTAATCTGCAAGAGTTAAAGGAGAAAAGACTGACTTAACAGCCACCCAATGAGCCCCGTGTTCCAGAAAACATCCCAGGAGCCAACATCCAGGACAACAGAACAGGGGAGAGTGGCCACGTCTCAGAAGAAGAATGCTTGAAAGACTGGCGACCATCTGGGAGGAGCCTTCCCAGACCCTGTTTCTAACTCCAGCAGCAGCCTTTCTGTTCTCAGGAAGCTGGAGCAGAAAGAGCCCAGGAGGGCATCAGGTCCCATCCCTCTCCCCAGCCAGGGGCAGAGCAAGCTTTTCTATCCAATCTGAGCCTAACCAGGGAAGCTCAGAGCTTCTGGTAGGTGAGCCCAGCAGATGCTACGAGCTTGCAAATAAGGGGTGAAAGTTACTAGCCTCTGTATAAAAGGAAACCCACAGACTGTGGGCCAACCACTCACTGAGAAAATATAAATAGTTAAATTGGTAGAATCAGCCTCCTTCTCTGTTCTCTGGATAGAACTTGATCCTGGACTTCTGTGAATAGTTAACTGAAAAGCTGTTGGGGTGGACATCTGTTGTTTTTGCCTGCCCAGCCGCTTTCCTTCTTTTACTGGAAATAGCATCTCAATTTTCCTGGAGGAATCACTCCTCCCCCATGCCCAGTCCATGTGGTCTGGGGTAGAGCTGAACCCACCCACAGCTCCAAGGATAGACAGATGACCCAGACCAAGACGAGGACATCACATCCCACTGGCCATGGTGACTGGCTCCGGGGTGGGTATAGGACCTAATCACGGCCAGCCTGACTCAGTAACAGGTGTTTGTGAAAAGAGAGAATCTTTTCACTGGAGTTTCTAAAAGGATAGATAAATGTCTGGAGCTGCTGGCAGCCATCTTGCCACCACAAAGAGAGTCCAAGCTGCTCCTGAAAATGGAGTCAAGGCAGAAGAAATCAGAGCTGAACCCTGCCGACAGTGTTTTTGCCCCCTGGATCCATCCACACCTTAAGCTGAGATTTTCAGTTACACGAGCCAAATAATCTACAGTTTGACAAGGTTGTGTGACTCGGGCTCTCTGGAAGAGTCTTAACTCAGGTCGCTGGTCACAGATGGACTGATGGATACGCTGCAGGGAAATGGGGCTGGTCATGGTCATGTGAGGTGAGTCCCTGGGACAAGCCCTGCCAAGTAAGGGTCTTCGGCTTTGCTCAGGAAAGAATTCAAGAGCGAGCCATTGTAAAGTGAAAGCAAAGCTGGAGAGAGACACATTCCCCAGACAGAACGTGGTCTGTCTCAGAAGGAGGAGCAGCCCTGGAGTGTGGGGGATGTTTAGTGTTTATGGGCGGGGTAATTTCATATGCTAACAAGTGGGAGGGTTATTCCAGCTATTTTGGGGAAGGGGTGGGGACTTCCAGAAACATGGCCACCACCCACTTTTTGGCCTTTCATAGTCAGCCTGGGAACTGTCATGGTGCCTGTGGGTGTGTCATTTCGCATGCTAACGTATTACAATGAGAGTATAACGAGGCTCAAGGTCTACTGGAAGTCAAATCTTCCACCATCTTGGGCCTAGCTGGTTTTAACCAGTATTTGTCCTGTCCTCGATGGCTGTGTCTTTCTTTCAATGTCTGTGCCTTGCCCCGTTCCCTCCTGTCTCAGATCCGTAACAGTTCCTATGAAATCACAGGCATAAAGGGAGACAGAAGGCTCTCCTCTCCCAGGTAACAAAATGCCTACCAGGTTCTCAGGGTCTCCAAAGAAAGCACCTGCTGGCCCAGTTGCATGCTGGGAGACCCTGTGACTGAAGGACTCCTTCCCTGGGAATCTATCAAGCTGCGAAGTATTCACAGTTTTAAAATTACTCATCAAGAGCTAAATTTTTTTCCCCTCTGCTACCTTAGTTACTGATTATTTCCAGATCTGTCAGATACACAAACTCTTGTTTTTAAAATGCAATCAGCGCACCCACGCACCCATCTATAGATAGTAAGGACTAGGTAGTCGAAGGCTCTGGAAGGTAATGCCGTCATGCCGGATGGAATGGATGGCATTACAAATGTACACTCAGCAGGAAAATACTATTTAGCTGGTAATTCAAGCTGGGGATGAATAATCAGCTCATTTTGAATAATGAACCCAGAAAGCACTGCCATTTAGAAAATTGGGGTCTATTCTTCTCTTGGAAAGCCTGGTGGGGCTGTGTCACTCTGATGCAGAAGGTCCCCATCCCTTCCAGAGGACCCACGCCACAGCCCCTAGTCAGCAGGGCAGCCAGTTGGAGACTACCCAGGCAGATGTCTTGGCCTCTGGTTTCTCATCCGACGCCAGGGCTCTGGGACGCCATATGAGGCCTCTCATTTCACCAACCTCTGGCTCTTTAGGAAGGATGGTGCATGACTCTGTGGGCTCTGGACATGTTCAAAAGCCCCATTTGTTGGTTTCGTCTCCTCTGTGCGCTGGGTGCCATCACTGGGCTGCTCATGGCCGGGAGTTACAAGGTCCTTATAGGGAGGGATCTTTCCGATTTCTCCCAACCTGGCTCCAGAAAATGCGCAGGTGAGTTGTGGACAATGCCCTTAAGACCTGGGACCAGCTACACGAAGCATATACTTGAGCAGCTTCAACACAGGAAAACGTCTTAGAAAGGGGAATTCACAGAGCATCACTTCGTAGCTGATTCTGACCCATTTTGAAGAAAGTTGTTCCCTTTGTAAGTGTGAAAGTGACACTGTGCGTGCGGCCTACACTCTGCTCTCCTTCTCAGAGATAAATACACGCTCCGGCCCGCCTGGCCGAGTCACCAGCCTCTTCAGGTGCTCGGCCTGCAGCCTCCCTCACGGTTATCCGATCTCTTGAGCCAGTAGCCAGAGATGGCATCCCAGACCTCAGGACCTCAGCCTGCCAGGCCACAGGTCTGAAAAAGGCATGCATTCTGGACTGTTGCTCTGGGCAGAAGCCATGCCCCTCCAAAGGCCAGATCCCCAGTCTCCACAGGAAGCTTTGGAACTTTATTCTCATGAAAACACTGACCTTATCTTTGCATGGAGACTGCTATTTACATTAAAATTGGTCACATAATGAAAAAAAAAAGTAGTTCATTAATATGCTAAGAAGTGCTAATTTGAACATTGCTGAAAAGCAATTGCAAATTCCATTTTGCAACTTGCAAATGTGATGCAGTGTAAATTAAGGCTGATGGACCCATCTTCCGACGGTCCAACTTCATCTGGATGCTTCTGAGCTCCCCAGGTCTCAGTCGCATCCATTGGCTTCATGACCCGCCCAGTAGTGGGAGCACCCCACTATTAGGCATGTCTGCACCCACATCTGATGAGCCAGGGTAAGGGCATCACGAAGGGTGTTGCTGAAATGACCGACAACAGAAGAACAGGAATAACTGCAAAGTTATACGAACAACACCACGTGTCTTCAGAAAGATGGAGCCACACCAGATCCACAACTTCCCACCAAGACAACCCAGCCCAGCCCCCAGCCCTCTTCCATCAGGTGACCTGTGATGCTCTGTTGACCCAAGCTGGCTTGACAAGCAGCCTGCGGTGCCCTCCCTCTCAGCAGGGGAAAGCTGTGGGAATCAGAGCCAGTGTGGCCAGCACTGGCCACAGCCCTCCCAGGGGTGCACTGGGGCAGCTCTGCAGATGGGAACTAAATCCCCGAGGACTGTGGCATACTCGGCAGCCCCCTCCATCTTCCCGCCATCCTTCCGTTGTCTATGCTGGCAGTGGAATCAGAACTTCCGTGAAGTGAGGCTCCAAAGTAATCACGTACAGGGAAATCTGTGTGGACCCTGGAAGACTCTTAGGACAGCACGGCGCTGGAGACCAACACCCCTTCTCCTGGTAAGCACTGCGTATGCAGCCCTTCCTCCATCTTTGGTTGATTTTTCCTTCTACAGTTGAATACCAGACGAAGTGGTTGGCTGGCTTAGTGTCCATAGTGTATTTTTTTTTAAGGTGTGTATCTTCAAACATATAAGAACCCATTATACACAGTGAGATATTCCAGCTCGGGTCCGTAGCAGTCAGAGGCCCCACTACCCACCTCCAAGGCTTGCCAGCTGCAGGGTTAGCACAGGCAGAAGCCCCCATGTCTTCTCCCCACTCCAGGTGATCTTCCTGGAGGATAAGCACCCCCACCTGGCCACCACCTTCAAGGCAGGAACGTTTTATTCCTGACTGCGTGCATCCTCAGCTAGGTGTTCCTTCTTTCCTCCCTTGATCCCTCACCCCTTCTCAAAAGGATGCCCACAAAACAGAAGGATGAAGTAAAGAGATGAAGGGACCTGGATAAGGCAAGAGTAGGGAATTCAGTACTAGAGCCAGAAATAAGGCTAATACAGAGTCACATAGGCACTCAGAACCCACAGGGACATAGAAAACATGGCTCTGAGCTTCCCAGCAGGCAGAGCAAACAAGGAAACAAAAGCCATCAAGGAGAATTCTGTCCAGGAAACTAAAATGGCAGGCAGCTGAAGCCCAAGAGAAATTTCTCCAGTGGGTCCCCTCCAAGGGAATGGACAATGGCATGGACCCCGTCCTTACAGAACTACAGCAGATTTCAAACCAGGCACTTGGCAGGTCAGTTCCTGAAACATCGCTCAGTGGGTGACCACGACAATTTGAAAAGGCTGTTTTCCCAGGCCCTTCCCTTGCCCGAGACACAGCCTGATGTGTGCTTATTTCCTGAGTGTTTGTGGGCTGAGGGTATGTCTACTCCAAGATGAAAGCGACAGGGAGAGGTCACAGGTCTGTTCCGTACACACCTCACTGGGCCCACCCGCTCATCACTCCAGCTGCCCTGCGCTCCTGAGCGCATCGCACTCAGTCCGCGGCGGGGCTCTGGCACACCGACGACACTTTCTCATCACCCAGGTTTCCTCTCACATGTCCCCTGCTCAGGAGGCTTTCTTGACAGGTCCGCCTAAAGTTGACAGTGCCTTCACAGTGTCTGCCACCATCTAGAATTCCCTCTTTCTAGAATGTACACTCCCTGTGGGCAAGAACCTTATCTTGTTCAAGCTGAATCCCAGGCACTAAGAATTTTGCCTGGGGCATGATAGATATTTAATAAATATTTGTGGAAAACACGAGCTAGTATATCAAGGCCTTATATAGCATGTTCGATGTGCCACGCACTTCTAAGCACTTTTTCAGAATAATAACATTCTTGTTCGTATGTAAGTTTTGTCACGATCCCATTTCACAGATGAGGAAACTGAGGCACAGAGAGGCTAAGTCATTTGCCTAGGGTCACATAGCTAGTGAGGGGGAGGATGAGGAGATCTGGTGACAGAGTCAGAGCCAGACGGGTGATGAGGGCAGGATGCCTCCTGCATGGCCAGCAGTTTCCATCCCCTTCCTCAAGCCCAAAGCCTTCTACACCCATTCCCCTCTTCCGGAGTTGTGGAGCACTGCTGATTTAGGAAAGAAGCGGCCTAATCCATTTAAATTCTTCTTACTTTAACGCTGTTGATTTTAGCTGAAATGCAAAGTGCGGCGCAGAGGAGCCCAGCCGGCATCCACTGGAGAGTCTGAGATTAGTTCATTAATAGGTTCGGCTGCTGCCCATGTGGCAGCATAACATTAGGAGCTAACTGCTTCCGACCACGCGCCCCTTAGAACCGCGCATTTGCAAATCAGCTCAAGATGCATATCACCGTGAGAGATGACAGTGTTAAGGAAAGGCATTTTTCATTTGTTCTACTAGTAATAGCTATTATCGAATACGATTGGTGGAGACAATGCAGAAGGTAGGTCTTCTCATTTGTTTTCTAAACCAGCCAACCGACCCCATTCATACCCGCACGGCTCTGTGGGCAGCTGCCGGCTGTGGGCATTCTCAAACAGGGATCTGCCAGGAAGCAGCTCGGACCCACGCAAACCAGACTCTCCTGGTCTGGCCTGGCCTCCCACACGCCCAAGTCCAGGGCAGGGGCCGCTGGAAACACTGACAGTCCCCGCCGAACTCGTGAGAAGGGAATACAGGTTGTGTGGAAGGAGTGCCCTCTTTACGAGGGAAGGCTCTGGCTGAAACCTACCAAGTGGCCTGCTGGTCCCTGAGACACATGCACAGGGGTAACCGTGTCATTGAACAAACTCCACTGCATGCCTGCCTCCTGCACATCATCCCTGCCCTCCCAGGACTCCTACTCTCTTCGCCATTGCTCTGAGTGTCTGCATGCTTTCCTTGCCTCCTAGTTTCTGCTGCTTCTAAATTCCTACCTCCTCCTGGCTCCACTTGGCCATGACCTTCCAAGGCCGCATTCACTTTGTGGCTTCTTTGCTGCTTTCAGCTTCGATGTGGTTTCCCACACCGAAAAAAACAGCCACAGAAGCCAAGGAACGACCCCTCTCCTCGCTTTACTTCCTCATCTCCTCTCTATGCAACTTGTTCAAAGAAGTATCTACGTGGCATCATGTGTCCAGGCATCCACTGAGGCCGAGGAAACCAGTACTGTTTGTTTTCCCCTGGTAAATTTTAGTTTATCCAGCTGATAGGAAATCAGAGCCAAACATTTTAAATTAAACTATTTTGAAGAGGCCCTGCCTAAAATGAATCTGTCATTTGAGAAGAATGGGCCAGCCCATTTCACCTACTTGTGCAACTACGTGCCCAGGAGGAGGGTAGAAAACATTGCTGCAAGAAAATAGCTTGGCCTCAAGAAAGGGCAGCTCACGCTGATGCAGGAAACCCAGTTTTCAGTCCATTATCTCTCACTACTGAGTAGCACATTGGGCTTCTGGGTTTATACATCAGTCTCATGACCTTGACTAATGTGAGTCAATACCTAAGATAGCTTCATTCTCAGAATCTGAATAAAATCCAGTTTCTGGATTTGTGAGGTCGGGAAGCAACCTCACGCTGTGATAAGGCTGCCAACTAACAAATGCCACCCTGCAGAGGCTGCCTCTGGAAAACACCCCTCCTCCCTCACCAGGCTGCAGGAAACCTCACCCTTCAGGGGAGAAAGAAGGCAAGGTTACTCATCGCCCACAACCTAAAGCTGTGATGCTTAACCCTGGCCCAGAGTGGAATTAGCTAGATCTTACCCCAGAGATTCTAACTGGTCCGACATGCCCCTTGGGCACTGGGGATTTCTAAAGCTTTCCAAGTGGTTCTGCTGGGCGCTGAAAACCACTGACTAGACCCTGGAAGCCCTCAGGCCACAAAAATTGGTAGAGATATTCAATCTGATAAGGACCAGAGGGTGGAGAGGAGGAACAACCCACCGGAAGCCTCAGTAGGAGCCTCTAGAGGAATAATTTCCACCAAAGGAATTACTCACCTGGTCCTCCTCCACTGCTTCCTCCCTGAGCTCTGCCTTGACGGCACCTCCTCACAGGTCAGGCTGCACAGAGTAACCGCTAGCCCGGGCTGAAGTTCGTAACTGCCTTTGGATGCCAGTTAGAGCCTATAATTAGAATTCACTCCAATGACACGGAGCCTACCCACAACCCGGGGCTCCTAACGCGGCACCGGCTTTAGGCCAGTGATTTAAAACCTCAGTGGACAATTCACCACTCTGAACAGGCATCTCCTGGTGGGCCGCCCCCTCTGGTGTCCAGCGCAAGGAGGAATTGAATTATGGCCTCAGATGCCAGACTGAGAAGTTGCGGCGGGGGGGGGGGGGGGGTCCGCAATTATGCACAGACCCGGATGGGCCATTTGAGGAGAAGACAACAGGGGAGAATCAGCCGTCTCGCCTTCATCCTTCAAGTCTTCTTCCAAAACCCCATCCCAGCACCTGCCCTGGCAGAGAAGCGGCTGCCAAGCTTGAAGCAACTCAAGGGAGGTGAGCATCCCCGAGAACTTCTCCCACAGTGCCAGGAGCCAGACAGCACAATCAGCCTTTATGATCACAAGTAATAAATACACTCAAATTAAAAATACATTTGTCCCCCTCATTTCACCCCTGCATATATCATAACATGTAAATACACATTCCACTTGTCTTTGGCTAATTATTTACTTTATATTCTCATGTTGGTCAGCGGGGTAAATAACCATCTTCCTATGTGTCTCAATATCATTAATATTCTTTAAAATGTATACGTTCTCGTTTAAGATTGAATGAGGGCGATTGCCTTTGGCAGTGGAAACAATTGGAAAATTTGTGCATTATATGCCTGGTTTGCTCCCATTTGCCAAGCTAAATATTTAAGAAAGCCCTTCTGCCATGACCACTCAAAAGTTCTCAGTAAGCTTAACAATTCAGTGAGAGGAAGTGTAGAGATGCTAGCGCATTCGGAGTCAGGAAACTCTGGTTTGAGTCCAGCTCGTGCATAACACTGCTGTCCTGTGACTCCAGCCATCGGCATCTCCCCAGGTTTTCATTTCCTCGGTGAACCTCACCTGGCCTGCCTACCTCATGGTGGGGTTAGGAGTATCAGCTGGTGGCCTATGAGGCTGCAGGAGGCAGGGAGTGGTGGGAAACCCAAGTCATGCCAGATGACGCCACAGAGAAGAGTGTGGGCTCGGTCAAGGGAGGAAATGAGGGACAGCGGGGTTCCCCAGAGGGACAAGGGAGAAAGCTGTGTTCCCAGAGCGCAAAGGAACTTCCAAGGAAGGACCCCCCTGCCTAGAACTGAAGTTCAGGGTGCTCCGAAGCCAGGTAGAGTGAAACAGGATGTGCCCCTCACTCTCCTTCCTGCCTCTGATTTCCTTTTGGGGGGTCCCAATGGCCAAGTCCAATTAGAACCAGCCAGCAAGGGCAACCCACACTGGCCAACCTCCAGGGGCATAGGGAAGGGTAGAGAAGGCTGGAAATGGATGGAGTGGGGGTAATCACCAACACAAAGGTTTACACCCTGTCAAAATCTCCATTCAGCCCCGATATAAAAAACATGGTACTTTCCTGCAAGGAGCTCAGAAGTCAGCTCCCCTCAACTAATGGAAGACCCTGATGCTGCATAAAAAGCGACGTGTTGTTCTAGTCTGAGCGCTGATGAGTCGACTCTACTTTAAGGAAATTCAATATCCAAGAAAGCAAAGTTTAACAGAGAACAGGGAAAGGTTACTCGCCTACAAAGGGTTCTCCAATCACTTTGCACTAGGATCCTTCCCAGGGCTCATTAAGCAGGGTGCCCCACCCCCTTCATCCCAGGTCAGAGGCTGGCATGGGCTGGGGAGGGGGGAGTGGGAGGCCAGCAGAACAGCCGGTGAGGGACAGCGCTTGCCCACAGGTCAGTTTCTGGCCGCAGCCAGCACCCTGGACCTGTTTAGTCTCTCACATTGCAGTGCCAATGAAGAAATGTGACATCTGGTGCAGTTTTGCACTGTCCAGACCTGTTTGGTCTCTGACATTTCACTGTCGATGGGGAAATGTGACACCTGGAGCAGGTTTTACAGCACCACAAGCAACCAGGGTGCCCCCCAATGTCTGTTTCTCCCTAGAAGTCCTCAGTCAATGCCCTGGAATTTGTACCCTGGAATTTCATTTTAGGAGAACACACTGAAGGAGTAACTCTGTGGATCTTGGAGGGTCAATTTTGTCTAAGACTCTGTTTGGCAGATTAGGAAATTGTGAACCAAAGAGCAGATTGACTTGCCCAGAGTCAGGGATGGAAGAATTCAGGCTTCCTGGCTCCTAGTCCCGTGTTCCTTGTCCACTCATTGAGCAAGGCCCACGTGAAAGTACAGATACCTGGGGAAGAGGTCTTTGTCATGATAGAAAGAAGCTAAGAGCATAGGCTCTGGGATTAGACTGCTTGAGCTCAAATCCATGTTCCACTTAGTTATGTGGGTTTGAGATAGAGATTTCATCTTTCTAAGCCTCACTTGCTTCATCTGTAAAATGGGTATGAAAAACACTCACAGACTTTAGTGAGTCATTAAAAGGATGAGATGAAGCATGTAAAGTGATGGGTACATAGGAAGCAATAAGATAATTCCATTTTTGCCAGTTCATCAGAATAGCAACCTTAATGAGAAGAGCATTTTTCTCAGTCAGACTGAAACACCCACCGCTGGTTGGCCCGTGGGATCCAAGTTGATTAGAGAACTCAGTGAATCAGCTGAGAGCCAGGCTCCTTCCATCATCCCATGAGGAGTGAAGGTGTATTCTGGCGCTGCCCTGGGGACCCAAGCCTGCAGAGGCAGGATGGAGAAAGAACTACAGAGGACTGCGGCCACCACTGACCGTCGCTGGCTGTGAAACTGGCCTGTCCACGTGTCTCCAGCATCCAGGAGGCTGAAATGGGGCCACATTGACTTTAAATACCCAAACTAAAATGACCTGCAGTCCCCCACTGCCTTGATTCTGGCTCCCGGCTGTCTCCTCCTGCCCTCCACCAAGCAGCCTCAGTTATCTCTAGGAGTCTCCAGCGGGAACTTCCCAAACACAGATTGCTCCATCCATCCCCTGCAGACACCACACAGCGGCTCCCAGGTTCTTCTCGCTCTTCAGCAACCCCACCTCTGTTTCCATGGTAACTGCCCAGTGCTGCCTCTCCAGACGTCCAGGGGGCGCCAGACTGGTACCTGTTATTACTGCAGAGGGAGCGAGCCTGGGTCTCAGCCACATCCTTTTCCCCAGGTACCCGGGTGTCTCCTTGCCAATAACTCCCAATGTGATCCCCCGCCACTCTTGCCCTGCCCCAAACCGCTACCTTGTGGGTCCTCCATATCCAGCTGCACTTTGGGGTTGACTCCTACACTGAACACCCAGGTCCAGCTGCCTCGAATTGGTGACTCATTATAGAATAAGGCCCCCGACATCTACTGAGACCGTGGCTAGGGCATCTCCCTGGCCAGAGGACACAACTTTTTTTTTAAATTAAAGAAAAGGAATAAAATTCCTATTGCTTCTGGATGAAATATCCTGATAATCACAGGAAAGGAGAGCTTGAAACCATAATCATAATCATTTGTGGTCTTTTTGTGTGTAGACCTGGCCTAAGGCTTAAAATTTAAACCCACGTTGACTCTAAAAGCTACACGAATAGTTCATTTCCCAACAAAACTGCCATACAGGGAGGCAAATAATTTAAGCAGGGACAATGCTTCACCCATATGCACATATTAAAAGTTGAAAATCACAACCGAGGGAAAGCCAAAGAGAGAAATAAGGAAAAACAAACTTTTGTTTCATTTCTTCCCACTGGAAGGACCGCTCCATTCAGAAGCTGTCCACAGTCCTCCCGCCGGAGCGCCCTTCTCCCTCTGAGCCCGCGAGTCAGAGGGGGTGACTGTCACAGACGAAATGTCGAGGTGGCAGTCCCCTCCCGGGAGATGCAGAGGGGAAGCTTGGAGGTAGAGAGACCCAGCCGTAAATGCACAGCTGGGGATTTGCTCGACAGTGGATGTGTCTCTCCCCACATCAGACTGATGGAAGTGAGGTCTCGTTTCTAACCCCGGGAGCATTTCAACACTTTCACCTGACATTATGTTTGCTGAGTGCTTCCCCCCAGAATCAATGTATGGGTTATAGATTATTGATCATGAAGGACCCAGACCACAGCCTCTCTTTCAATGTCAGGACGAGAGCTATTGTCCTCTTTCTCAGGCTTTTAACCATGAGTCATCATACATTATGAAACACAGAGCAATTATTCATAGTCAAGTTATCCTACCCAAGCTTATCAAGAATTTAAACGGGGAAAAAATAAAATACGTATACGTGCCTTCCTGTGGCCGCGCTCTATAGCTGCAGTGAGAAAAGTCGGAAAAACACTGTTGGTCCGAGAGCGAACTCAGAACCGTTGGCTTCTGATTCTCTCTCTAATCCACTGCAATTTCAATGAGACTAATATCGCCGTTCTGTGAATCTGCCAGCAGATAGAAGTTACCACGTTATTGTGGTCTGTTTCCGAGGACAAATAAAGAATGCCGCTCTCCAGTGTTGTGCAGAGCACGCCACGCTCCAGACAGAAGTGTTTCAAGTCAACACAATATGAAAAAATTCAAAATAAAATGAGAAGTGTCTGAAAACAAACCAACATAAATATACAGCAGTCCTGTTAATTATGATTATTTATGATCATAAGAACTGGCATCGTGACTGTGGTTTCCTTTCCAAAATCTCACAAACTTGTTACTATACAGCAGTTTCGGCATTCTATAGGCTTAAAAAGGGGGCATGCTGGAGGCAGAAGTCACTGGGGGTGGGGATCATGTGTGCCCCGGCTGCCAGGACCTCCCTGTACCCGTGCGTGTGCGTGTGTGACACTGACATACAAGAAAACCTGCCTGGACCTTCCAGCGTCCCCCAACATTAAACTGCTGGTGATGCATTACAGATGTCTCTGATGAGCACCGCCAATCTATTAAACAAAGTGCTCCAGTCGCCTGCAAGGGGCCTGAAGAATGATCTAGAAATCCACCCCCTCGGGGGAAACCGCCTATGGAACATCACCACAGCACTGAATATTTCATCAGGGATGACAGGACTGTTCTCCTCCCGATCCCCCCCCGCCCACCTCCTCCATCACCCTGCCTGCCACGTTCCCCCCCCTTCCCAATTTTTTCTCCACTCACTTGACAACTAGTCACAGCCACATCACTGCCGTCCCGCTGTCCTTGCAAGCTGACCTCTGTAGTCTGCGGTGCCCAGTGGTCATGCTGTCCTTGTCTCTCACCAACCACATCTGACAGGAGACGAGGCGATCATGGCAGCGGCTCCTGGCACCTGAGACGCCCTGGGACTACACAGGTAAACCAGGGAGTCCGTGTTGTCTCCGGACCAACAACAGAGGGGAAGACATGACATCTCCAGCCAGGAGCCCACGTCCGAATATTCAAAAGGTTCACCATGCGGGTGATGAAGGCAGCCCTCTCAGCCTTCCAGGATGAGGTGTGCGCGAGGCAGGAGGGGGTCGGGAGGGAGCATCTGGCCCTGTCCTCAGTCGGGGGGAGGAAAGAGGGCAGGTGTAACAGGGCAGTGACGGCAAGTCCAGGCGGAGAGGGGGGTGTGTGCCAGCCCCACTGGCTCCTGCAGCCCCTCCCAGGCAGGCTCCAGACCCCAGAGATGCGTGTAGCCACGTGGGCAGCTCAGGACCACACCTGCCCACTGGCCATACCCAAGGAGACAAAGAAGGAAAATCGTTCCTTTGAAAACGACACGGCGGTTTTTTGAGTTGCTATGATTCTCTCGCAACTCCTTTTTGGCGAAGTGCTGGAGCGAGGAAAAACACGAAGTATTTTGACGGAAATAAACGCTCGCATGGAAAACAGAGAGCCCTCTAGAGTATTCTAAGCCTTGAAGAACGTCATCCTATTTTAAGCAGGTGACAGCAATGTCATCGTCTGAGGGGTTAGGGTATTTTCTCTAGACTTGCAAGAGGAGACAGCCAGTTGTCTGCGAACAGAGAAAGTCACGCAACACACTTCCCAGTTGCATGGGTCACTCACAGACTGCAGGCACCTGTGTCCCCACTCTCGGCCTTTGATGGAACTAACCAGTCCTATCAGGGAGACAGCGTTTGCTGGCTCCAAGCAGTAAACCAAATAAAGTACAAACACCCTCTTCAAATCACTCTGGTTTTTCCGACGTTCATTACACCGTCTGCACCAACATGACAGCAGTTCATTTGTTCAAAAGCCTATCTCCCCATCCGCTATGGTCATGGTGATGGAGAAGGTCTGGGCGAACCCAGACTGCACATTGTATCCAACCTTGAGCTTCGAGTTTACTCCAGGCCACCCTCTCCTTATTTCCTTTCCTGCCTTGGTCAGTACTAGAGTCCATAAAAACAGAAAGCGTCTGGTTCCTACCTACCTGCTAGAACTACGAGCACTGATGGAAAGCTTTCCTTTTTATACAGCACTGAAATATACATGGAGGAGTCTTGCAGAAATCTTGTTAGAAGACCTCACTAGGGCCCTGTCTGCCTACCAGTTCCCTCTTCACCCCAGGCTCCTTGCTTCTTCATGTCATTCCTGAGCTGTTTGAGAATGGCTCTGGGCGGGGTTGGGGGGGTGGGAGGGAGGACCAGCAAGGTGGCAGCTCTGGTTCTCTCGGATTCCCTGGTGAGGTCAGGCACCCCTCCCACTCCAGGAGCTGGAGCGGATGAAGATGACGGCTCCACCGGCTCACGTCTCCATCACCCACCGTCCCGTGCACAGTTGTGACTCGTCTCACAGGGAGAAAGCGCGTCCACACCAGCAGCCCTGCAGTAGTGCCTGGGGCTACCAGGGACAGAGCGAAAGCAAAGGGAGGTGACTGAGCTGGGCCCCTCTTACCTCTGAGCTCAGGAACATCCGGAAGGTGATGGGGACAGGTGGGCAGCAGTCTGGGAGCCCTCTCCTACCAGCAAAACTACTGCTAGACGTTGAAATCCATGGGGGCAGAACCATGCTTGAGTGCCCTTAAGGACAAAGCACCCTCCCCAGCTGAGCACCAGCCATCTCCCTCCTTAGGGACGTCCAGGTCCCTGGACCCCACTTCTACTTTAGCAGATGGACCAGTCCCTTAAATGGGTTCAGGTGGATGGGCTGAAACTCTGACGTTCCTTATGGGGCCCTTGAGCTCCTAGGAATTTCCCAGGATGCTGAGCAGCACCCACCCCTCAATCTGAGCCCCTCGGGCAGGTGTCCCTCCAGCCATGGGATGAATCTCTCTCTCTTCCCTGGAGCACCAGACGATGCATTCGACTTGCCTACAGGAACCCTATTATAGAAACTATGAATATTTGTAACTGCTAGGACCTCACTCCATGTGCCTAGGGGCTGGCTCTCAGAGGGACAGGTGGGACCCAGGACTCAACGAGGGCACGACACATTCTGGCCTCCTCCCATTGCACTGGGGATTGAACCCAGGACGTCATGCATGCTAAGCATGCTCTCTACCACCAAGCTGTACCCCAACCCCGCACTCTGGGACAGTTTAATGCAGGTTTTCTCGACCTCGGCACCACTGACATCTCAGCCCAGATAATCCTTTGTCACGTGGTGCTGTTCTGTGCACTTGGCTGTTTAAGCAGCATCCCCAGCATCTGCCCTCTGGATGCCAATAGCATTTGTCTCCCAATTGTGACAACCAGAAAGGTCTCCAAACATGTCCAATGTCCCCTGGGGGGTGGGGATAGGAGGACTGGTGCCAAATGACACCTGTTTGAGAACCGCTGGTTTAAAGGACTTGCTAAAGTTCACACATAGAGTTAGGACTAGGACCCCAGACGGCTAACCCTAGGCCAGCCATCTGGGGTTGGCTGTCCACCCTGAGGTGCCCCGGGGGAGGGGTGGGACAGGGATTTGGCCTCATTCACGTACCCACGTCACCGGATGCCTTCCAGTGATGGCCGGATGCCTTCTCCATCACTGCCTCCACCACCAGCACCATCCCGACGCCACACAAGGTCCATAACCTCCCAGCCACAGAAATAGGATTTTCCTCTGAAGGAAGCTCACCTCCCAGCAAGCAGTGAAGGAATGAGACAAAGGTGTTGCTAACCCATCTGCTGTCTTTAAAGCTCGATCTCACGGTTTCACAGTGTGCAGGGGATGACATGGCCTGGGTGGTGATGACTTTGGGGTACAATGTCACCCCACTGCTGCCGTGGACTCCTTCCTGTCCACGCCATGGTGACGATGCTGTCTGTCACACAGCCAGGCCATCCGTCCCAGGAAGGGGCACTCCTCAGAGCTGGAGTCCAAGGGACCCTCTCTGTGTTGCATGGCCTGGGTGCCAGCGGGCCCCCAGAAGGTGGGTCTGAGACCCACAGTGTTCAGTCTAGAGCAGAGAGGAATTTCAGATTGACTTGCAAAAGACAACCCCAACCCAAGCCAAGACTTAGCTCCAAATCTCTCGCCAGGGCTGTAGGAGCCGCCCCCACCCCACGCCCTGGCCAGCCAGATGCCCAGACTGAGCCACCAGCTCCACAGAGGCCAGCTTCCCCAGATCCCCCAGAGAACGCTCTGCTCCCAGCCCAGAGCACCATCCGCCGTATCTCTTCCTGTGCGTGGTGGTGAGATAGATTTTTTCACCCCAGTTATTCAGAGCACCCTCCTGGAGCATGTGCCAGTCTGAGCCCATGGCTTCAATCAGAAGGTTGAATTATAAGACAGATATGAGAAGCAACACACCTCTGCGGCCTGTGCTGGTGCAGAGAGCAGCTCACCCAGGCCTCGCTGATGCGGGGAAGGTTGGACAGAGACACCAAAGAGAAGGACTAGGCGGCCAGCCACCTCCAGGCAGGGACATGAGCAGGTGCACGAGCCCTGAGGCAGGACCGAAACTTGTGCGTTCAAAGTACAGCGGGAAGATCCTGGGGTTGGAGGAGACTAAGGGTGAGACTGGGGCAAACCAGCTCATACACGGCCTTGTAGGCCATGGTCAGGAGGAGGAGTTTTATTTTAAGCGAATCCAAAGTCATCACAAGGGTTTGAGCAGGTGAGCAAAAGCAGGTCAAAAAGATCACTGGGGCTCTGGTGGGCAAAGGGACTGTGAGTGGAAAAGAGTGGACGCAGGGTGGCTGGACCCAGCTGAGTGATGATAGCAGCTCAGGGACCGGGGGAGGTGGGGAGATGTGGGCATGATAGGGATGTGCCTGGAGAGTGGGATATCGGTATGCGGCAGAGGCCAGGGCTCTGCAGAGGAAGGATGGGCCAAGGGCGGCACTGAGGTCTGCCACAGTGATGCCGCGTGAAACCCCCCAAACTCAGGGGCTTGAGATGGTGAGTGTTTACTCAAGTCTGGGCTGGGTGATTTAGGCTGAGCTTGGTGGGACGGTTCTTCTGGTTTTGACAGGGCTCATTCTCACGTGTGGCCGTCGGTGGGCTCTCGGCTGGGTCACCTGGCTCTCCTCCTCCAGCAGGCTAGCCGGGGCATGGCCGCATGGTGAAGGCCAAGGCAGAAGCATCGAAAAGCCTTTTCACACCTCTGCTTCTGTCTCATTTGTTAACACCCTCCGGCAGGTGCAGGTCAGAGCAGCAGCACGGCAAAGACAGACGGCCAAGGGTGAGGACTCAGGCCACTTCGCGATCGGTCTGCGTGGACAGCCCTAGGTTTGGCTTGCATAACCGGGCAGCTGGAGCTGCCTTTGACTGACGTGGGGCCCAGTGAGGGAGGAATGCACTGGGGGTTTCAGGAAATCAGGAATCCTGCTCTGGTTTAGGACATGGAGGGCAGCTCGAGGCTCCCTAAAGCACGCAGTGAGGGCTCACGGGAGCTGCCCGATGCCCGATGGCTAATTCTCTTCTCATTTTAAACAAAGTTCTCCAAGCTGGAGTCCCAAGGTCCCGAGACCACAGAACCTTTTGTTGATGCCAACGAGCCTGCTTTGGGAGAGACAGGCCTCCTCCATCCGCGGTGTCCACCATTCTGCCTCCACTGCAGAATGAACCACAGCTTCCATCCAGGCTGAGAGAACACTGATTTTATGCTGATCGTTAACTAAGAATATTTCTCTCCAGAGATTTATTACATTAATGAGCTCTGAAATTACTCATCGCAATTAAGTATATTGTTTTTAAACTCTTTAGAAATCATCAAAACACACTGGTTGTTTTTCAGGGAAACATAAATAAGGATGCAGTTGATACCCAGACAAACCCAGCCATCGGTTTGCTTCCAGCCAACTTTGGGAGTTTTCGGCCCCCGGCTCCCGGGGTAGACGTGCACTTGTGCAGCTGAGAGACTTCACGTCCCCTAAGTAGTGGAACTTCCCTTCTGCAGAGAGGACTGGACTCTGCCTCTGAGTGGCCAGGCCTTGGATGCTTCTGTGTCCGGGGTCAATACGAGAGCTGGGGACTTTCCTGCAAACTGCTCCCCACTCACCCCCAGGAAGCAGGGTGAGCGCTGAAGGCCTCACATCCGGGTTAAGAAGGCCTCTCCTTCGCAACCTACTGAGCATCTTCGCTTCTGCATCCCTTGCATCACCTAACACAGACCCGTGGGAGACACGGCCCCCCACCCGCCCATGACATGAACCCGTTAACGCAGCTGCCGTGGGTCTTCAGATGGGGCCCCTTAAATGCACACACGGCTCACTCCTCCTTGACAAGCCACTGTCATTACACTCACCTTCCCAAGACACTCCCAAAGCCAGATGGAGAAGGGCAGGAGCGAAGAGGGGTCCTCAAGTTTCAGGTGCCTGGACTCTATGGACTGGGACGCTCACCAGGTGTTGCATATAAGGACTCTTCATGCAGCGTGCGACACAGAGCATGGGTCCTCTTAAACACGTATGAGCTCCTTGTAATTATATTATATTGTAGTTATATTTTAGCAATTTGCCAACATTCTCTCATTGATTGTTCATACCTATGAGATGGGAGTCATTGTTATTCCCGGTTTTACAGATAAGGACCCTGAGACTCACAGAAGGGAAGTGATTTGCCCAAGGCAGCTGTGGGCTTGGGGTCTGTGCCTGCCCAGCTCCTCTCTCCACCCGGGAAGGCTGCCCTGCCAGGGACCGTGTCATGGGCTTCCTGTCAGCTCCAGCCAATGGGAGCCCGTGTCAGAGGTCAGAGGGAAGAGGGGCGGGGTATTCATTCTCCCAGCTCCCTCCTGGCGGGGATGTACTTCCGGGTGGCCTTCTGTATGCTCTCCTCTGTCTTCAGGCTCCAAGCTGCTCTGTCCCCCAACACTCAGGTCTGGGCTTCCCCACCCCCACACCAGTGGATTCCTAAACCCCACCTGCTCCCTTACAAATGGTCCTCTCATTACACTCCCCTAGTCTGCACCCTCTGGGTGTGCCATCTGTTTCCTGCTGAGCCCCAACTCCCAAGTCTGTGTGCTGAGCACTACTCTGCACTGCTTATGTGCTGGGCCCCAGAAAACAAGGCTTCTGATGGGGTGGGCAGCGGGGGGACCAAATCATCTGTATATTTCTCACTTTTGAGGCTACAGTGAAGACCAGGAAGGTCGTGACGTTCTGAGCCCTTGGGCTTGGCTTCACTCGGCTCACTGGTGGATGACGGTCGGGACAGAGGAGCCCCGAGATGACCACCAGCATGGCCCCGGGTGGCCCACAGACACAGGAGGGGCGCTGACTACTTCAGTGCAGCCAAGGACGCTCCCAGAACCTCTTCTCAGCTCTGCTGTAAGCTCTGCGGCCCAGGAGCACTGTGTGCAGAGGATAAGTGAAGAGACCCCAAACCCCAGAGGCAGAGAACAACTCACCAGCAAACTCTTTCTGGAAGCCCACCCTGCCAGGCAACTAGCTGACCTTTCAGCGGGAGCCTCCAAGTCCCTGATTCAGCTGAGTGTGGCCCTGGTCACTCTAGGCCCAGGATGGCCAGAGGGAGCTGGGCTTGGAGGGGCAGAGGCCTCTCCCCAACGCCCCACCCCCACAGACCCCTACCTACAGCACTGGGGTGAAGGCTCTGCCCTAGAGCTTATGAGGAGAGCAGTGTCCTGCGTGAGGTCCCGGGGTCACAGGACAGGGGAATGGAATGGAAGTGACTTCAGCTAATTGCTTTGTGTCTTTGCTTCCCTCCCCATCACCCTCTGGCACCAACCACGCCCATCTGCAGGTAGACATCAAATGTCTTGATGCATGTCCTCCGGTCTCTAACACCATTAAGGGCCCAGATCACATGCCCTGTCCTTGCTGAGTCCATTCAGACTTGCCAGGATGCCTCTGACTGCACTATCCACCCAGCAGAAGCTCCACCAAGAAGAGACCAAATGTTCACACTCTCGCATACACCCACCACCTCCCAACGCCTGCCGGTCTGGACAGAGTCCACTTTCCAGTAGTTCCAAACAGCAGTCAAAACAAAGAAAACTGCAGATTGCTGGGCGAGGAGGGCCTTCAGGGTCCATCTGTGCCATTTTACAGACAGGAAAACAGACACACCCAGGGGAAGGGCTGAGACAGAAAGCCTGGATGCAAAGCCAGGAGGTTAGACCCTCCCCCCCCGGCCTGGGGCTCCCCATGCTGCTGCAGACCCACTGCCACCTGGCTGCATCCGCTTGCATCTCTAACTCACCCCAGAGCTCTGTTTGGACCCCCGGGATTAGCCAACCAGAGAGGACCGATACCATCTGGCCTCTTGGAGTTTGCGGCAGGCACTCTCTGGACCTGGATACACGGTGGCACCGGGACACGTTTTAGGTTAAGTAATAACTAGTGTTTGCTGCCACTCTGCCCTCAAGGGCCAGAGCCACATGCCATTTGCCTGCATTGGAAGGGCGGTAAATGTAAACGATGGTCCCCTTTAAAAAGTGTCAGTTAAAAGTTAAAACCTCCTAGGAGATTAGTGCCAATGTGTAGCTTCCAGGTCCTCCCACTCTCTGCAAGCTCTGTGCCAACAAAGTGTAATGGTTTTAATATCCCTACAGATTACCGAGGAATAAAGCAACCACGCTGAGGCAGCACTGAACCACCCCAAAAGAAACTAACAAAAGGGGTCGACTGGGGCTTGGGGGAGCCCTGAGGGGAGGACCTCTGGTTACTACAGAGTGTCCCTGAGTCCCAGGCTTGGGAAATGTTGTTTGGATTGGCTCTTGGGAGGGGGCTGTTTTCCAGTTTTCAAAATGAGACCCTCATTTTCTGGGGATTACAAAAAGCCACGTCCATCTAGGAGGTTTTCTCAGAGCGTATTCAGAGAGCATCCACTGGAAGCACAGTGCAAACCACCACATCCCAAACTGGGCTACTCTGAAGAAGGATAAACTTAGTCTGCGAACAAAAGCCAGTGCAGCCAGGCCAGGAAGAGGTGCTATTAAGAAAAAGAGGGTGTCGTTCAAGCTCAGGCTCATCTCCAGCCCTCTGCCCGGTTCCCTGGTGGCCAAAAAATCCTAGATTCTGAACAGCATCCATCCCCCTTCCCCACGTCACTTTCCCTCCCCAACCCCAGCCACACCTCCCACCTTGGAGCAGGTGTGCCTTTATTGAGACAATCCTTCAATGGAGCCAAAGAGCTCAAACCAAGCAGGACGAAGGATCAAAGTGGGGGTCGGCTCAGACCCACATGACGGGAACTGGCTTGAGTGGCATGTCCAGTGGAGCCCCCTTTGCTAAGAGGAGCTCGCAGCGGCGCCACAGGCAGACCCTTGGCCACGGCCAGGCTCATGGGCACCACGATACGACAGAAATAAAACTAAATTATATCACTTGTCGTCATTAAGAAAAATTTTCATCTCTGTTCCTCATTTGAAAAGCACTATATTTAATGAATGAGTACTGAGTCATGACACGTAAATGACTAAAATATAGGAATTATACTGAGGTCAACTAACTTATTTTTAAACCATGAAATTGAGGGACCTAGTCGTGCCTGTGGACGGGGTCACTCCCAGGGATTCTGTTCCTCTGCAAGGCTACCCTTGAGCCCTGGGGAATGGTGGACAGTTCTACAAGAGACAGACCAAGATTCTGTGCAAACTCTCCCATGATCAAGATGAAAAAATTTTGCTGATCTGTTTGCCCAGATTCTGCGAGTCTGTGAACTCTTTGTGCATATACAATGAAGGCATGGCTGGTCTCCTGCAAGGCAAGCCCCGTTCCAAAGAGCATCTTGCAGATTTATCACTGATGGAAGGTGGAAGATTGGCTCTTGTGGTTCTTCCAAATTGGTGGCCCACACAGGTTGTGCATCAGAACAGTTCTTTCTCAACTGCATTTGTCTCCTCTAATTTCTCCGAGAAAATTAAGATGCCTCAGAGGCTGAACTCTGCAAATATTTGGATGAAGGATGGCAGAGGAAAAATAAGAGATGCTGAGATCCACTAGGAAAGCTGAGATGAGGAAAGTTATGGTGGAGAACCATCTTCCAAGGAAGACACTAATTGTCCCAAGTCCATCAATATAGACCTTTACACTGACCACTGGAATTAATAATCCAATTCTGGCCAAGTAGTTGATGATTATGTATCAGTGCAAAGCTTTCTATACCAGAAGTATTTGCATTCATGAAATGAGGGCTTAGAACTATTGGGAGGGGGAGGTAATACTGTGTGGAAGCTCATGAGGAAGCCAATATCAAGAAGGTGCTTAGTGTTATCCTATAATCTGCAGGATCAAACCGTACCTGAAGCAGAACTGACCTGGAACTTTTTGTTTACAAAGGCCAAAACATTTCCCTCTTGTTTAATCCAGCCAGAATTGGGTGGTTTTCATGGCATTGAGTGTTTCTGAAATGTGGAAGTTCCTTTCTAGAATCCCGTGCCCTGGAGGCCAGAGAGGGGACTTCTGACCCTCCCTCCAACACCTAAAGATGGCTGGATCCCAGAAGAGCTGGTAACAACAGCAAAAAAAAAAGCAGCTGTGTCAGTACCAAGGACAGGGAACCGACAGCTTCCCAAGAGATGGGGGTAAGGGCTGACAGCCATCCAGGACTAACCACCTACCCCTCGTTGTGTCTGCCTTCTGTTCTTGTTCCTCAAATCCCAGGTTGTCCCAGTCTTTACTATTTGGAAATGACCCTTGCCTTGAACTCTCCAAATCTATCACTCATTAATGCCCCCTATCAACCAGGCTCACTAGCTTCTCTGAGATTCTGCTGAGAGCACATGAGGAGGAAACACGTTGAAATGCCCCCACCCAAGTTCTCCATAAAGGGATGGCATAGCTCTCTCTGAATCTGATCACCTGCTATGAGATCACTCCAGTCTTTTGTGAAAATGAAAAGCTTACCAAAAAAAGGAAGGAGAAAGATGTGCTTCAGGAGCCCAGCTCAGCTTAGACTGCAGCCTGGTGGCAGAAAAAAGACTGAAGCTGACTGCAGTGTTGTTTCTCTCTCTCCAGCATTCAGATCAGGGTACAAACATGGAATTTCAAGCTCTGCATGGGTGGAAAAGACCTTAAATGTCATCTACTCTGACCCCTAATTTAATGTTTACTTCCTCCCCAAGCTCTCCACCAAGTGGCCACAGAGCCTGTGTTGAATACCTCTGGTGATGGGGAACTCACTCCCTCTTCCTGTGGCAGGCAATACCATTTCGGGTAGATGCCGAATGTCTCAAGTTTTCCCTTGCTCTAGGTACACATCCACCTTTCTGAAGTTCTCAACCCTCAGAGCTGCTCAGAACTCACTGTCCCCTTTTCCCCTGGAAGTTCTTAAAATATGGAAAACCAGAAATTATGGCCCGTTGGGTTGTTTCTATGTTTGAGTTAAATGTTTCCTATTCACTCTTCATATAACCTTGACCCGGCATATCTAAACCTGTCCCAGTCTTTACTGACCACAATATTTTCCAGGGTGGTCTGGTCAGCATAGTAGGATAGAGCTGTCTCCCATCACCTCCATTCTTCTTTACACTATACTCCCATTAATGCAACCATAACTGCATTGTGGTTGGAGAGACCTTTAGTGGGGTCAGACCGATGAAATTCTCCCCCTCATTCTTCAACAAAGGTAACAAATGTCCTGCTGACATGTTTCAAAATGCTGTCAATGACAATAAAGCCTTTTTCCTTGCTTTATTCTGCATTTGTAATGTCCCCTACCCCCAGCATCTTGGGCTGGTGACAGAGCCCATGGCAAGGTAAGAGCACACCAGCATCCAGGCGCTGGGCAGGGGGCGGGGGAATGAGTCTCAGCTTTGGAGATGAACGTGTAAGTAAAAGTGAAGGCTACCAAATTGAACCTGATCTGTGTAGGCCAATCCATTGTTAATTGTCACCCAGCTATTTTGCTGCCATGAGTCACATGGTAGGTGACAGCCACAGACATTGATGGATTCTGATCCGGACTAGAAATCCGGTTTCTAAAAAAGAGAAAGAGGAAAGGGAGAGGAGACAATAAAGTTAGTGCCCAGCATGAGGAGCAGGGAATGGGGACAGGGGGCGTCTCTGACAGCTCAAGCTGAGGAGGAAAATTAGAAAAGAAAGCCGGCTCCACCACCATATGTGGCGAAGCTGGCCGGGACAGCTGGAAGAAATATGGCCCGACCCGAGTCCCTGGCCAGGATTGTGATACATGCCTGCGTACGGCTATCAATAACCCTGCGTGATTAATGCTAATGATTTATGTTAATTTTGCCATAAGCTTTTTTTGTGCCAGTGTTGAACTTAAGGATGTCAAATCATTCCTTAGGAGGTTGTTAGAGATTTTTAAAAGCAAAGTCTAAAATATAACGCCTGATGTTTCATATATCATGGTCCCGGCCTCCCCAACATTCTCTGGGAGACGAGGGTCACCATCGCCTGTGTAATTACCTTTCATTCAGCAATAAGTCCTTGGAAAAGGATTCAGCGTCACAAGAAGGATGGCTCCTCAGGGCTTCCGGGTTCCCCCGGTAGGGGAGGGGGGTGTGAATTTCAGGGCAGCTAAGGAGGCAAAGTCCATCCCTGGCCCCCCAGCTGCGGTCCACCGTTCACCTCGGAGGTAGCACAGGCAGACAGGTTCCATGGGTCTCATCCCAGGTGGCCGGCTGCTGAGAGGTCACCACACTTTGGGCAGGGGCGATGCTCAGCCCCACGTTGCACGAACGCTGAGGGGGTTCAAACACGGTAAAGCCATGGAGGTGCCTTGGTCTCCGTGATCCCCCAACACACCATGTGCTACTGTCTCCAGTGTTGCTTCCCCAGGACCCAGGTGTGGGGGCCAGAGATGCAGGCAGATGTGGTCCTGCAGGCAGTCACCTGCCCTCCTCGCTCGGTCCACACATCAGTCGTTGATCCAGGCCCCTTTGGTACCTCCTCCATTCACTCCCAGTCACCTTCAGCCATCAGAGGTCCCTCCAGGGCCCATCAACAGCTCAGGGGACAGTATCTTCTTCCACCTGTAAACCAAGTCACCCCGTTGGTGGCTGCCCTGCCTGCAAAATAAAACCTTTCACACTTTCCCCTATCAGCTAACCCACAGCCCATGGGGGAAAGACTGCACTGGGGCACCAGGGAAGTTCAAGCCCAGATCCCTTCCAGGACCCCCTTCCACCCTTTCTTGCTAGAAATTCATTATCTATAGCTTAAAAGCAACAATTTCTATATGGGTTTATATCAAGAAGGAAATATTCTCTCTCCTTTCCTGGCTTTCTGTGATGGGGCTTCACTAAACCGGCTTGGCCTGGGCTGTACGGCGAACACCTGTCAAAACATATGGACCACGCCATTTATCAAATAATCTGCTCCAAGAACAGGTAGGCACTATCAGCAATCTGGTATTGATCTGTACAGGCCCCTGCTATTGTTCATCCCTGCATCCCGAATGGCAGCAGGAATTAATGAAAGAAACAAAACAATGCATACCAATCACTCAGCCCCACAACTGTTTGCTGCTCTCATTAAGTTGGGCAAAGTTTCCCCAGCCAATGCAAACGCTCGCTTGGGAGGGGCGGTCCTAGGAGGCCAGCCCTTTGATCTGCCCTCCGGCTGCCTCCTGCCTCTTCCCAACCTCCACGGGACCCTTGGGTGTTGATGTTCCTGCATCTTTGAAACCTATGGAAGTAGACACACTAACGGCGTGAGGAATCCCACCTGCGCACAGAAGCAGCTCTCCCAGGGTCTGGGAGGAGATGGCCTTTCTCTAACTGTCCCACGTGGTTGTGTTTAAGCTGCTCTTGTCTGGACCTTCTCCCACGTGGAGTCTGCCTCCCAGGAGCACAGACCCGAACTGGGAACAACAGCCGTAAGCCACCAACAGGAGGCCGAGCACAGTGGGTGGAAAGAGGTCAAAAGCCAGCCCTTCCCCTAAGGGAAGTTCCTGCAGAGAGACACCCACCAACCCCCATCTCTGCACCACCACACTCAGACGCTCCTGCCTCATCATCACAGCACCCACACCAGAGCAGGCTTCAAGGCGCAGCTTAAATGGCATCTCCTGAAGCCTTTCCCAATCTCTCCAGCCAGAACTGACCTCTCTCTCCACTGAGAATCACCATGCTTTACCTGGGCTGTAACAAATAATCAACTTTATGTCTTATCATCCTACAAGATTCAGAAGGAGCAGGGAGCCAGGCAAAACAAGCCCATAATTATGAGTCATTTTTGCAGCCCTACACAGTGCCTAACACTATCAACAATGGATGGATGGATGGATGGATGGATGGATGGTTGGGTGAGGGGTAGATGGATGAATGAATGGATGGATAGATGGATGGATGGATGGGTGGGTGGGTGGGGGAGGGGTAGATGGATGGATAAATCTGAATCAAGTGGGACAAGGACACAAAAGCACACCAGTCCCATGGCAGTGAGCCTGCAATGATGGCACCCTGATGACCAACAGCGCTGTGGGTTTCACACTCCTTCTCAAAGTGCACAGTATCGCTCATCCTCTACCCATAGTGCCCCGGAGCTAACTAACCCTGATGGACTGAAGAAACCCAGAGAAGGTGAGTATTTGCCTTGGATCACACAGAGCCAGCCTTCAAACAGCAGACCTTAAAGGAAAGAAACTTGCTCACTGTCTGGTCTATAGCAGACCTCTACCTGCCCTGACTCCCCAGTCAGGAAGTCTCCAAGGCCAGGGTGGGACTCAACCACTGCCCCAGACCAGCAAAGCCAGCAGCTGCTACACCTGAGTATCCCACAGTCCTGTTCCCCTCTACTGGGCCCAACAGGGCTGCCTTGATTGTCTGTGTGTGTGGTTGGGGGCAGAGGGGAGGTCTATGTGTGCCTCATGCTGCAAACACTGAGGACTTGCCTCTTCAGAAGCCTCGTCCTCGGCCTGAAGAAGCCTCAGCAGAAAAACCACCAAGAAGTGAGCTTTGTCATCCACTCCAAGCTCATCAGGAAAGGCAACTCACCCCGCGTCCGGGAGATGAGGCAGAAACACTAAGTGGCATTGACCGAGGCCTCGCTCAGCTGAACAGGGCCTCTGGGGGCATGAGAGACAGTTCCAGTCTGGAAAAGCATAGACCAGGGGGTCAGCTAGGCCAGCCAGGCATGCGACATGCAATTCTCCGAGGACGGACAGCAAATCTCCGCCCAGGCAGGGAGGGAGGAGGTCGACCCTGGTGTGGGGGCTGTCCCCCCCCACACTTCATCCCTGCCCTGAGGCTGCCCACAGCATCACCGGACACGGGACCCTCCTCAGGGCCACATCACATGTCTGCGGTGCAGTGGGGCAGAGGGGTGGGGGCGTGGGAAGAGCAGCTTCCAACTAAGGCAGACAGGAAGACAAGTGTGGATGATGAGGGCGGCTGGGCACTTGGATGGGAAGAGATGGGAAGGGGCAGGAAATGACAGAGTGACAGGAGAGCAGAGCAAGCCCCGCTTCCTGCCCCCAGGGATCCCAGAATACAGCGAGGGAGGAGAGCGGTGGGATCACACCATCCAGCAAGGGCAGAAAACTGATCCCCAGGCCCCCGCTCGGGAGGCTCTCTTCTTCAGGAATTCCTGGGACGCACAGAAGGTCGGGGGAGATCCTTGCAAATACCTCCTTCCTGAGTTTCCAAATATCTCTTAACAGTGATTCAGAAGGCAGAGGAGGGGCTTTGCAAGAAGGAATGCCACACCCAGGCAGAAGGATGAGAAAGGTGTGCGGGGAGGAAGATGATGACCGTTTCCAAGGAATTCCGCCACATTCCAGGCACGTGCGAGTGGGAAAGCCCCTGGCGGGCGTTCCAGGCCCCACGGCAGCACCATCCCACATCCTCCCACCACGGGGACCCTCTCTGAGTCCACGTCTGATTGCACTGGGAGCTGGCACTGGGAAAGCCAGCGCGCAGCCATGCTGCTCAGTGTTCTGGAGAAAGACACTAGGCCAGGTGCCCGTGCTGTCATCAGCCACTGAGGGTTCACACCATCAGCACATCCTGGCTACATAGCAGCTTCCATCAGCTCTGGAAGCAGAGGCCATGGAATGGGGACAGGTTGCTCCCCTACAGGACTCCACCGGGACTCTCCTGGGACAGAGCACCCTGAGGGCTCAGCATGCGGGTTCTCACGTGGACCCAGAGGACGGCTCTGCCACCCCCACTGCCCACACATGCCGGCTTAGCCCCTCTTGTGTCCACATGTGCCCCCAGGACGGCAGCCACTGTCCCTGGAGCCCGCCAGCCGGACGCTCTCGCACTCGGTTCCAGCGCACTGGCCCGCTCATTCCAGGTCAACTCCAAGAAAGCTGACAGCACAGCAGAATCGAACTCGGTTGGCACCCGAGAGGCGGCGCTGGTGGCCCTGAGGCTGGCTCGGGGAGCCCGGAGCCACTGTGGCCGCAGATTGCAGCCGCCTCTCTGTTGCAGGATATTGCTTTTAAAATGGGTTTATGTTTGCTGCCTGCAGCCCCGTGAGTCAAATGGGATGTTGCTGGATGGGATCTTCCAGGACCTTAAATGCTTCCAGCCTCCTCTCCAGGGGCCTGCATCACTCCCCAGCTTGGAAACGAGCTCCCGTCTTGCTCCGCGCGCTCACCCAGGAAGGGCTGATCTCTCTCACCCAGTCTCTCCCTCTAATGCCAGCAGCCCCTCAGCTCACGCCTTCCCAGAAAAGCAGCCGCTTAAAGCGAATATCTGCTGGTATAGAACCTCAGGTGAGATGCTGAGCAAGAAGGAAATATGCTCAAAGCCTTGGCTCCTGCCCTTAAGGATCTCAGAATACAGCGAGGGAAGACGGCCTGGAGATCACATCAAAGCAAGGACAAGAAACCACATCACAGGCCCCGGGCCCAGCAGCACCCCCGTCAGGCATTCCAGGGCAGGTGAGATGCCCCAAATCTCCCCTCTATGAACCTCCAAATCTCTCTTACCCAGTGCTCATCCAGCCTCTGATAAAACCCCCGAGGCCCCCGACCCAGCCTGGCTCTGGGAAGCCGCCGCTTAGCCGAATGTTTGCAGAGCCGGACTCTGCAGCTGGAGGGGCAGGAGGGGGCCCAGGCGGTCTTGCTCGCCCTTCCTGGTGGCACTGCTGTCCCAGGGATTACCCCGACCTTGGCAACTCAGGCAGTTCCTACTGCTCAACCCCCAGACGGCTCCAAGGCCATGACAACCCATTCAAGGCAGGTTGACTAAGCTGGCAAACAGTTTCACTCCCACTCCCTCCCCTGAAGCCAAGACTGGGGTCACACAGCAAGTCCCGGGTGTGGGAGGGGTCAGGAAGTGGGGAGCAGCGGCACGTCCACGGCCCAGCCTGGGCTGGCACACGCCAATTACTTGTCACTTTACCCAACACTTAAAACTCAGAAGGTGGTAACTTTTTTAACATCTGTGCCACCACTTCTAGGCAAATGACGAATACCTGACAATCTTGGGTCACACTTCCACCTGGCAACGTGGGCTGAGCAACAATGCTGGTACTTCCAGCCCATTCCACTGACGTCAGCCACAGGCCCGGCCCCGGCAGGTGTCTGGTTTGCAGCCCTGGGGTGGATGTTGGCCACAGATCTCAGCACCGTAAGGAGGACAGAAGATCACTGGGGTGACACGTGGCCAGAGTGATCCCCACTGTCACGTAGCCCTAAACAGCATGACCTTGGCGAGCCAGTTCCCCTTGGAATGAGGTTCTGGGCCTCACCAGGTCATCCTGGAGCCAGGAAAACTTTGCTGGCTGGGGGAGTAAAATATTCAGAGAGGCGAGGCCAGGTCTTTATAAGTCTCTTTAAAATGAGACTGGCATCCTGGCTCACCAGGTCTCGATGGCCAATGGGTCCTCAGCTGGTGGCTGTTTCCAGAGGCAGGCGGACCTGCTTTCAATGCAAGGAGGGCTTGTGATTGACTGCTGAGATCCAGTAAATAACGAGGGTTTTAAAAAAAAAATAAAGCCAGGCTTCCTGGCTGCCCTTTGCACACCAGTCGCCGCCGTTCGCCCAGCTCCCACGTGAGTCACACAGGCACGCTGATTTCCATTACACAGAACATTAATAAGAGAAGGCACTGACCCTCGCTTGCCGAGAACCAGGTAAATGACGGGGAGGGAAAGGGGCCGAGAAATGGTAGGCATTTTACACCGCACGACTTGAAGGGGAATGCGTTGCCTATAAAGATGACGGGTGTCGTAGCACTGAGGGAAAAAAACATAATTTTTCATTGATGTACGGCAGCAGGGCTGGAAGGAACACAAATACTACAGTAGATCCATTAACTGGATGACAAGAAACAGTGTTCACATCCACTGACTAAACTGTTTTTGATTCTTTAGTACCAACATGCAGAATGATCCTTACATTATGTTGCCAGGGAAAAACCTTAAAATGCATTTATTTCATAATGTAACTTTCTTGTATTATCATAATAGAGCCATAACAGTTGTTGCAAACACTATGGGGTCTAAAAAAAAAAAAACACCTAAGTAGAGTTATGAAATTGGAAATTTTTTAAAAGGGGAAAAATCTGGAGTGTCTACAAGACGATAGCTGCCTGTGGGGACAGGGACAGCGGCAGAGACGTTCCACCTCCGACCTCGCCTTCTGGCCATCTGAGGTCTGGACCCTGAGCTCCGCCTGTCACAGCCAAACAAGACTGGGAAATACCTGGGAGCGACACAGAGTCATCCACGCCCAATTACTCGGTGAGAAGTGGGATCTGCTGGGAGGTGTGACTCCCACTGCAGTATCAGCTTCTCCATCCCCACCCCTCACACCCTTCCCTCCTCCTCTTCCTCTGTCCTTGGCGCTGTGGCCCGAACGTCCCATCTGTACCAGGGGGACCAACGTGGCTCCTTCACAGAATGTGCCACACACTGTGTCTGAACACCGCGCTGGGTATTCAGTGGGTGATTATCAGCAGCATGACTGTTATTTGTCGCCCCCGCTATGACCAGCAGGATGACAGCCCACAGAGTCAGAGGTGGTCAGGGTCTGAATGAGCCCATCCCAGGTTGGAACCTTGATTCTGCTACATCCTCAGGCCCTCCAACACAGAAGTTATCCTTGGAATTAATATGCTCCGCTCCAGGCACCATGCTCAGGTGTGAGGTGAGCCCAGCCCCACCTAGAGGGACCCCCACCTGCAGCCCAGTCCAGGCAATCAGGGGAGGTACAGCAGAAGCAGAAACAAAGTGTCAGAGGTGAAGGAAGAAAATGAGGGAATGTTGCCTCTTCCAGGAGGCGACATTCCAAGACCCGGGATGTAACAGACACAGAAGGTGGAAAGATATTCTGGCAAAATGAGCAGGAAGATGAAGGTGGCCTGTGCGGGTGGGGAGTGGGGTTGTGTGGGTCAGCCAGCGCCCAGCCCTGGAGCTGGAGAGAGGAAGGCTGCACTGGCAGCAGGGAGAGGCTGACTCTAAAGCCCTGCTTCTGGTCACTCCCACGGCCACCATGAGGGACTGGAAATGGCAGGTGGGACCAGCAGGACGGGACAGGAGATTTATTTTCCTCCCTGGACACCTGAGTGGTTGGCAGAAATGAGGGAAACGGTTGCGAATTTGGAGAAGGTGACGAGGTCATGAAGATACGTGATGAGGTGGAGGATGATGGCGATGGAAGTCCCAGGGTTGGGCGTTCAATCAAATGAGTGAAAACACAAAGGGATCTGTAATACCAACAACACAGTCACCGAGGACTCTGGGAGGGGCTGGTACGGGGCCCCGGGGGTTCAAAATCCGGGCAGGGGTGTGTTAGCCCTGTCTCCCCATGAGAAGGCCCGGCCCAGAGAGGGCAGATAAATCATCCCGCTGCACAGCTGCACAGCTGGTTGGTAGTGAAGGTTCAACTCCAACCCAGACCTCACGGCTCCTAAGTTCATTCTCTTAACTAGGGCTGTTTCTTTCTTCCTTTCTTTCTTCCCCCTAAAGGTTAGACATTACTTTATCACTCAGATTCTAATTTTATTTCCTAGGAGTTAGTTTTTTTGTTTGTTTTGGGGTTGGTTTTGTTTGTTTGTTTATTTTTGGCGGGGGTTGGAAATTAGGTTTATTTATTTTAATGGCGGTACTGGGGATTGAACCCAGGACCTTGTGCATGCTAGGCAGACCCTCTACCACTGAGCTATACCTTCCCCCTGTTTCTTTTAACATCAGCTTCTCCATGGGGAATGCAGAAAGAGGTGACCGCCAGGGTGGGAGCCGGGAACTTGAAATAGAGCAGGATCAGCAATAACGTCACCACGGACCGGCCATTTGGAAGAAATAAAACGCATCTCTTACCCTACTTAACACCATCATGTAAAAGATAATCCTAGGCAGATTCAAGATTTAAATGTGGCAAAACAAAACCATAAAATTCCAGGTGAAAATGAGATGATCATTTTTATAGCGTTGGGTTGAGAGTAATACCACCAGATAGGGCTAGATCTGCTGCCCAGATTCTCAACATCACCTGTTTCTCCTTTTGACTGGAAGGAGCTTGGTCCTCAAGCCTCCTTTATTAAGATGCAGATTCTCCCTGAGAGGAGGGGATCACCATCTGCAGAAGTAGCTTATCGGCTTTCTTTCCAACGCAACAACACACAGGAGAAGGGGTGGTCCCTGGGCAAATACATCTTGATTTGGGTGGAGGGGGAAGCTGGGGCTGAGGAGAGGTTATCCTGGGAGTCCTGAGGAGGGAGAGCAGCCAAGGTGACTTCCAGGTTGCAGGGGCGTCTCCCTGGAGCCCTTACCACATTCTACGGATCTTTACTGAGGTCCTACTGGGTGCCAGCCCTGTGTCGTAGGTAATGAGGAGATCATTAAGAATGAAGTTGTGCTACCTGCATGGGATTCAGTGCCTAAAGGCAGAGGCAAGACACAGACGGAAGGTCCTCTGACCCAGTGAGTCACAGCGTCAGCCACGTCCTGGCCGAGAGAACGCGGTGGCTTTGCAGGGACAGGGACCTCTGAAGCCACTCTCCTGGATTTCACAGAAGCTGCCAATCAATGTTACTTCTCCACATTTTCATGCAATCAGATCTCCTCGCTTGGTACAGATGGGAATCACAATAGGACCCTGGACAATGTAGGAAAAAATATTTATAAACCACCTAACTGCTGTGGTTCAACTCTGGCACTTCAAAAAGGGGATAACTTCTGCAGCCAGATTTCAGGCCCCAAACCTCTACTGGCTGCCTATGAAAAGACATAGAGCCTTCATCACCAATACACATGATTAAAAGCAGAAAATGTCTATGCCCTGTTTTGGTTTTACTTTTCTTTTCTTTTTTTTTTTTTATTTTCTAATGAACATAGTTTGCACTACGTGATGTTTGCACTGAATATATATATATATGGCTAACATTACACTGTTTCTTGGTGCCATTTCCATGAATAATTCAACGTGAGAGGTATGCCTCAGAAAATCATCACAGGAAATCCACAGTGAGGAGCTGGAGCAAAGCTGGAGGGTCAGCTGTGTGACTTCTTGTTATCTGTCCAGAAGCCGCCGTAAATTCACTGCAAAAAGCAAGAACCCAGCTCCCAGGAGGAGAAGGGTCGCTGGAAGGAAGTCAGGAGGACATGGCTTTATTTAATTGAGAACTAATATCTTTGGGATTGTCTTCTCCCTCCGAAGGAAGGTCGCTTTGCTGTATAAGCATGTCAACGCCTCCTTGGTGGTCTGTCCCCTGATTAAGCCCTCTGCATTACAGTTTCCTCTTATGCGTTTCAGGGACACAACCCGCCAAGCCAGTGTTTGGGTTTCCAACATCATTTCCCCCACCCTCGAGCCCATGCCTCCTTCTCCCCCTCAGTCAGGTACTCAGAGGCCCCCACTCATTAGCCACAGCGTCACAGAGTACTCGCAAGGTATTAAGATGGCAATATCATCTTATTGGCTATTAACACAAATGTGCCAATAAACATAGTGCATAAAAATTATACATATTCCCTTAGAGTCCATAATCCCGAACTGCTATGGCATAATGCAAAACACACTTCCCCAAAAGTAGTGCTTAAAGTCACGATGTACAAATTGAATTTTAAATAAATTTCCTGAAACATCACCAGCGGTTCTAGCCACACTAGCTGCATACATTTGCTAAAAATAAAACACAGAGGGGCCGTGCCCCACCCCAGCCTCAAAGGGATGGGACCGGGGGGCACGCATCCGCCTTGCCCATTGTTTCAAAGTGGAGTCACTACATGTGCCTTTGGGTGCAATTATTAAAACAACCCAATATATTCCCCTAAAGGGTTTCCCCTAATTATCAGGGATCATCAGGTTCCAAAAAGTCAGCTTGTCTTCACCTCACTCTCTATCAAAGAGGGAGATGTTAATTGCGTTATCGCCTTGCCAACACCCTCTGAAACGCTGCAGTGATCATTAGCAGTCTACCACGGCGCCAGAGTTGGCCCAAATTCGGGACCAGCCAGCGAAGTACCTCCCAATCCCACTGTGTGCAAACATGAAAAATACAAGGCAGCCACCATAGAAAAAGGGGGCTCTGGGGGTGCTTAAAACCAGACCTGCCCCCGCAGAGTTGAGAGTGGGCAACACTCCCATAAAATGTCCAGCTGGCCGAGCTCTGGAATCCAGCGCTCTCACACATCCACGTGCAGGTACACACACAGGAAAAGCCGCCAAAATACTAAAAGGCCCCCAAGCCTTGTCCTTATTTTTTTCCTGAACTCTCTGCCTTTCCCATCCAAGGAAGAATACCAAAGTGAAACGAGTCGTATTGTTTGAGGAGGAACCTCTCCGTGCAAGTTGTCTGCGTGCCTCCTGTCTTAGATAAGGAAGTGCTTGTGGTCGTTTACATGCTTTTTTCAGCAGAGACCAAGATCAAAAATGTTTTGCCTTTGTTCACTCAACTTATTTCCTTAAACGCAAACTGATATTGTGGTTTTCCTAGGTACACCTCCTACAACTCACCCAGCCGGATACCTGACTGCCAAAATCCCCCAACTCTTTGAGTCCCGGCTCAAAGCCTGACCTGCCAGCGCCCCCGTTCTCAGCCCCATCAGAAAAGAGAAGGTAACTGTTAACAGTCGATGTCTTGTTGCAAAGAGTTCTTTCCTTTAAAAGAGTTCTTGAGGAGAATCCGCAGGAGAAAAAAAAAGAAAAGTGGACAAAGAGCAACAACTCCCAGGGAAGAAATACACACATGTAACAGACAGATGAAAATTTTTTCTAGCCCAATTAGAAAAGAAATTCCAACTTTAAACCTTTTTATCCATCAGACAGCTTTGGAAAGACCATCTCCTATTTGGAAAGCGAGGCTGCCACTCTCCAACGTGGTCCATGGGACCAACCTTCCCTGGAGATACATTTTTCAGAATAAAGGGACCTCACTATACAGGTCTTTCTCTTCTAAGAACTCACTAAAGGTAAAACCAAAGGTCCACCCCATGATTAATGTTAAAGGGATATTTGTCACAACTTCGCTGGTAACGTCAAAAAGTTAGAAACGACTCAATGTTTACCAAGAAGGAAATGGTTAACTTATATAGTACATCCATAAAATGCAACTTTGTGAATTCTTAAAATTAAGGGGAAAAGTTTGTGAACACCATTAAGGACATGGGAAATGTGTACAATACGTTAAGGTGGGGAGGGGAAGCAAGACATAAAAACTCTATGTATATAGTAGCATCCCAATTTTGAAAAAATAATGTATCTGAATGCTCATGGGCTTGTGAGGAAATGAAAAAAACATTGACAATGTTTATCTCTGGGTAGTAGGATTACAGGCAATTTTTAGTTTCTTCTTGAAACGTCCCTGTATTTTTAAATGGTCAAAAATAAGTGTGCATTCCTCCTCTATTCAGAAAGCAGTGTTTTGCTTTTGTTCTTTACCTGCGCTGAACCGCCACAGCACTGGCTGTCGGAAGGACTTGCAGCAAACTGTCCGTCATTACCTGACTTCTGTGTGAACTCGTTCTGGTTTCCCCTCCAGGCGGGGCTCCCACAGGAGGAATCAGTCCTCCTCCTTCCTCGCTCTTCACCCAAGTTCTAAGGGCTCAGTTCCTTATTTTTGTTATTTGCCCCCAGTCCGACTACTTAGTCCAAACCAGCAAATCCCAGACAAAGCGCTGTGCTTCCCCGGGGCAGGGACTGCTCCCACAGAGCATCCACAAGGAAAGGGTCAGCTTCAGCTGGGCTGTCCTCGCCCTCCCAAGTGGTGTCCCGTGGAGCACAGTGTCTTGTCCACCCAGCGTCCAAAGGAGGCAGCGATGGTGCAATAGGCACCCCTTTTGTTTGTCACACCCTCAACCACATTTAACCATGGGTTTCATGGTTGGAGCTCCCATCGGACACCGGAGGCACCTTCTCAGTGATCCCCGCCGGGAAGGAGTGGGAATTGGAGGCAATGGGTAGAGAAAGTGGACAAACAGAAGTAAGATGTTGGAGAAACTCTCCGTGGTCCTGCTGGGAAACTGGCTACAGTGGGCTGGGTTTGTGTGTGGGCTTAATTCTACATCACTTCTTGACGTGCACCTGTCCTAGGACAGAGTGGGGAAACTTCTGCTGCCCGCGGTGCCAGCAGTGAGCCTCCGTCTTGAGGGGCCTGGAAACAGAGAGTGGACTCTGCTGGTCCCTCAGTCAGAGTCTCAGCACTTCTGAGGCCCTCGTGGCTTGATCGGGTCACCAAACTGACTGGGATTTTAGGGATGGGCAGAGATACAGCGATCCGGTCCATCACTGGAGTAAATCAGGCTTTGCTGAACTCGGGGTCATTCTCTAAGGCAGGTCATTCTCTAACGCTTTTTCCTAATTTTTACCTTGCACAGCACACTGACTTTGGACTGTTACCTCCTGAGGACTGTGAGAATATTCCGCATTGTTCTGTCCTGAAGTATCCACTTTCTCCGTCCTGCCTGGTCCCTGGAAAGACTCTCAGAGAGCTGGCTACCATGACCCTCCCTCAAGGCCTCCCTCTGCACCTCCTGTGGCCAGCAGTGGCAGACCCGTTGTCCTAGACCGCAGTACAGCCCTGCACCAGACATGGGAGGGTCCTGCCATCGCTGGCCGGAGCTGGAAGGTGCCATTGCAGAAGGGAAGGATGCAGGTGAGCTCTCTGTTCTCGGATGTACGTGCTTGTTACATAATAAACACCTTCAGCAGCCAGTGGCTCCTCCCCAGACGGCTACTGAAATGGCCCCGGGAGCTCCCAGATGCGCACAGGTTCTGGCCAGTCTCTATCCCTGGCCGGGCGTATCTATCACCCATGTGGCCCACCAGATGCCAGAGACTGACCCATGCAGGTGAGTTCCACCTAAGGGTGTCCTCTGGTCCTGAGGGAGCACAGACGGATAGACAGCAAGTCCAGGAGGACAACCTTCCATCCTCCCCATGGAGCCAAGCCTTCCCACCAAAGAACTAGGGGGCAACAGATGCCCCCCAGTAGGTTGGGTGGGATAACTCATGGGAACACCTCCCTGGCCCAGCTTTCAGAGGACGCTCATGCTGGGACAGGGTTATCGGCATCCAGGGAAAGACCGGAAGGGATTCTGACTTCATCTCCGCAGTTTCTGACATGATGCTACTGTCTTTCAACTCTCTGCTCCAACAGGGTCAGGCTGTCCACTGCCTCCACTGCAGTTAACGTGACACAACCGAGGACCTCAAAACAAATGAGATGAGGCAGGGAGGCCATGCGGTGATCATTCCATTGTGGCCCCCTCTGCTCCCTTCCCACATGTGACTCACTCACACTGTCACTTTTAGGAGGTGAGGTGTCCTAATGAACTAACACTTTATCTCCGGGCAGCATCTCAGAGGAGGGGTGAGGGGACGGGAGTGCCTTATCCCTGGTCCTTCTGTTTGCTGAGGCTTTCACTGGAGACCGCCTGGTGGTGGGGTGGGGTGAGGGGGTGTGTGGATGAATTGTGGGGAACTCGCCCCTGTTTCAGGTAAGCTTCTGATTTACAGTTCATTGTGCTTCCTAACGAATAATTTTTCTATAATAATTCCACCAGTGGGCACCAAACCTTCTTCTTAGGGAATGCAATTAAGGGAAAAATTAGCAATAAATTGTTTTCAGTACTTATCCTAGCTCCAAATTTATGATGGCTGGAATTTATTGTTTCAGAGCCCTGAAAAAAAAAAGGCAATTAATTTTGTCCCATTTCCTGTCCTTCACCCTCAAAACTGAAACGGAAATAAAGGACCATGCACCGGCTTGGGTTTTCCTGCACGTTACCAAAACCTCAAAACCTGAAGCCCCTTCAGCCGTTCCCGCCGACGGCTCCTGAATGGTAGAAACAGAGAGGGAAACGCTCCTTCTCCGCAGGCAGGCGGTTCCCTCTCTTCTGCCTGCCGCCGCTGCAACTACACGCAGCAGCAGCTCCACGAGCTGCCCCCGGTGCAGGATGTGCTACCCAGAGCGAGTGTAAATGAGAAAACACTAAGTTAGCTCCTGACGGCCAGTGCTGGTTGAATCAGTTTGCCCTATAAATAAGCACTGATCACCTCCATTTTATTGAACTCATTTTCCAGGCAAGCAAAGACCACGAGATTCTTCCGCACATTTTCTCTTTACACCCGCTCGTACGGCTGCTAGTGTCAGCTCCGACAGATTTATAGCCCATTCATTCATGGGAACAAAAACCCTGCCACGGCTGGTCATGGGACACGCAATAGCAGTTAGTTCAAAAGATAACAGCTGCAATACCTCACCTCTCCATTCAGCACTACGAGCCAGCGCTACTTTGGAGGTAATAAATGCTTCTGCTTGTGTGCTTTGAGTCATAATCCAGAAATCGCTATGGTGAACCTCCCGGCTTCCCCCTAGGCCCCGCCTCCAGGGGAGCCACTCCCCACCCCCCACCCCCACCACCTCCACCCCAGCCTTAACTCCAGTCTCTCTCTGCCTGACAAGAGGCTAGGGAAGGGCTGATGGCAGCCCCTTGTGGGACCAAAAAGAAGACCCAGCCTCTTCCTTCCAGTCCACTCATCGTGGGCTATGGCTGGTTTGCTGAGCCTTTGCACCTCGAGCGATTATGGCAAGCTGAGAAGCCTGACTTCCCTCCTCGCGATGGGCAGCGATGCCGCCGGATGCACTTACTGGAGTCTGCCAGATGCCCTCAGCTGGCCCCAGCGTGGGCACATAGTTCCTCCCAGCATCTCCCCATAGGCAGTGAATAAAGGCTCGCACTTTCTTAACAGACCCAGAGCAGCCAAACGCGCTCCGGATCAGAGCCCGCGAGCCCTGTCCCCACAGGAAGAAGGTGGTCTCACAGGTTCACATTCATCCCCAGAGCCTGGAACGAGCTGGGCACAAAGCAAGCACAGAACAAGCATGTGCTGAATGAATCAATGTTTGTTTTTTTTTTAAAGCGAACAATCTGGAAAGGAATAGAGAGGCTCTGTTTCAAACCCCTCTTGTGACAGGTAAGGAATCTGAAGCTCAGAGCAGGGACAGGTTTTGAACAAAGAAGCGCTTTGCCCTGTTCTGAAGTCAGCCTCAACCACTTCCAAGCCTCAGTTTACTCATCTGTAAAAATGGGTGTATCAACTATACCAAATTCAGAGCATGTTGCTAGAATTAAATAATAAACATAAATATATTAAATTACATATTATGCATAAACGTATTATATAATACATACAAAATAACAAATAATATATTATATAATAATTAGATCATAAATGTGTTACATACATATGTATGCACTTATGTAAAAGCTTAGCAAGGTGCTAACCAAATAGTCCCTGTTATCAAAGAAGTTAGTTTAATTGAAGAAACAAAAGATTCACACAAGAAAATTTAAGACAGATTAAGAGAAGACAGAAGATGACTGAAGACAAGGTGATGCTTCAAGGTAAATGCCTTCAGTTTTTGAAACCTCCAACAGGATGCAGACACCTGCCCCCACTCCATCAGTGCTCTGTGGCCCGTCTTCTTTAGAGATGTGTTATTTGCTCCTTTTATTCTAACGTTCTGACAATTAAACACCAAAGAAAAAGGCTGACAACGCAGGAACCTGAGAACCTTCCTGCCCACCCTCACCTGCGGGGAACCCTTTTGGGCTCCGGGTGAGAGGAGGGATGTAAAGAGCAAGCAGGTCCAGGGCAGGCCGCAAGGACGCAAGCTGAGAGCCCCCAGGGCAGAGGAAAGGGCCAGAGAGAGAGAGAGACCAAGGTTAATCTGAACGAAAGCACGAAATTCCGGGGGCAGGGGAGGTTGTGAAATGCACAGAGAATGACACTGGGCATCAGTTGCTGTAAGTACATCCTTCGCTAATCCATCAGCTTTTATCGTGACGCCTCTAGCTCAGCTCATCACGCAGGAAAGCAGCTTCGGCAGCAGTTTAAAATGTTTCCAGTTTAATAATCCCTGCTAATTGAAAGCAGCTCAGAAACGGGGGTGAGGTGGGGGGTTGGGGACAGCTTATAGCAATGGAGCTGTTCCTAGGGGGAAACAAAATAACCTTTGATGCTGAAGGGAAAACCTGCTTCCCTCGCCCTAAACCACTAATTCCTACAACTGTCTGCTTTGGCGCTGGAACCTTTTCTTCCTCTGTTTTAGTTGTGGAATGTGATGGCTGCAGAATTGTTACGAAACCTGTTTTTATCTTTGGGAAATTAACCACCCCCTGCTGCAAAAACAGGATTTTTTTTTTCCCTTCAACAGAGAATTACATTCATTTTTATAATTGTTCTTTCCTTTCAAATCACCTAATATGACAAATGCTGGGCGACATTAGAGTTCTTCTGCTAAAGAGTGCCTTTATGAGTTGAGGCTTCAATGCTTTAATGGAGAAATTGCCTGATTTAAGTAAATCATGTCACCTTCACCCTTGCAGTCATATTTGTTGCAGACGTCTGCTGACCTAACCTGCAGAGCAGAAACAAAAACACATTTACATTTCCAGGCTGAGATATTTGGTTCACCTGGTGTACAAATAGGTCACAATGAAAAGTGATTTTAGCGCACGGCAAAGGGACGATTCAAGGATAATTCTGACAGGTTTTACACATACGTAAGTATCCGGTATTGTAATTTAAACAGGTAAAAGAAACATTTTTAGCACAAAAGCATCTGATTCCTCAGCCTGGGTCTCTCTGACTTACGAGGCAGAGCTACAAATGGAGATGCAGATACACCAGAGGGACATCATCTGCTAGATGTGCCGAGAATCAGCTGAGCTCGCTCTTCCTCCCCGGGGTACATACAAATCTATCCCAGAATGTTGGATTCAGGCACCCCAATCTTGATGCCTCCCCCTGCTCCCCACGACACCAATTCTTCCCTTCATGTGGTAGGAAATCAATACACATTTGTTCAGTGAAGGAACAAAAGTGGCCAAAATTTGGGAGAGGAGAAAATCTTATAAAAAAAAATCAACAAATATGCAAGTGTTAATGCATTTCTCTGATGAAGGCAATTAACGAGTATCACAGGAAGCAGATTCTCCCATCCCTGAGAACTCAGACATTGGTCCTCCTCAGACCTGATTCTACTCAGCAAACATTTATTCAGCCGGTTTTGTGGGAGGGTAGGGAGAGGGGTTCCCCTCATTTTCCCTCTGCTCCTTCTCAAGTGTACTTCTCATAACCGCCACAAACCTAGAAGAGGATGGAGGTCTTCCTGGACAGCAAAGTCGAGTTCCTTTAGTAACAAAATTTTAAAGCCACACATAAACCTAATTGGTAAAATTTTATATATTGTCTGAATAAACTACACCTTTATATTTAGCTAAATTTTGCCATAAAATAGCAGTCCATCTATAAGACATCATAAAATTATGAGGCATTACAAATGTTATATCTCTCTAAACAAGGAGACTTCACATTTAAAGTCAGTGCCTTTAAAATAGTATGTATACTTCATTCTCACAATTCCATCTACCATCACCACCACCTAAGATAATTTGGGGGTTTGAGTGTATATTTTTCTTTTAATTTAAAAACATTGAGTATGTCCATCTTATCCTCAATCAGGGGCTAGGCTTAGAGAAGGAGTTTCTGTCCTGGCAAAACAGGTTTATTTCTCAGGAAAACAGTGCTGCCCTCACATCATCTGTTAGCTGTTAGAGCTGTACTTACAATCACGGTAAGAGATGGGCTGGCTGGGCCAAAATCAGAGAAGCCTTAAAACTGGCTGCACTCTGATGTTCAAGGTAGAGTCAGTGAAACAGAGAAACAGCCCCCAGGCAGACCTCCCAGCCCCAAGCCATCCCTGGGAAGCCCTCCATTCCATTCAGCCTGGAAGGAAGATGCTCTGAAAAGTGGTCCACGAATCATGGTGGCCGGGTTAAGAAGAAGAGTATCCATTTCCATGATGATAAATCATGTGTGTCCACACACACACACACACACACACACATACACACACACACAAACACCCTGGAATTCAGGGTGGCCATGAGCCCCTTCCCAGGTCATCACAGTCACTCGAAGAACATACTGCACGTGACACAGTCATATCATGAGAAGCATGCTCATTTAACTTTCTGGTTCCAGAGTTTTAAACAGTTCTCTGAATTCACCCTGAAAAAGCAACAGAAAAGAGGAGCAGTACAATTGAAGGAAGCAAATAGATAATAGTAACATAATGTAACCCTTGGAATAAAACATATATGTATAAATCCATGCTGATATCCATAAATAATGGAATCAATAGGTAAATGGAGGGGAAAGGACAGCTCCTCCTTACTACGGAATTTTAAGTCACAAGTACAGACAGAATAATGGTAATAGAAAGTCACCATTAAGCAAACACCTTGCTAATTTTTTTGCACTTAAAAGCACACTTTAAGCTCTTAAAAGCACACTTTCATATCAAGCAGGTACTGCCTTTATGAACTTTGTTGTTACAAGAATTTATATCCTCTTCTCTAAATGTGTTACAAAAGAGCTCTGACTTCCGTTCCCTAAAATAACTTTCTATTCAATGTATCCTGTAACTACAACTTTCATAAGCATCTTTAATACAGGTGCTTTTATTTTTTGGTGGTTGTTATTTTTAACATTGAATAGATGTGTGTAACATTGTGTAAATTTAAAGTATGCAGTGTATTAGTTTGATACATTTGTATACTGTATTATGATTGCCATTGTAGCAATATTTATCACACTAGGTTATTATAGTGCAATATTATTATCTATATTCATTAAACTGTGCATTATGTCTCTAGGGCTTATTTACTACTTGTTAAAAATTTGTACCCTTAAACACTACCCATCTTGTCCAGCCTATCCCCCATCCCCTGGTAACCACCATTTTACTGTTCTTTACAAGTTTGAGTTTTTTTAGATTCCACATATAAGTAACATCATACAGTACTTTTCTTTCTCTGTCTGACTTATTTCACTTTGCATAATGTGTTCAATGTTGCAAATGGTAGAATATTTTCCTTTCTCTTGGCTGGATAATAGTCCATTGGGTATGTATACCACATCTTTTTTACCCATTTATCCATTGATGGGCATTTGGATTGTTTCCATATCTTGGCTATTGTGAATAATGCTGCAATAAATATGGGAGTGCGTGTATCTCATTGAAATCTTGGTTTCATTTCCTCTGGGTATATACACAGAAGTGGAATTGCTGGATCATATGGTAGATCTATTTTAAATTTTTTGAGAAAACTCCATATTGTTTTTCAGAGTCCTTGGATCAATTTATAGTCATACCAACTGCGTATAAGGGTTCCCTTTCACACATCCTTGCCAATACCTGACGTTTCTCGTCTTCTTGAGGAAAGCCATTCTAACAGGGGTGAGGTGATGTCTCGCTGTGGTTTTGATTTGCATTTCCCTGATGATTAGCAATGCTGAGCATCTTTTTATGTGCCTGTTGGCCATTTTGATGTCTTCTTTGGAAAAATGTCTATTTAGCTTTGCCCATTTTTAATTGGATTTTTTAAACATTTTTATTGATTTATAATCATTTTACAATCTTGTGTCAAATTCCAGTGTAGAGCACAATTTTTCAGTTATACATGAACATATATATATTCATTGTCACATTTTTCTCTCTGTGAGCTACCATAAGATCTTGTGTATATTTCCCTGTGCTATACAGTATAATCTTATTTATCTATTCTACAATTTTGTTAAGTTGTATGAGTCCTTTTTATATTTTGGATACTAACTCCTTATCCAATATATGACTTGCAAATATTTTTTCCTGTAGGCTGTCTTTTCATTTTGTTATTTTTTCCTTTACTGTAAAGAAGATTTGCTTTAATGTAGTCCTGTTCCTTGATTTTTGCTTTTATTACTTGTGCTTTCAACATCATGTCCAAAAATCATTGCCAAGACCAATTTCAGTGAGCCCCTTACCTATGTTTTCTTCTTGGAATTTTATATCAGTTCTTATGTTTAAGTATTGATCAATTTTGAGTTAATTTTGTGAGTGGTGTGAGATAAGTGCCCAATTTTATTGCCCTGCATGTGGATAGCCAGCACCATTTGGGTTTTTTTCTTTTTTTGGTTCGATTTTCATTTTTGTTTTTTTCACCAGCACCATTTGTTGAAGGGAATGTCCTTTCTTTCTTCTTTGGGTGCTCTTGACTCCCTTGCCAAATATTAGTTGACCCTATGTGCCAAAATTTAATTCGGGGCTCTCTATTCAGGTTCCGTTGGTTTATCTGTCTATTTTTGTGCCAGTACCACACTGCTTTTATTACTATGGCTTTGTAGTATAGTTTGAAATCAGGATGCATTATACCTCCAGCTTTGTTCTTTTTCTCAAGATCACTTTGGCTACTCTGGGCCTTTTGTGGTTCCACACAAATTTTAGGATTGCTTCTTCTATTTCTGTGAAGAATGCCTTTGGTATTTTGACCCACAGTAGTTAGTGTTGCAGGTAAGAATTGGCAATGGATGCTAAAATTAGTGGGAAAGAAACAGACTATCTGCATAGCCTCAAGCCGTCTCCCCACAAGAATTAATTACAAAGAGAAAAGCAGTCATTGTACAGTAGAGAATTTGGCAGACAGCACCTTAACCAAGTGATCAAACTCAACACCATGTGTAATATGATATATAATCATCTTTTACTGCCTTATATGACACAGTGAGACACTAAAATACAAATCTTCTTCCTTTAAAAGATTCTGTTACATGTAAGTAACAACATAACCTACATATTGCAAAAAAAATGGTGTCATAGCTTTCTATAATTACAATAAATAATACTTTATTAGTATGATATGCTGATTGATCGCAAGATTTTCTGGCTCTCTTTTCCTTCAAATTTCTGAAAACTTATTTATTATGTCATCAAAATTCATACTTTTAGCAACTTCATCTTCAACTGATAGAAGTGAAGGTGGTATCAATCAACCTTGGCAAATACAAGACTGAAAATAGTATTTGATCATTTTTAATTTGAGAATGATTTTTCTGGTGATGCAACTGTTACTGGAGCTTCAAAGGCTATTTTACAGGCAGTGACAGCATTTTTGATACGCTTCTGAGAAATTATTTCAAAATACAAATTTTAGTACATCTAGAGCCGATGATTCCCATGTAACAATTTTTCTAAAAAGATTTAACTCTTCAGAAGAATCAGTTTTATGTAAGTCTGAATTTAATTTTCAATGTAAATTTATACAATAGCATTTTAATCTTTCCTCTGACATTTCCTGTAACTCATGGAGGTCATACAAGAAACTGAAAGTAGCTTCATCATTTGTATATAATTCAAAATACCTTTTCATGCATTCTGTCACTGTGTCTTCAATAGCAAGGAAAAATTAATTTTAAAATTATCCTCCTCATTAATTACTTTTTTCCTGAAGCTTCATATGAAAATAGTGTTCTTTTCCATCAAACAGGACATTTAAGGCTGTGAATATTTGCTTTTCAATGTGGTGGCATTTTTTTCCCCTATTTTTTTTTTTTAATGGAGATACTGGGGATTGAACCCAGGACCTCATGCATGCTAAGCACACGCTCTACTGAGCTACACCCGCTATGTGGGAACAATTTATAAAAACAGAAATTCTGAAGTCTAAAGATTCTAATAATTCCCAGATATGCTTTATTGTAAAGTCCACAATAACCACGTGTGTGCTCAGATTTTTGTCATAATTTACTAACCAAGTTTGCTACTTGGGTATTAGCAGTTCCTGTTCTGGCCCTCGGGTCACAGAGATTCTTCATACAGACACTACAGGGATGAGCTCTGGGGATGGGCAGGGGGCAAGCTGGCCTCCTACTGTAGGTCCCACTGCTCTTCCCAGGTGGAACCCCGTCTCCCGCTGCTGCTGTCACCAGTGCCCATCTGAGTCCAAGTCCCAGTCCACACTGCTACCCAGCACATCTCCTCTGCTCATGCACCTGCTCCACCTGTCCCATCAGACTTCACTTACAAAACACAGCTCAAAGATTAAATTCCCAGGGATTTCCAAAATTTTCCAAATGATGAAGAGTGCTTCAGAGGCGCATTTCCGTGTCCATCAATCAGTCACATGCCCACGAAACCAGCCTTGCAGGTGGATTTATACTGTGGAGGTTATTTACAGAAGACCATTCTACTAAATGTGTTAGTCCATTACTTTGCCCACGCTTGCCAGCGGGTCCTGGGGCTCTGTCCACGTTAGTGCGTACAGAGCCGCCTCGTCCTTTTAAGCTGCTGCATCGTGTTCTACTGCTGTTGTTTGTTTATTATTGTCCTCTTGGTGAACGTTTAGTTTCCAGTTTTTCATACTGTATTGCGAACAATTCTGCAATCAACATCCTTGGGCACTTATGTTCCTGCTTCTCTGGGGTAGGTACCAAGAACTGGAAGTACCAGGGTTTTTTTTAATTAGAAATGTCTTCCTTTTACTGAATTGTCACTATGTGCCAGGCAGTATGCTAGTAGTGTCACATACGCATTTAATACTCTTACCAGAACTACAAAGTAGGGAGTATTTTATCCCCTTTTCATGAAGGAGGAGTCTAAGACTCCAAGAGGCCAAGTAAGTTGCTCAAGATACACAGCCAGGGAAGAGAACACCTGACTTTTCACACCAGGTAGCTGGCCTCTGGCACTTGTGATTCTGACTTTTGTGCGGCGCCGCCTGTCGCGTGTATTTATGAACTAGTTTGTGTTTATGAACTGAAAGCCGAATATGTGCCCTTCACTGCAGTAGCAAGAAGTGTGATGATGCTATATCACCAACTCGTCCCAACAATCTAGTGATGTTGGAATGCTTGTCCCCACGTAGCAGAGAGGAGACGGAAGCTCCGTAACTTGACCAGGTTCACCTGCTAAGAAATGGCAGAGCCAGGACCTGTCCCGGATCCTCTCCGTCCTCCTGAGGATGTGCATGTGCTATCTGGGCATGGACACCAAGGTTCATGGTCACTTGGGCTCAGATGCTGTACAAGAGGAATGGGCGTCCCCCAAGCACCCTTCCCAGCCAAGCCTGGCTTGTAGTCATTCGTCTCCGTCATGCACACCCAGCGTTTCTCAGGAGTACCCAGGAGGTACTTCTTCCCAAAGCAAAAGGCCCTCAGTTCCCAAGAAGCCCTCACCTTCTGGGGAGGACGGAGAGGTGCAGTTTCATCTTTGCCACCTCCTACCACCCAGGTCAAGACTGGGGTGGATACGGCCATAGAGAGGGCAGCAGTGCTCGGAGAAGTCAGGTTGGGCGGATCGCCATTCTATGTTCCCAAACAAACCAAACATGCTTTCACCTAGGTACCCCGCATCCTTGGGGTTTCCCGAACTTGAACTTCAGACACAAATAAGAGCAGAGGGAACAAAAGAGAACTCCTTTGGGTTGAGTTGGTTTGGCCCTGATCCATGCAGGGGAGGTAATCTGGGCAGGACACATTGGTGGCCAGACAGGGGAGGTGGAGGCATCTAATTCTCTGGGTAGAGCTACCCTCGATCCCAGGGAATTCTCTGCTAGTCTTTAAACCTAGTTTCTCCCTTATGTGTTATCAAGACACTACGAGCACACACACGTTGGAGGGCTGAGACCATTAAATGCCTCTCAACCTCTGTCATCCTGGCTAATAGAGAAGGAGGGTGTCCTTCCCCTAACTCGGGGCTGCCATGGGCAACAGGAAACAGTCATTCTTCAACAGAGAGGTGAAACCCCCTGCCTGAGGGCCTCTGGCTACGGCTCATCGAAGCTAATTTGGCAAAGGAAAACCACGGTAAATCTAAACTTCTCCCTCCTCCCTTTCCCCTGGGCCTGGAAGATTTAAACAGGAGCCCTTAAACATTCTCTCTCAAAACCCCTCACTCGATAACACTCTGACCTCCCTTGTATGGGAGAGAAAACAGAGAGAAATCACATGACATATGGAAATATTTAGTCATGCAAGATACAGGCATACATCTGAGCAATTAGAGCAAACGTCACATTACATGGCAGAATTAGTACAAGAAACAGGAGGAAAAGGTAAAAATTCTCTAGGTGTTCTTCCAAGAGACCATTACAATCATGAAGCTGTGGGAGGCAGTATTAAAAGGAAAAATCTGGAAAGACTGTTTTGGGGGTGAGAGATATGAGTGACACATTTTTAAATGGAGAATTAAAAGATCAGCTTAAGAAATACTACCAGGATTCAAAAAAGGTCAATAAATGAAAAATGAAAAAGAAATAAGGAAGGGAGGGCACTTAAACAGGATGTAAAAGCAGTTCAAAAGGAAAGAAAAGAAGAGTGGAGAAGCTGTAATTAAAAAGAAAACATCTTCCTTAAGCTGCATGAATAGGGACGTCTCAGAAGGACCACAGCGATCCTCACCTGGAAAGAACTGCATAGGACATGCTTTAATTTCACATAGAAAGAAGAAAGCCCTAAAAGGAACTAAGCATAAAATGTAAATGAGTTAAATTTCTCTATGAAAAGACTTCGTATGGGTCAAAAACAAAATCCAGCTTTGCGCTCCTATAATAAAATGTCTCAGAAAGTTTAAAAAATTCATTCATACATTTATTCATTCAACAAATAAATATTGAGTTCTTTCTACATGCCAAATAAAGTGATGGGCAAAGACTTACCATGCAAACACAAACAAAAATAAATCAGGGAAGACATTATTAATATTTAACAAGGTAGAGATTGAAGCAAAATGGTCAATGTGAACATTTTTCTCTCCATCTTTGCCAGTTATACAAAGAAAATAGAATTTGGCCAATATTATTAATAAACTTGAATAGATATGATACAAAATTATATACCCAAAGATCCAATATGGTAACTGACTTGAACAATATTATTAATAAACTTGAACATACATATATATGTATGTTCAAAAATATATATATACTGCTTTCAAATTTTATACCCAGAAGTCTAATATGGTAGCCAGTAAGCACAAGTAGCTATTGAAATTCAAATTTTAACTAATTGAAATTGAATAAAATGAAAAAGCATTTCTTCAGCCTTATCACCATGTGGGTGTCTTGTGGATTCCATACTCAATTGGGCAGATACATAACATTTCTATCATTGCAAAAAGTTCTATTGGACAGTGCCACTATACAGAATGCAGTTTTTAAGATGCTATATAGCATTTACAAAATCCCTCTATGATATAACAGGCACAGAAGAAGGATAAACTTTTTAAAAATTTAATTGAGATTAATAATTAAAAATCAGGATCTTAGTACTAGAGATGCTCACTGCTACTGGTGTGTCATTGCTTGTAGCTCCTCTCAGCAGACAGAGCTGGGAAACACGTGCACGCACACACACACACGCACACACACACACACACACACACATTACCTAGGCATCAGTATTTATTTCTGTATCTATAGATCTACAGATGGGTAGGTAGGTAGATGGAAGATAGATAGATAGATGGATAGATAGATGGAAGATAGATAGATAGATGGATAGATAGATAGATAGATAGATAGATAGATAGATAGATAGACAGACAGATGTTAAAAGCCATGAGTTCATCAGCTCCCTTCCATCTCAATCCAGCACAACAGGATTCTTTTCCTACCTCCCCAACAGTGAGAAACCGGGTTCCCATCATCCTAATCTACATATTCATTTGCTCAAACCTAGAACTCACAGAAGGCAGGTTCAAAATTCTAACTCATTACTATGGCAAAAGGAAACCAACTAGAAGCACCATGAGCTAGGGATCCGTATCTGCTTACAGTCTGTTTGTTTGTTTGTTTGTTTGAGGTAGGGCTCCTTAGAGAAGTAACCAAGTCTAGAGCCAGGGCGTGGAAAATACAGGACGAACCTGAAACATCTTTCTGGGTCAGAAGGTAAAGAAATACTCAAAGAGTCAGGAGGACGAGAACCAGATTGAAGGGACTCCCAATTGTCAAATCTAGGGGCTGTTTGAAGATCAAAATGTATTTTCATACACGGATAGTAATGAATTATAACCCCCCTGAACAAGTTAAGATTCCATGAGTCCATATGATACAAATAAATAAACAAATATATTTTTTTTAATTAAGAAAGTGGGGAGAAAAAGCTCTTCCTTACAGGAGAATGCCAATTGACAGCAGAGCATGAATGATGCATTCAGAACACCATCAGTGCACACCAACACTAGTAGGTGAAAATGATGAGGACAGTGTTTACACAGCATCAAAGTATCTCCCCACAAATTACTTGTTAGTTCCAAAGAGGGAAATGGCCACTTTGCAGTGGAGAAACCGGACAGACACCATCTTAATCAAGTGATCAAAGTTAACATCACCAATATGGGAACAACCAACCTCACGTGCCTTATAACAAGATGCCCTGACAAGGGCACAACATCACTCGTGTGACATCCCTGCCAAAAGTCATAACCCTCGTCTGCACAAGGGGAATCATAAAGCAGACTCCAAAGAGAGACATCCTGTGAAATAACTGGCCTGTGCTCTTTTTCAAATGTCAAGATCAAGAAAGACAATAAAAGGCTGAGCTCCAGATTAAAGAAAGCAAAAGAGACTTGACGACAAACGAGACTTGATTCCAGATTCATCTCAATTGTGTAAAAGGAAAACCAACAGCCATGACAGACAGCACTGGGCCAACTGACAAAACTTAAATATGGATTGTGGGTTAGATAATAGCACCGTATCGATGTTAAATTTCCTGATTTTGGTAACCGTGCTATGGTTATACAAAAAAGCCCTCATTCTTAGGAACTAACGTTGAAGTATTTAGGGATTAAAGAGAATGAGGTCTCAAATGTATTCTCAAATGATTTAGAAAAAAATGTTCGTATAAATACTAATGTATACACTAAATATGAGTGTACGCATACTAGTTAGTGTGTATCAAGGGGAGAGAGAAAGTAAATGGGACAGGTTTAAACATTTGGAAAAGGACATGTGAGAGTTCCTTAAACTATTCTTGCAACCTTTATGTAAGTTGGAAGTAAAAACAAGATAAAAGGTTACCAAGAAATTTAAAATAATTGATAATTTAATTTTTTAAGTTAAATTACTACATAAATTCAAGAATGAGTGCCTTAAAACAAACAAATTCCAGTCGAGTCTGACCAAGGGAAAAAAAAAAATTTAAAAGAACAAGTAATTTATAAGACCAGACAAGGAAAATAATCACTGCTATGGGAGATGGTGCTGCAATAACACGATACCAATCGTTTTTAAAACAAAATTCCAGACTTTATCTGGATTTCACCCATTTTTCCACTCACATCCTCTTTCTGTACCAGAATCCTCCACAAGACAGCTTGTGGCATCAGGCATCACGTCTCCTAGGTCCCCATGACCTGTGACAGTTCCCAGTCTTTCCTCGTTTGTCACGATCTTGACAGCTTAGAGGTGTCCTAGTCAGGTATTTTGTAAAACATCCCTCAACTTCGCATCAGTGGTTTTTAAAATCTCAGTAAGATTTATAAATTTCTTGGAAATATATTGATTACCAAAACAGTCAACAAAAGAAATAGTGAAAAAAACCTAAAAACAAAAACAAAAAAGAGGGGGATAAATATAAAAGAATTGGAAACAATGTCAAAGAACTGGGTCTAAAAACAACGCCCTGAGCTAAGGTTTAAGGGCAATTTCTTCCCAACGTGCAAGCAAGGGTGGTCCCCATCCCACTTAAGTTATTTCAGAGGAAAGAGAAACTTAGTTCATTCTCTCAGTTCATTGTTCAAAGTAAGCGTAATCTGGACATCCAAAATTGCCAAAGATGGAACAAAACCTAAAATCTATGAAGCAATCTCATTTATGAATACAGATTCAAACATCCTAACGAAAACACTACAGGTCAAATCCAACACGATCAAGGAGGCTTTCTTGCCAAAATGCAAAGATGCCTCAACATTAGAAACATCTATTAACTATAATTCACCTCATTGGAAAGTCAAAGAGGAAAAACCATGCAGTCATCTTGATGGAACCTGAAAGGCATGGTGTGAATTCAAATACCTTTCTGATGAAAGCTCGATAAATTTGGAAAAGGAGCATCCAGTCTTAAAAACGATACAAAATATCTACCTCAAACTATAGACAGCATCACGGAGGACGGTGAGAAACCAGCGTCATTTCCACTCAAGTTAGCAACGGGACAAGGATGCTCATTATTACCATTAACAATGTTCTGTAGAAAAACTGTCTGTAGAAAAACTCAAGATCAAGACAAGAAATAAAATTTATGACTATTGGAAAGATGAAGGCACATTTTTAGTCCTTCTCATTATGTTTGTTGACCTGGAAAAACCCAAGAGAAACAGCTAAAAATAAAAATTAGAACCACTAAGACTATTCATTCTGGTGGCCAGTTACAAGGTAAGTATATAGTAAAAATTACACTTTTCTATTTATCAACATGATCAGTAAAAACGAAGCACAATTAATAATCGAAAATACTAACTTCCACAATAGCAGTATAAAATCTGAACATACAGGCATAAACTAAATAATAAAGGTGAAAAGTGCCTATTAGTAACACAAAAAATTCTGGAAAACGGAGACAGATGCCATGTCTTGATAATATTATAAAGGTAGCAATTTTTCAATTGATTTATAAATACAATGTAAGTTCAATCAAAACCCTCATAAAAATAAAATGCTTATTATAAAAAAGTTAAAAAATGGGAATTCTAAGGGCTATATCCTATCAGATTATGAAATAAACTACAGAACTATGATTTTAAAATAGTGTGAAACTGACCCAGGAGAAGACAGCCATGACCCAGCAAAAGACAGATGTGAACAAGAAATTCACCTAAAAAGAAAAAAAATTACCAGTGACTATTTAAACGAGGCTTAGAAATGTAAATCAACACAAAATAACCCTTTTGGCTTTCAAATGGACAAAGATTGGAAAGGGCTTTAAAACACAATGCTGATGAAGAGGGAGAAACTGTATTCTCTTCATATGCTTTGAATATGAGGGTGGATTTCTACAAACTTTTGGGAGAACAATTTGGAAACATGTAAGAACTTTAAAATTGAGTGCAAACTTTAACTCAGGAATTTTATGCTTAAAAATAGAAGCAATAATCCACTATGCAGTCATTTAAATATATATATTTATATTAAATATATTTATATTATATACATATTGAAGAATATACTATTAAGTGGAAAGGCGCTCACAATAGAGTAAGCGAAGAAAGCAGGTTAGGACTGACTCTGCACACAGGATCCCACGCATATAAAGGGACAGGCATCTCTGTGTTGGACCAGACACAGAGACTCAGGTGGACGTGCCCATCTGTTCACCTGCAGTGTCTCTGTTGTCAGTCTTTCCTGTTGCCGTTCATCTTCCCCGCCTCCGTCTTATCTCTGTCCTGACTTTGGTCACCTTCTGGATGGCAGGGTTGTAATTCATTCATCCGCTCATTTACTGTGTCAGTCAAGTGTGGAAATAAATGAAGACCACCGAAACAAGAACAAGAAAAGGCTGTTTATTCAGAGCTTGCTCTAGCAAGGGAGTCAACGACTCAAAGGCAAGCAGAGAAGTGGGAAAGCTTTATGGTGGAGTAAAGGGAAGCCTTCGGGTGCATCCTGTCGGCAAAGCAAGCTGTGTAGACAGGCTAACTAGAAGCGGGGCATACTTGGTAATTGGCCAGGGAGGTATATTTTGCTTCCTACAACTGGTCCCAGATTGGAAGCTGGGGCAAAAATTAAGTACGCTGTCTGTTATTAATCAAGTCCTGGCCATGTGGGGCCAGATATTACTGGGGTTATTGATTTGCTTCCTGAACTGGTTACTAAGGATAGTAGCTTGACGTTTTACACTGGGTACTATTGATAATGGGTTGATTTCCTGGGCTGGATGTTGCAGATTGGGGGTCAGAGTTCAAATTTTACATGTGGCCTGACTATTATCTGTATATTCAGTCTTTCATAAGCACTGCAAAAAATACTGGGTTTTCAAAGATACACGAAATGTGTTGCAACCCCGTGGGGAGATTGTGGCCTGATGGAAAAGACATCCCACTCTTTTTGTAACTTCCTGGTCCCCTGTTCAGGTTTGATGGCCGGGATGTCTATCTGGCACTCTGGGAGCACACTGTACTTAAGATGAAAGCCACACCCCATCACCATGGCCTGCAAGACCCCTCAGTACTCAGCTCTTTCCAGCCCCTCAACCTCATTTCTCACTACTCTGCCCTCATGCACTGCTGTCCAAGCAGCGCTGGCCATCTTGCCAGCGGAGAACCAACCGCCCCGGATGCAGGCAGGAAGGGAGTGCATGTCTATGAGCATCTTTATCACTGTGTGCCAGCCATTCTAAACAGTGCTGGTGATAAAACACTTTTCCCCAAACAAATCTTCTGTGCGTCTAGGTTCTAAACAACTGTGACCATTATTTCGAGTTTTAATAATATATACGCAAGCTTCAAATTAACACATATTTATCTTTTGAACATATTAATACACATTGATTTCTACATGGAAATTCATGCAAATAACTCCTGGTTTATACAGAGGTCCCTGAGACACAGGGACTCACTGTATGCATTTGTTTTAAGAGTAAGTTGGTAGCACTTCAGAATTGTTTAGGTTCACTTTGGGCACAGACCCTGTCGCCAGTCCCTGTGAAACTACGTACACACTGTGCTTACACAGTCAATTTAAAAGTAAACAGTGAAAACCCCGTGACTGCAACAGCAAAGAAACCGAATTTATATGACTTCAGTTCTATCACCCTAAGTGATCATTTACAAGTTCATTTGTGTTTGAAGCGGAAAACAGAGTGTTAAAAGTCAAAACAAGGTGTTACCTTGTTTCATAGATGCAAATTTTAATTCATGCACGATTTATTGAAATTAAACAGTGGCTTTAGGACTGAAATTCGCCATTTTGCCATTGTTCATTACTTGTTTGAAAACTGAAAGAAAATCAAGAAAATAAAGTCTTACAGCCGTGGTCCAGCGGAGCGGTTTGTATCCTAGTGTGGATTTACAGATGAGGCCGATCAATCAGGCGCAGAAATACTTGCCACCAGCCAAAACCTGCCTTGAACAATGTGGAGTGAAACACTGAGCTTTGAAACTGTTCCTTGAAGATCCACGCCCAGAGACTGTGGAGAAGGCCATTCACCGCAGCAAACCAATGCGAGGAAATAGACAATTAAATAGAAAAAGAATGAAATTTTAAAGAATGTCAGGAGACCCGACAAGAGACACTGGTCTAAAAGTGCCAGGAGAAACCGAACGAATAAAGCTTGGAAGCCTTGACCATCCTACACCAAGAACTAGACACTCGGTTCTACAGGTCCTGAAGCAGGGGCTCCATTCAACCACCTTTGTGGTTTTTGGAAAAGAAGAAAAACTTGGGAAGGTTTTACTGAATAAAAGAAATTTGCAACAAATTTTCTCGTGATATTTTAGTGATTTTCAACTAGGGGAGACTTTTGAAATGGAATTTCTATAAATCTATGCCAAAAGTATCCTCATGTTTAAGGCTTTTCTAACTCTTTATATATCCATTGCTGCACGGAAAAGAAACTCTTTGAAATTAAAATGAATAGAGAAGCATTCTTCAACCAACGATGGGTGAAGACAGACTGACGAATCTGGCCGGAGTGAATCCTGAACGTGAATATATGAAAAAGTTGGCAAAGCCACTGGCAAGTCTGCAGGAGTCAGGGCTCGAAATGAGAAACCGTAATGTTATTATTCACGGCTGCAGCAGACCAATATGCAGAGATGTTTTCCCACATTAATGTAATTTAATAGCATTAGTCTATTACGTATTTTTCTTTTTTGTACTGTAATTTTTTTTCTGGCATGATTATATATACAAAGTTCAATAAAAGAAAATGCCTTCACTGTCTGCATTTGTTTTCTGGTCATTATGATTGTTATTATTATTATTTGTTTCATTTCTGAATTATTGCTGAAAGTCATTTTGGCACTCAGAGGGCAGAGGGGATGTCCCCTCGGTGTCCTGTGCACCAGGCTCGCCTCTGCTCTTGGGCATCTTCCTACACATCAAGCCTTTAACCAGCTCTGAGCCTTTGAATCTGTTCTTTTCCCTGCCTGGAGCACAAGCCCCCCCAGATCTTCGAGGGGCCAGGCTGTCACCTCCCAGTGGGCCTCGCCCGCTTCCCCAGCGCAGGCCTCCCAGTCTTGTGCTATCTTATTTACCATGTGCTTGTTCATTGCCTGTGTCCTGCCTCCCAACATGGAAACCCCAGAGGACGGGATGGTTCTGGTCTCTCCTCAGCACTGCGCCTGCAAGGGGCCTGCAGGAAATACCTGGGGCTGACCCCTGACCCCTGAGGAGCAGCACCTGACCTAGGGGGGCAGCTGAGGAGGGTCGGATCCACCAAGTGCAGCTGCTGGTAAATCAGAACTGGAGCAGGGAGGGAGCACTAGCAGGGAATGTAGACACACGGGGACGTGTCTACAGGGCACTGTCAGGGCACAAAAGTGGCCCTGACCCGGCCCGGCTGACAAGGGGCTTTAAGATGTTTGGGCTTTATGCTCAAGAAAAGAAGGAACAGGGGTGGGGAGGATGGGGATGGGTAGAGCTCAGTGGCAGAAGGCATGCTTAGCGTGCATTCTGGGTTCAATCCCCAGTCCCTCCATTAAAAGAAATTAACTAACTAATTAATTAATTAATTAATTTAAGTGTGTTATTAAAATGTTAATTTTTAAAATGTTAATTAAAAAAAGAAAAGAAAGAATTATTTTGAGCAAGGTTGTGACAGGATCCAATGTGCCCTCTGGAAATCTCACTGTGACGTCGGCAGGGGCAATAAGTTGCAGAGGTCAAGAATGAGAAAGGAGGTGGACACATAGCTCAGTGGTAGAGTGTGTGCCTAGCATGCACAAGGTCCTGGGTTCAAATCCCAGTACCTCTGTTTAAATAAGTAAATCTAAAGTTACTCCCCCTTTGTTAAAGACAATTTTTTAAAGGAAACAAAAAAAAAGGAAAAAGTATCAGGAAGGTGAAAACAAAGTCATATATTAAAAAAAAATAAGAAGAAAGGGGGGGAAGATGGGGCTGGTTGGCCAGCAGGGAGGGAGAGAGGCGGGTCCTCAGTAGCTCGTGGGGGCGGGGTTTGTGCAGAGGTGTCCAGGAAGAGATGCTGGTGAGGGATGGAGACCAGGAGCAGCAGAAGTTTCCACAGAGGCAGAACTCAACATGCTTTCCACTCTCCTGACCCCTGGGGAGCCTCGGGGGCAGGAAACCACAGGGGGTTCCCCAGGAACTGACCCAAATACAGAATTTCCAAGAAGGAACCACTGAAAAGATGAGGGGCCAGAGGTTCTCCTTTATGAAAATGCAGTTTGGCAAGGAGGCCTGCAAAACTATGGCCAGCTGCCCGATACACGAGGACACGCAAACGGGGCTCAGGAGGCAGGCAGATGCTCCAAGGACCCCTCCCCCTACACTGGTGGCCAGCCCTCGCCTTATTCCCGACTCAGCTGCTGAGGTGGAACCCTCCTGGGACAGGGAGCAAGGGGCACGCTTTAAATCTTTACATGCCACAAGGAAGAAAATCAATTTCAATGCCCAAAGGAGGGAATTACTGCAGCAGCAGGTCACCAACAACGACAAGTCACTGTACTGTTTTGGAGACTTGGACAGGGGAAAATGTCTCAACGTGAGGTAAGGATGCTCTGAGGTCTGAAGCAAACCCCTGTCCCCAGGAGTCATGTGAGAGAGTCTCGGGTTGGGGGGGGGGGTAGATCACACAAAAGGAAGAGGTTTCTTTGTGTATGCATCACAACTGTGGCCAATTCCAAATTCCGGCTCCTGCCACTGCAGGCAAGTCGTCCATGTTACCTGCAGGGTTCTGACTCATGTTCAGTCCTGGAAGATCTGGCTGCCATTTGGGTGTGATTGTTACAGTAGCAGAAAAACCAGTGCCAATGACCACTTCACTTCACACTTTCCAGCCCAGCCTCTGGGCTCCAGAGCGCTCTGGCTAAGGCTGGACTCCCCGAGCACTGATCCATGGACTCCAGGCTTGGACTTCCAACAGATCCACTCTGGCAAAGCTGGAAACACCCCACTTATGCCCAAGTGCCATGTTTCTTTTTGGGGTTTTTTGCGGGGGGGCAGTACAACAGAACATAATTAGGGCAGAGGTCAAATGAGAGGTCCTCTGAACTGGACACTTAAAGTCCCGTTTCTGGGAGTACAGATCACAAGCACCTGGAGCCCACCTTCTTGGTCAGGTGATGCAGAGAGGAGCGCATGGTCAAGTGTCCTGGGATTTTGCAGGTCTATCAAGGATGCCACCCCCTGAGCCATTTGCATGAAGTCTGAAACCCTGCTGGAAGATAAGGGGCAGCACCTCAACCTTGTTTCCTGATATCAAGGTTAGAGAAATCCATTGAATGGACTGTAGCAGCCTCAGCCAAGACTAGTGTCATGAGAAGCAATGAAGCTTCTGGAATGAAGACACCCAAAAAAGTGGGATTCTAGGCAAGGAATCCAGCCCATCCCAGGAGCACAAGGTTTGCAGGAGATATCCTCAGTGATTTCTCTCTGTTGACACTTCCTACCAGGGTTTCTGAGAGAGGACATCTGTGGACCAGTGTTCCTCTGGATAGAAGTTCTAGCTGGTAAGCACGATGCCCCAGAGGGAGCTGGAGAGGGGCTGGGCAGAAGCCCCGCACCCTGCGCAGCAACTGCCTGGAAGCCACACCCGAACACTGCCCACGGTCTGCGGAGAATTAAGATAAAATTAAAAACTGGTGGAATGACACCAAAAGCACAGTCTGTGGAAGAAAAGAATGATAAATTGGACTTCATCAAAATTAAAAACATCTGCTCTACAAAAGACACTGTTAAGAGAATGAAAAGACAAGCCACAGATTGGGAGAAAATATTTGCAAATCACGTATTCAACAAAGGACTCAAATCCAGATTATATTTAAAAAGAAAAACTCTCAATAATAGGAAAACAAGCAACCCAATAAAAAATGGGCAAAACTTTTAGCAAACGCTTAACCGGAGAAAACAGACAAAGACAGAAAAAGCGCACAGAAGAGGTGCTCAGCATCATTAGCCATCAGGAAAGATGCAAATTAAAACCACAATGAGATCCCCAGAAGACGCTTTTTTTTGGGGTGATAACATCCAGAGATGCCTGTTTTATTTCTTACTGGTGATCACATTTCAGGCTGATGACACCAAATAAGTCTAATTACCAATTAATTGTGTACCTCTGAACACCTATTAGATTAGCTAAAATACTAACCAAAAAAAAAAAAAAAGAAAAGTGACCATACTTAAGTTCTAGTAAGGATGCAGAGAAAATGGAATTCTCATACAGTGTTGGGTCCAAATGGCACAGCCACTTTGGAAAATAGTCAGGCAGTCTCTTATCAACTGTAACCCTAAAGAAGTGAATGATGTTGGCACAAAAACCTGAATCCAATGTTTACAGTGAATTTATTCACAATCTCCAAAAACCTGGAAACCACCCAGATGTCCTCCAGCGAGTGAATGGATAAACACACTGTGAGACGGTGGACCACTACTCAGTAATCAAAAGGAACACACTGCTGAGACACACAAGAGCAGGGGTGGTCCTGAACTGGGTTATGCCGAGTCCAAGTCAGACACGGAAGACTGCACCCTGTGAGGGTCCACTGATGTGACGTTTGGGAAAGGCAAACACTGTGGTTCAGTATTTCATGGTGGTGGTGATCATACGAAGATCACTTTTGTCCAAACTCATGGAACTGGACGCCAAAAAGTGTGACTTTTACCACATACGACATGTTTTAAAAATGAATACATTTGTTGGAAGGGCATTTAAAGAAACTGGTGGAAAGACGCTTCTTCTCCAAATTTTCCCCCCTATTCAGTGAACATGACAAGGAGACCCTCTCCATTGGTTATCCCACTAGACCTAGTACCCCGGAGAAGCCCCTGCATGGCCGGGGGTGGGAAGAGGAGAGTCTGGAGGACTTGGACGCTGCACTTCCGCCTTCCAGGGAATAGCCCTTGGAGCAAAATGGGAGCAGAGAGAATGCCCAGCTTTCATGGGGGAGGGGAGGCAGGCTGGAGCGCGTGCACTTGGACAAAGCAAAACAGGGGATAAGGTTGGGGTGTCAGAGGGGAGGTCACACACCACACGTGCCGGCGGGAACTCCCCCAGAGCCAGGACAGCACAGCCCCCAGGATACTGTGGTGACTCTTTGGGGAGCCAGATGGAACATTAAATAAATATCCCAATTGAGCCTAGTTAGATCAAATGGGAAAAACGGGTAGAGAAAGGCTTTCTTACAAAAGACTGTAAACAGAGCAGTGGAAGGGAAAATATCACAGAATGGTCATAATGACCACATGAGCTGACATTTACTGGGTATGCAGGCTCTGTTTCAGGCGCTGGATAGATATTGATTCTAATCTACCCACAATTCCATGAGACCCTTCTGCTACCCCCATTTTGCAGGCGAGAAAATTGGGGCACAGAGAGGTCAAGTTAGGTACATAGGGTCACACACGAGACGGGGTAAGTGGCAGAGCTGAGGTTCAAATCCAGGCAGGTGGCTCCAAGCACACCCCCTTAACCATATGCTGCACTGCTGTTTGATCTGGGTGAGTCTAATTTCACAGAAAGCTGCCGTGTACTTTTCCAAGCATCTTTATCTTCCCTCGTGTGCCGCCCACCCACCACACCCCGAGTTCCAGTCTACACCTGCGTGGCACTGCTCAGCAGACAAGTGTGCCCAGACGCCCACAGACACACGCTCCAAAGTGGACACAGTCCCCACTGCCCACACCCCGAGAAGCTGAGGGAATCAATGGAGTCAAACACCATGGAAAAATCATGAGACTCTGGTTCTTAAAAATACTAAGTCTTTTCCAAAAGAGGCCGGCACATTCAAGTCAGAAGCAGGAGCCAAATGTCGTCTGAGCAGTACAGCCAATAAATTAATTTCATGTGCAAAAAAAAAAAAAACACTGGTTTGGCCCTGAGTTAATAAAGATCCCACAGACGTAAAGATCTCATTAGAAACAGACTTCCCTGGCAAGGGTCTCCTCTGCTGAAGCTGTTTTGGATTCGAGCTTCTCCCGGGTCCCCTAACAAAGATTCCAGATCAAATGCAGAAAAGATGGAGCTGTCTAGACAGCCCCCTGCACGTGAAGACCAGGCAGCCTTCTCCTCCGGGACACGGAGATGTGCCCTGTGCAGAGTCCCCCCGACCCCAGCCACTAGCAGCCGGCAGAACTGGGGAGGAGTCCACTTTCCCACACAAAGAAGGACGTTTGCTCTTCTGACTAGGAAATAATATTCAGGCTTCTTGCAGGAATTGGATATTGAGCTTCTAGGAGATTCTGAGGACTCAGTGAGGGGGAAGGTTTTGTTGCCGAGCCAGCAGTCCCCCGGGAGGAGAGGAGGCACATCAATGACTCATTGATGAAATGCAGACTGCTCCTGAATCCAACTTCGCAGGAATGCAGCCAGGGCTGAGCCGAAGCCCGCCCTTGGCATGGCCGGGAGAGAAAGGGCTCGGTAAGGACACGGGAACTGCAAACAAGGAAGGGGGTGGAGAGCTGGCTAATCTCATTAATAACAATAATATTTGTTTGGTGTTCATAAATATTTATTCAGCACCTACTCCAGGGCAGGCACTAGAAAGGAGCTGGGTACGCAGTGGGGGAGAAATTATAGGTGAATGTCCCAGGCAAAACCAGAGAGAGCCCAGGAGAAAACACAGGACTGACTCCAGACCAGACGGCAGGCTGGCCCCGCCTACCTCTCCATCCTCATCCTCTCGGCACCAGCCAGCCACTGGGGCTCGGCTGCCCTTGTAACACAGTCCCACGCCTCTCAGCTTGCCGCGCCTCCCTCCCTCTGGAAGTCCCTTCTCCCCGCCTCTGTTCAGCCGGCTGTCTACACTTCAGTATCATGTCCTCAGGGGCCCACCCCAACCCCCTGTGGAAACGCCCCCTCCCTCCCATGAGTTGACACTGTTTACCCTGTATATTTCCTTCACATAACATATTAAAGTTTTGCCCACTTACTTTTACTACTGTCTCTCGAGCTAGATTGCCCACAACATGAGGACAGGAAACTTAACTGTTTGGTAAACTGCTCAAAGTCTTGTGCACCTAGAGAGCCTGGCATGTGGCCAGCATCCAGAAGGCTTCTTAAAACTATGAAGGAAACATTAAGGTTCGGAGACAACCTACAAGGCAGGGAGACCTGAAGGAAAGCAGTGGGTGGGAAAGCCCACTCTGAGAAGGGGACAGGTAAGCCAAGACCAGAAGGATGCCCGGGGCTCACCAGACACATCTGGGCAGAGGGGGAAACACATTCCCCGTCTCCAAGACAGGAAAGCCTGGTGTTGGAGGAGCTGAAGGGGGAGCATCATGGCTAAGATACAGATGAAGGACAGAGTGTGTGGCTGGGGAGGAAGGCAGGGATGTGTACAGGAGTCTTAAACTTCCTGTAGGTGAAGCAGGAGGCTCTGAAGGATTTAAAGTAAATGTGGGGCTGCTTTACCTATTTAAAGATTTCTATTTCAAAAGATTGTTACGAGGAGAAAACCTAGATGACCTTGGGATGGCAGTGGCTTTTTTAGTACAACACTGAAGGTGTGATCCAGGAAAGAAATCAATCATTAAGCTGGACTGCGTTAAAATGTGAAATTTCTACTCTGTGAAAGATGCTGTCAGGAGAATGAGAAGTCAAGCCACAGACTGGGAGAAAATATTTGCAAAAGACACATCTGATTAAGGACTGTTATCCAAAATATACGAAGTACTCTTAAAACTCAACAATTGAAAAAAAAAAACCCAGGGGGTGGGTGTAGCTCACTGGTAGAGCGCATGCTTAGCTTGCATGAGGTCCTGGGTCCAGTCCCCGTACCTTTGTTAAAAACAAACTAACAACCTGATTTTTAAACGGGCCAAGGACCTTAACAGACACCACACCAAAGAAGATACACAAACGGCAAACGAGTATATGAAAAGAAGCTCCAATCATATGTCATCAGGGGAATGCAAATTAAAACAACCATGAGATACCTCTACATAACTATTAGAATGGCCAAAATCCAGAACACTGACAACACCAAATGCTGGTGAGGATGTGGAGCAACAGGAACGCTCACTCGCTGCTGGCAAACAAAACGGTACAGCTATTTTGGAAGACAGTTTGGAGGTTTCTAACAAAGCTAAAAATACTCTCAGTATACAATCCAGCAATTGCACCCCTTGGTTTTTACCCAAAGGAGCTGAAAATTTATGTCCACACAAAAACCTACTTGCTGATGTTTATAGCATCTTTCTTTATGATTGCCAACACTTGGAAGTAAGAAGGCTACAGTAAGTTAATGGATAAATAAATGGTGTTACATTCAGACAACGGGATAGTATGCAGTGCTAAAAAGAAATGAGCTACCAAGCCATGAAAAGACACGCAAGAACCTTAAATGCACATTACTAAGTGAAAAATAGAAAAAGCCTATCTGAAATGGCTACATACTGTGTGATTCCAATGGAAAAGACCAAACTACAGAGACAGTAAAAAGATCTGTGGGGAAAGGGGGATGAGTAAGCAGAGAACAGTGGACTTTCAGTGTCAATACTCAGCATAATATGATGATGATGGTTACATGTTATTACAGGCGTTTGTCCAAATCCACAGAATGTACAATCTCAAGAGTGAACCCTAAAGTAAGCTAAGAACTTGGGGTGATTATGATGTGTTAGCATAGGCTCATCCTTGATTAAAAAAAAAAAAAAGTACCACTCTAGTAAGTGATATTGATATTGGATGCATATGTAAGGACAGAAACTACATGGAAATCTCTGTACCTCCTTGTCAATTTTGTTGTAAACCCAAATAGCTCTAAAAAAACAAAATAAATAAAATGATTATGGCTATTGGGTAGGGAATAGATAATAAGAGGACAAGATTTGAGATGAACAGACAAATTAGAAACTACAGTTTTTTTCAGGTGGGAAAGAAAGCGTGTTGGGGGAGGGCCGACAGCAAGATGCAGGGTAAAGATAGAGAGAAGCTGAGGGATCAGGATATATCTTAAGATACACCCCCCATCTGGCCAAGTGTGAGTCTGAGACAGTGCAGGGGTAAAGAATAACCACCAGTGATTGTTTCAGTAACATGATTTACAAATCATGTCTCTGATAAGATCTCATATATAAAGAACACTTATGACTCAACAACAAAAAAACAAACAACCAGATTTTTAAAAGGGCAAAGGACTTGTATAGACACTTCTCCAAAGAAAATATACAGGTGACCAACAAGCACACGAACAGATGTGCAACATTACTGGTCACTAGGGAAGTGCAAATCAAAACCGTAATGTGGTAACAACCACTTCATACTCACTAAGATGGCTGTAATTTTTAAAATTTAATTGAAAAATTATAACAATCATTGATGGGGATGTAGAGAAATTGAAACCCTTGTACCTCACTACTGGGAATATAAAATGGTGCAGCCACAGTCTAAAAAACTTACACATAGAATTATCTTATGGCCGGGCAATTTCATTCCTAGATATATATCCAAAATAATTGAAAACAGGTACTCAAATAAATACACGGTCATGCATGGCCATAATAGCACTATTCACAATAAGCAAAAGGTGAAAACAGCACAAATGTCCATCAATAACAAACAGATGAATGGATAAACAAATTCTGGCATATACATTCAGTGGAATATTACTCAGCCATAAAAAAGAGTGAAGTACTGATACACACTAGATGGGTGAATCTCAAAACACTCTGCTCAGTGAAAGAAGCCACATGTCAAAGGTCACATATAATGATTCCATTTATATAAGTAAATCCATTGGGAACTGTGATTGGCAGTTGCTGGGGCTGGGAGTAGAGAAGAATGGGGAGTAACTGCTTAACAGACACAGGTTTTGTTTTGTAATCTGGAAATGTCTTGGAGCCAGATAGAAGTGATGGTTGTACAACACCCTAAATGCACTGAGGGCCACCAAACTGTTCACTTTAAAATGGTTAATTTTATGCCATGTGAATTACCTCAATATATTAATTTAAAAAAACAAGAAAATAGTGACTAGGTTTAGAGGTTGAGCAATGGGTGGATATAGGTGCCACTTTCTAAGGTGGGGAAGACTGGGGGAAGGTATTTGGGGACAAAGATTAAGAGTTTAAGTCTTGGACTTGTTACTCCGAGATGCCCATGAGTCTGAAAGGAGTTTCCAGGGAAACACTTGGAGATGAGGGTCCAGCGCTCCTATGGGAGATCTTAGCTGGATATTTTAAAAAAAAATGCATCTGTTTAGATGTAAAAAGATTTTAAAACCAAGGATACACATGGGATCTGCTGGGACAACAGCGTAGAAGGAAAGAGGATCCAGTATTAAGTTCCTTAATGGAACCTTTAGTGGCTGAGTGAAAGAAGATACAGGAGCATAGGAAGCTGGAAAAGACAGGCAAAAAGGAGCCTTAGTCAGGGAGGGAGTGTGGGAGCCACACAGCAGGACAAAGGGGTTTTAAAGGGAAGAGAGAGGTGAGCTGTGTTGATGCAGAGAGAGAGAGAGACAGAGAAAGAGAGAAGAGACTAGAAGCGAAGAGCCCCTCAGTTTCCAAGTGTGGCAACATGGCGGCCACCAGGACAGGCAGGCACGGAAGCCAGTGCCCAGGAATTGAAAAAAGAGAATGGGAAGTAAAGATATATGTAGACAACTCTTTGTAAGCTTTAGTGAGCTCCTAACTTTTTTACGGGGATAAAAAAGAAAGAAAGAAATGACTACAGGAGACATGATGCCAAGAAGGACCATTTGCAAAAAATATGGGAGCTTTTCCAGCCTACTGAGAAGCTAAGCTGGAACATCCAGTCAGGGAGATGGAAGAAATGCAAGAGAGAGGGGCCAACTCAATGTAGACAAGGTGTCCTTCAGAAGTTTAGAGAGAAGGGAAGAGGACAGAGGGAGAGAAGGGTTACCTAGGCAGGCAGTTTTGTGGAGGGTTGAAGGTGAAAACCTGAGGGCATTTGTGACCTGTGTCTTCTGTCTTCTCAGGGAAAGATGAAGCAAGGTCCTTGTGTAGCCCCGGCGGTTTGAGGAGGACGGACAAGACAGAAGATGGTAAGTGAGGCTTAGAGGCGAACATGGCCGCTAGAGAAACAGCTGGATGACGACGACAGCTTTCACCTTGTAAAGCCTTCATCATAACTGATCTCCACAATAACCTCAGAATGTGGATGGAACAGGGGATTAAAAGCCCATTTCACAGGCTAAAGAACTCAGAAGGGCTAGGATGCAAATGTAAACAGTGAGCTCTCCAGATTAAGCTTAAACTCTTAAACTTGTGCAGAGCCCCAGTTTCTCCTAACACGCGGCATGGCCATTACAGCTGTTACGTTAAAACTGCTTCCCCAAGGGCCACGCCACCCGACATTCGCTCCCCAGGACAGATGTATGGGAGGAGAACCCTGACTCCTCAAAAATGCTCACACAAACTCAGCTCAACCCTCCCCTCTTTTTGCCAACAAGCCGCCTCATCATGAGGGTAGATGCCACCCCGCACGCCACCGGGCTCCAAAATCAGGACCCGGCATCCATCAGCAACGCGCACCGTCCTGCTCCCTGTCCAAACCCAATGCTCAGAAAACCAGATCACAGGGTTTTGTGGTTGTTCTCGTTTTGTTTTGTTGTTGTTGCTTGTTTGTTTTTTAACTAGACGAAGGTCTCACGTTAATTAGTTAAAGTCTGCCTCCATGCTGCGAGCACAGGTTGGTACTGACACGCTGATGAACGTCTGCTCTGACTTACAGAACTTCAAGAGATGTCGACAGTGGGGGGAACGCAGATTTGAATGTGGGAAGTGAAACAAGACAGGTCCGGGGTGTGAAGGACCTCAGCCCTTCACCTCCTTCAGGACTTTGCTCCAAGGTCACCACCCACACCCCACCCAAGCTCCCAGGCCCCCTCTCCCTGCTCCCTTTAAGTAGCATTGACGCCTTCCAATATACTGCATCGTTTAGTATTTCATTCACTGGTGCATCCCAAGTGCTTGGAACAGGGTAGGTGCTAGTAAATAATGAGTGAAGGAATGAATGAATGAAATGAAACAGCTTCCTAATCATGAAGGGGGAACCGAAAATTTTTGCTGATCACACAGACCTATCAGTAAAAAAATCTAGCCATGCACTTCAATACATGAATAATTTATTTGTATTTCCGGTGTATTCTCTGTGTATTACTACATATATAATACACCACGCATATTTTAACTACTCCCACATTTTTGAATTAAAGTAAAACAAATACTAATAGTTTATAATCTCTTTAAGTACCAAAATGGAGCAGTTTCTTCTAGACATGACACAACCCTAAATAAAAATTGAGTGTCATGTGCCAAACACATGCACAAGTTAAAATTATCGCAATAATCCCCCCAACACTGCTACAAACCCATTTAATGGCTGAGAAAACTGAGGCTTAGGTTGGTTAAGGAACTTGACCCATGTCACAGTTAGGAAGCTGGCAGAGCTAGGATAAAAACTCAAGGGAGCCTGACCCCACAACCCCCACGCTGCAGGGGTGGGGTCTCGGCAAAGGGAAGCTAATCAGGATTGCCCAGCACACAGTCCCAACTCACCTTTCCGCCCACATGGACACAGGCAGCATGACAGGATCCCAAGCTGGATCCTGGAACAAGCCATTGGGAGGTCCAGTCAGAGACTGTATGAAATCTGTGCAGACCCGCAGACATTTCCCAGGCCCTCCATGTTCATGCTGGCACCAGAATCCCCAAATTCCAGAATCCCCAAATTCCAGAGCAGGAGTGATCAAATTAAAGACTGAGCTGTGTCAGAACTGTCTATTCCCAGGGCAACCTCATGTTCTGATTCGAGACAGGGACAGTCCCCGTTGAATAGTCAATACATCCCCTGTCCCACTCTCAAAATTTAATCACACTTCCCTTTACTCTCAAAAGTGCCCTGGTTTGGACAATAAATGGCCACCCAGTCTATGCACTGGCTCAGCACACACAAGACTGCTCTGATTAGAACTAAAAATGTTGTGATTTCTCACATTTGGGGGGTACCCCCACACACACCGCCCCCTGAGGTCAAAGCAGCCAGCTTGCCATTAACAGTGGCTCACTCCCAGCAACTCAGGTGCACCTGCTTGGAATTCACATCCAGAACCCTGGTCACTCTGGGAGGCTGGACCTGCTGTTCCCTAAATCACCCCACATCGGCGGCCCGAGCCTCAGTCTGATCTCACCTCAATAAGTAAACATCATTACAGCTATTGATGGAAGGCTTGCCAGGGGCACTCATGATCAGAGCCTTGTCATTCACTTGACAAACAGAACCAGACAGCCAGTCACCTGCTTTGAGCCCTATAGCTGACAGCACACCTGGGAAACAAGAAGAAGTGTTGGGTTGGCCAAGGTCAGGGCCACCTGGACCCTCCAGGCATGTGGACCTGCCCTGGCATCCTCAGGAGGCTCAACTGTCCCTACCCAGCCAACATGGACCCCGAAGGCCCACAACTTGCTCCAGCATCCCCCCACTCTGATATCCACCCCTCCTGCTCACCACACACCTTTGCCAAGAAGCCCAGCCTTCAAGGGCTGCCCTTGGGAAGTGAGCTGGAGACTCGTGCTCCTGGAAGAGTGGAAGGGCCTGGAATCCCACCCAAGTGGGCCAGACAAGACCAAACGATCCACAGGGAGGCACACCTGCCCGTAGGCTTGAGTTCACCCCAGCCAAAACTGAACATCACTCACTGTCAGAAACACCCTCGAGACCTTCCCCAAGCCACCTGGGCCCTGAGAAGTGTCAAGGTCAACATTCAAGCTTTTCTTATTTTCTCTGCCTCTTGGCTGTGGTCCCTTTCCTGACACAGCAGAGGCAGAGGCGGTTTGAGGGGGGAGAGAGCAGCCAGACAAATAAAGGGATTTCTGTGTCTTTCTGAGTTTGATCTTGGTTTGGGGTGGGGCAGCCACACAGGGGCCAACTCCACTCGAGCGAGAGTTGTTCCTCCATCCACTCAAAGCAGAAGTCCTGACCCAGGGAAAACAGAATGATCTAAGATCAAATATTATATGGCATAATCATTCTTAAAACTGTAGGAAACTTTTCCATTATTTTACAAACAAAACGAAACACCCTTTGTCTTTGTTCTCGGTGGGGCTGGTTCCACCCCCATAGACTAGAAGTCTCTGCCATTCATGGGTTGTGAGGCCACAGGCAGGCACACCCTCCATCGGCCCTCAGTTCCTCCCTGTGGATGCTCTGGCCTGGATGACACTGTGAGCCTAGTCGGGGCTGCTACCCAGTGAAGAGTGACCCCGGCTTCCTGTCAAGGGACAGCCCATCGGTTCCCACCTGGATTTGCTTCTTGTTCCAGGGAGGGCAAGGATGGTGGTAGCTTTCTCTGTGATTCCTTAGCAGCCTGGACCGGGCCCTCGAACTTTTCCTCTTGGATCAGAAAGAGCCAGCTCACTGGCAGGCAGTCCCCAGGGACGCCAGGATCAAGACTTGATAGGATTGAGCTTGACGGTGTTAGAGGAAACTGCAGGCTGGGCTCAGATCCTAGTTTATCTTCTGTGACCTGGCCTCCCGCTCACCAGACAGGGCCTCCAAGACCAGCTGCTGCCTCCCACTGAGCAGCGTTAAAGTAAACAGTGGGTGATGAGGAAGGAATGCTCTCCAGGAACCCCACTGGCTTCACCCCTGACCCTGAACGAGGGGCTGGAGTTGGAGGGTCCCGGCGCAGGAAGTGCTCACGCCCAGTCCTGGCATCTGAAGGCAGGACTTGGGTACCTGCATGGGTTCTATCCTAGGAGGCAGGTGTGTGGCAGCTCCAGGCACAGTGGGTTTTGCCCACAAGCAGAGGGAGGAGGTGGGTGCTAGGGAAAACCTCAGGCCACAAGCCCTCTGACCCCTCGGCCTCTTTAGAGCCCAAATCATCCTGTTACCCCAAAAGAGGAAGGGAAAAGACCCCAGTTCTTGTCATACCTGAAAGATAAGATTTCAGATGGGAGATGGAGCATTGTGTAGTGAAAGATTTTAAAGGATTTACCAGCAAAGGGAAAGTGCTCCTCCAAGAAGGGGAGGAGGGCTGATCCAAGAGAGGAAAAAGCAGCGGTCCTTGCCCCTTCTCTTACACCCTCGCTTAGAGGTGGTCTCCTGATTGACGGCTCTTGCCCCTGGAATGCTCAGTCATGCTCCTCCCCTTTTGCACATGTCCTTACCCACGATGCAAACAGAAAAAACCATGCGGGGGTCCTAAACCGCAATGCTAATTATATTACCGTGAGGACTGGGTCATGTCCGGTTAGGTCCTTCCCGCTCCTGCGCAGTTGCGGCTGTCAGGTTCTAACCCATCTCTTGCTGGCACTCATTCAGAGGAGGTAAAGCCCCTATTTATGCTGGAGGTGGGCACAACGCCATCTTCCGGACCAGTCCTCCCTCTCCCCCACCTATCTTTGCGGTGCGCCCACTTACCAAACTACCTAACAATCCCACCCTGGACCCCCCCCCCCACCTACAAACACTAAACTGTGGGAATTCCCTTCGTGACTTTCATTTACCAAATGCTTTTGGTGAGCTTGTGGGTCCAAAGGGGTCCCAATATCGAAGATATTTACTTAATTTTCAAAAGCGGAGGATATTGCTCCTAGATTTCCGCCCAGCCTCGAATGGAATATAAGAAAAAGAGGAATGTAAAAGTCTTCTAGGGGAAGATTTGAGGCTTGTGATTCACCATGCAATTTATCAGAAGGTGGCTGTCCCCACCCCTCAGTGGTTCAGCTCAAGGGCTAGAGGAGGTCAGGGGTGGGGGGTGAAGGCAGCAATCCCAAGCTCGGGGTGCCTAGGAGCAAGCAGCCATCAGCCACTGGCCAGACCAGGTCGATGGAAGAAGTGGTCCCCTCGGCCTCCCCTAGAGCTGCCCAGGCACTGAACACCTAAAGGAACTCATCCCACAGGCATAACCAACACCTTCAGCAAGCAGCTGTCATCCCTTCCCTCAAAAAGTTTATAGACACAGAAGAAATAAACTGAAAACAGTTACTAGCATTAAACCATAATAAGATCAATGTCAAACAATAATGGTAGCTACTGATCTACCCTTTGAGATTAAAAGATTAATTCCATTCTATTGATGAGGGGACGGTATAGCTCAGTGGTAGAGCACTCAGTTTAGCATGCACAAGGCCCTGGGTTCAATCCCCAGCACCTATATAAATAAACCTAATTACCTCTCTCGCAAAAATCAAACACACACAAAAAAAAAAACCCCACACTCTATTGATGAGAAAACTTCGTAGCTAACATTCATCGGATGCTAATTATAAGTCAGACATGTTCTAAGTACTTGTCATCATCATCTCCTGTAAACCTCATGGAATTATTTGGGGTAGATGCCACTATCAGGTTCATTTTGCAAATGAGGACACTAGAGCCCAGAGAGGTAAAGAAATTTGCCCAAGATCACACAGCTCATAGGTCACAGAGGTCTTATGTGAACCTAAGCCATCTAACTCAGCCTCTACATTTTACTGCCTCAGGTAAAGGTCAGAGAATGCAAATTGTTTCCTGATCACATAGGTGCTACGCTGGGAGCCAGACTGCACCCCAGGCCCTTGGACATCCGGCCCCACGGGAGAGTGCAGAATCCACAGTGCATCCTGGACACGGAGGCGCTAGGCGGGGTGCGCAGTGAGGAGCAAGCTGTGCTGCAGCCCCAGAGGCGGGAGGTACCCCCGGCAGCCTCAGGCCCTGCAACGTGCTGCACCAACAGGTGTTTCGGAGACTGGGCGTCCAGGGTTGGGAAGAGCGGGGCCGGCGCTGCACCCCTGGCTGCCCTCCTTGCCTCAGCCCAGCCCAGCCCCTTCGTGCAAAACCGCAATCCCATCTCTCTCCCAATTCCTCAACACAGAGCCCTCTCCGCCACTCATCCCTCACACCTTCACAGGGACCGTGCAACATGAATCACTTCCTTCTGTCAAGGTTATGTTTTCTTGTTTTAAAAAGAGCACCTATTCTTCTTATTATTCTGAGGATGAAAAAAAAAGTTCGCCTCTTTTTTTGGCTTAGAAGGTGGCGGAATTTTTCAATATATTCATGCAAACGAGATATTTCATCTCATGGATTTTATCCCAGTTCTGTCTATGCACATTTTAAATAAATTAAGATGAAATAAATCCATTTTATTATATTACCCAGTGCCATCTCTATGAAATAATGCCCATATTTGTATTTCCTAAGGAATGTTGACGTGGCTAAAAATGTTGCAGCAAGTGTAATCTTTGAGGATTGTGCTGCCAGAAAAAAAAATAAATCTAGGCCTTTGTTTAGAGCCTAGAGTGGCACCACTTTTGATTGAAATGGCTTGATATATCCAGCCCCCAAACATGGACAAGGCAGTAAAGTACACAGAATTGATCACCGTTGGCTCAGACAGGAAAGTGGTGTGCCTTCCTTTCTTTCCTTAACATCTGTTCCCTCCCTCCCAGCATAAACCACCCCACAGAAATAAATTTCGCAGCCTCCCTTTTTCCGGGAAGGAGGAATGAGGGTTTGCAGGGGCCCCGAGGTGCCCCAGACTCTCCCTGCTGCCACACAGCAGCCACGGAGCCGCCAGGACATCCTCACTCTGCTCTGCATCGGCGGTGACCCCAGGAACTCCGCCCTCTCCACCTTCTACTTCTTTCACGAATGGCGGGGACCGGTGTGGCTCCCGACAGAAGTAGCCCTGCTCTCTTAGCATCTCATTTCCTTTAAAAGGCCGGTGGACAAGCCTTGGCAGCCCCTGTGAATTCAGCGTTGCTGTTGCTGCCAAGCCGATCACTGAAGTCGGCTGGCACTCGGGGACCAGGAGACCTCCCTTTTGTCCAGGAGGTAAACTGGGGTCACAAAGAATGGATGAGACTAAATGATGGCCCAGCCTGTCAATGACCAGAGCCATGCCAAGTCCTCCTGACTGGGGCCGTGGCTTGCCTAGAACTCAGAGACAGCAGAGGTAAATGAGCTGCTGTGTGAGAGAGGGCAGCTGCCGGCTCCCATCGAAAGCCCCAGGCCATCTCTCCTGCTCCCTCCTCCACCACATCCCCTTCTCCACCACATCTGAAGTTTCTCACCCTTCACCTGGCATGATACTCAATGCATGCTGGACGGATGGACAAACAGACTTATCAGTTGCACCCAGCTCCTTCCAGCAGCCACCCCGGAATATAGTAAACCGTGGTCATAGCTGCTGGCCGTTTATACAAGCAGGCAGGGGCCTCCCCCAGAAGCACACCTGTGATACATCAGCCCTCAAGGCCAAAACAAGTGTCCCCACGGGCCTGAGCATCACAGCTAAGGAACTTGGCTTTCTGTGACTGTGCTTGTGGGTATGATTCACATGCTTTCTGGCAAAGAAGAGATGCCTCATCAGAGCAGCCTGCCAGGTTCCCCAGCAAGAACCCAACACAAACGTACGGCAGCCTTCCTATTAGGAGCCTATTTGCCGTCTCTGGGGGCTCCAGAAGAGGCAAGCGCTTTTTACTTGCCAGAGAGTCCCTGACAGCTGGAAAGACACGTCCAACCTTGCAGAAAACGGTTCCCTTTTAGTGGCAGATGTTGTACCAGGCACTGGTTGGAGAAATGGCCTCCGGACCCTTCTGTGGGCTTCCACAAGTCCACTCATACCAGGTGACCTGTGCGTCCCTTCCCCAGGACTTTCTCAGGGAGGCCTGGTGGCAAGTCCCCAAACCTCCCGTGCTTTGCAGAGCCAAGTGATATTCTGGGTCCGGCTCCTCCTCCCTCCACTGCTATTAGTGTCAATTAAGTTCAGCCTGACAGGCCACCTTTGACGAAATGCTCGAGGCACAAGGACATAAACAACGCCAAAGCCTTTGGAGTTGATCTATGGTTGCATTTAATAAACATTTGTTTGCATATTTTTTATCATGCTAATGAATATAATTACTTTAATTTATGTCATCAAGCTATGATTCTGTTCTGATCTATACGTCACTTAAATGCGTCTAAGTGTTAGCATTTTGCACACACTGGCAATTTGAAGAAGGGGAAGGATCAGCCCCTGAGATGAGAACTTGGAGCAGCCTTGCACAGCTGAAGGCACCCCTGTGGCAGCCAAACCCAGCTCTGCAGCTGGGGGCCCCGGCTGAGCACCCCTAGAAGGGGGCTTTCCGCTGCCCAGAAGACCTTCTCCAAAAAGCACACATTTTTACTTCCCTGTCATCTCCCCAGATGGAAGCCTCTGAGCACTGACCCCAGCACAGTCTCCAATATACAGCCATAAAAAAATAAAGTTTTAATCACATGAATGGTTTTACTGATTATAAAAGTAATGCACGTTTATTTTAGAAAATTTGAAAAAAAACATAGATCACAAAGAGATTAGATGAAGATGATCTAGAAGAAGAGCTAAACTTCTACTCTCAAAATACTTAGAAAAATATATATATATATCCTTCTAAACGGCACTGGATACAGGGAGGGATATTCTTGGTAGATCAGAAGGCATGAGAATTTCTCAAAATGTAAGAGGACGGGATCTGATACAAATGATACAAGGGTCCCAGGGGTGGGCTGAGCTTGGGGCTGGGGCGGGGGTGGGGTGAGGGGCACCCCTGGAGCACCCGCGGAGCATTGGTTGAGGACCGCATTAGGAGAAGCCAAGTGGGTCACCCCTAACCACTTCCTTCCGACGGCCCGTACGTCAGGCAGCACCCTGGACAGACGCTAGCCTGCCGGAGTGCCCTGGAATACTGTCCCCCTCAGAGAAAAACACAGGACAAAATGATAGGAAGGAGGTGGTGGAGGGAGAGAGAGAGGAAAGAAGTGAGGGATGGAGAGAGAGAATTGGAAGATAGATGCAGAAGTCCTACAATCTACTCAATTCCAGAGAGGAAGCAGAGAGAACGGAATAGGGGAGAAAAAAAATCAGGGAAATAATACGTGAAAAATTTCCTGAAGAAAAAAAAAATCAAGTCTTCAGCTCATGGACATAGGAAACAAACTGTGGTTACCAGGGGAGTAGAAGGGGAAAAGGGATAGATCAGGAGTTTGGGATTTACAGATACACATTACTACACATAAAATAGATAAACAGCAGGGATTTACTTTATAGCACAGGAAACTATATTCAGTTTCTTGTAATGAGCTATAACGGAGAAGAAACTGAAATATACATATATGTATGTTTATGTATATTTGAATCACTTTGCTGTACACCTGAAACTAACATTATAAATTGACTGCACTTCAATAAAAAATAAGAATTAAAAAACAACGGGGAGAGGAAGAAGGCAAAAAAAAAAAAAAAAATCAAGTCTTCAGACTGAAAGGAATCAGAGAGCCAAATAAAAGACAGAACTCTAAAAGCTCCCAGGGGGAAAAAAATGTTTCCTGCAAAAGAGCAAGGATCACGCTGGCAACTGATTTCTTTTCAGCAACTTAGAACACCAAAGAGCAATATCATAAAACTTCTGAGAAAAAAATTGTATCCAATTTACATTTCTATATCCAGCCAAAATATCACTCAAGCATTAGGGCAAAATAAATACTGTCTAAATCATTCAACGACTCAAACTTTACCACACACAAATCCTTCCTGATAATATTGTTTCTGAATGTTTGAGAATCAATAAGAAAAGACTGCTGGGAGATGTATTGCAACACAGGGAGAAGGTCCCAATTACTTCTAGACACTAAAAGAAAATCTAATATTTTCAGAGCACATACAAACAAAAATGTTTAATGTTTTAGCTGCCAAAATATTGGAGAGAAAATATGTACATAAATATGCAGGTAAAGTTCTGGAGGGACACACACTGATAACAATGAATCCCTGTTGGGGAGATACAGGGGACGAGTGGGGGCTGGTCTGGCGACAGCTGTATCTGCAGTACACTCATGTTTACAAAAATCTACTCATGCACTTTTGTGATGCTTAAATAAATTAAGTAAATACAAAGCACAGAGAATGATAAATGTCATCACTGCTCAGAGATAATAAATTTTAACACTGTAGTGTATTTCTATCTAGTTTTACTTATTTATATACATAGATATACAGAGATGAAGAGATAAAGATAACTGTATATGTAATCAAATACAGTCTTTTTTTATAAAAATTAAGCCTTTACATGTATTGATGTTTTACAGTTCTTCCATGCATTCATAATACATTTCCATACCAGTAAATAGTCTTCAACAGCATTATTTTTAATGGCTGAATAATACTAACATACTTTGTATGCACCATGATTTATTTAACAATGTATTATTGGATACTTAAGGAGTTTTCAATTTTTTGCTACTTTAAATAGCACTCAGTGAATATTATTATTATATAGGGATCTGTGTGCACATCTGTGATTATTCCACTTGAATTTCTAGAAAATGAATCAATGAGTCAAACAACGTATGCATTTTTAAGATATTTAATGCTTATTGCAAAACTGTCTTGTGCAAAATACATCTCAGTTAAGACTGAGTAAAATCTTCATCAAACTTCTTTCAGCACTGATAATATTGTTTCTGAATTTTAGAGAGTCAATAAGTAAAGACTGCTCAAATCTGCGTATCTTTGATTACTACTAAGATTAAGTAATTTACATTATTTATTACCCATTTATAACTCTAATTTTGGTAATTGCCTGTTTATTCCATTTGATCCTTTTTCTATTTCTTCTTAATCTGTAAAATTTATTCATAAATAATGGCATTATCCCTTTGATATGTATATTTTGAATAATTTTCACAATTTATTTACCCTTTAATTTCATTAGAGATATTATTTGAAAAACAATTTATATTCTTATGCCATCTAATGTGTCAGTTTTTTCTTTATGTTCTTTGCCTTTGACATCATGCTAAGAAGGCTGTCTGCACTATTAAATCAACATTTACCTTTATTCCTACTCTGTTTTGGTTTCATTTCTGTAGTCTGATCTCTAAAACAACTGCTACTGTCTTGCTTTATGGTAAGTCTCTACCTTTATTTTTTCCAAATGATTAAATGGTGTCGCAAAATCATTTCTGCTTTTCCCACTGATTTTTTAAATAAATACCATTTATCTTAATTCCAAAAGAAACATGAGACTACATCCTTATTGTAAAAGTCGAACAATCCAGACAAAGCAAAAGTTCTCTTTGACCAAACCCTCATTAAATCTCCAATTGCATTCTCTCATCAGGAATAACTCTCACCATCATTTTGATATGTGGAAACCCAGAGATTTTTCATAAAAGAAATAACTAACTTCCGAGTGCTTCCCATGTGCCAGGCGGTCTGCAAGTGCTTTACACGTAGGCACCTGCATAACCTTCCCAACAGCCTACAAACTGGATGCAACTGCTATTTTATCATTTTACGAAAGCAGAAACTGAGGCTCAAAGCAGTTGTAGAGGGCGAGGGCTCAGAAACCTGTCTGGAGACACTCAGGTGGCAGAACAGGAATTGGAACCCTAGGGAATCCAGCTTCAGAATTAGCCGGAACATTAATCAATGTCCTGCCGGCTCACAATACACTTACCTGCACATCAATGAAAAATACACAGCATTATTCACTCTTAAAAAGAGAGTTTGGGGATTTGATGTGCTGTAATACATATTATGCTGCAACCTACTTTTTCCAAATAATATATCTGGGCTGTCTTGCCATGTCAATTCATATAAATCAACTTTATTTTTTAAAAACTGCTTAGAGTATGATTTACTATAGTTTAACCCTTCCATCTTGTATATGTATATTTTGGTTGTTTCCAGCCTTTTGTCACTGACAACGTTGCAAAGAACATCTCAGCTGGATGTTCTCTAGAAGAGTACACCTTTGTCTAGCTTTCTAATTTCATCAATAGAAATGAGCATATTTAGATTTTCTATGACTTCCTGAGCTAATTTTGGTAATTTGGATTTTTTTTAATAAAATCAAGCATTTCATCTACTTTTTCAAAGTTATTAATACCAAGGAAGTATCTCACAAAATTTAATTATTTCTGTATCCGTAATGACAGCCCCTTATCTTATTCGTGACGCTATTCATTTAAACTCACTCTTTTTTCTTAATCACATTGAAAGAAGATTTTATTGATCAACTCTAATGGCTTTGTTTTTCTTGTTTGTTTTATTAACGTCAGTTTTTATCTTATTGCTTTCTTGTACTTTCTGGAGATTTAATTTTTTTGTTCTTCCTCTAGTATCCTTAATGTTATGCTTGGTCCATTTGATTTCAATTTCCCTCCTTTTCTAATGTATTCATTCACGTCCATAAATTTTCCTCTGATTGTTGCTTTGGCCACATCTCACAGGTTTTACTATTTAATGCTCTATTGCTTATTTCTAAATAGTTTGTAACTTGCACTTTTATTTCCTTATTAACACCAGACATCTTATAAGCGTTTTTATATTTATGATCACAGAGATTTATTTCCTCTCTCCTTGAGTTGTTATTTTCTCATTTGGTCAGTGAATAAGCCTGTATGATCTCTGCTTTTTAGAATTTGCTGAGATTTCCTGTGTCATCAAATATTTTATCAATTTGTGTAGGTGTTTTGTGTATGTTTGAAAAGAATGTATATTAGAAGTTTCTTAAGACCAGGTTGTTCACTGTGCCATTTAAATTCTATGTGTCATTATTTTGGTCTACTTAAAATACTTCATTTCTTTTAAAAGTGTGAAATTTGTCCTCTTATGACTGCTGATTTATTAGTTTGTCTTTATATTTCTAATTTTGTTTCATATTTTCCAAAGCTACATTTTTAAGGGCACAAGATACACAATTGTTACATCATCTTTGTGGATTTTTTTAACAATATGAATCCCTGTGTGTACTCTTTACTGTGTCCCCTCTGACTTAAATAAAATCCACCTAAATTATGATAAAAAATTTTAATGCAGGTTGGCTTATTTCTCGACCCTCTGTTTCTCTCCATTGATTTAACTTATCATTTTGGGGCCTAACACACTTTTGTACTTTGTGGCTTTATAAATTAACTAATTAGATCGATAAATTATCAGTTGCTCTAGCATGTCCATTCATCCATGTTAACTTTAGATTTATTTTGTAAAATTCCCCAAAAATCCAATTTAAAATTTTTTCTAGAATAGAATTATTTATAAGTCAATTTGGGGGTGGAGATGGTATAGCTCAAGTGGTAGGGCACATGCTTAGCATATAGAAGGTCCTGGGTTCAATCCCCAGTACCTCCTCTAAAAATAAAATAAATAAGTAAACCTAATTACTTCCTCCACAAAAGTAAATTAATTAATTAATTAATTAATTTGGGGAAAGCTCAATGTAGGTAAGTCTTTTTACATACTCAGGAAAATTTATTTCTTTCATATGTGTCTGGCTCACTTCTTAATTTTTTTTCTTTTTAAAGATGTTTCCTATTTTATGTAATTTATATAAATAGAATATTTTTTCTTTCTCCTTTATCTCTGTTATTACTGTTTTTATCTTATATAAGACATTTATTGATTTCTATGTATGTGTTTTATAATTGGGCCATATTATTGAACTCCTTTATATGGTATTGGAATATTTCAGATGTTGCTTAGGGTTTTTTAATATTGTCATAAAATAGCAGTAATTTTATTTGACCATTCCAATCTTTACTCCCCAATTTTATATTACTTTCACTGTAATGTTCATTGTGAAACAATCCAATTTTTTTATTACCTTGACTATAGCATTCATTGTGTAACTATCTTAAACTTTGTTATTATAACAAGAATTCCTTTAAATTTTCTATTTTGAGTATGGTATAGGCTGTCATTTTCAGATAGACTACCTTTATCAAGCAAACCAGGATTCCTCAGCCTCGGCACCATTGACATTTTGAGCAGGATAATTCTTTTATGGGGGGTGGGGAGGACTGTCCTGTGCATTGTAGGATGTTTAAAAGCATCCCTGATCTGTGCCCAGTAAATACTAGTAACACCACTCCCAAACCACAACAATCAACAATGTATCCAGACATTGTTAAATATCCCCTGGGTGGCAACTATCCCTAGTTCAGAACTACTAGTGTGATGAATTATTCTTCTATTCCTATTTTAATCATAACCTTTGAAAGGACTGGATGTTGAACTTTCTCAAATATCTTTTTGGCATACAATTACATCTTTTTCTCCAATGCCTATGGATATGATCAATTTTAACTTATTTCCTAATTTGCTCCATGTTTACAATAATGGATAAGGCCTTATTGGTCAAGGTATACATATTTTTTTCAAGTATTCCTCTTTCTGAAGATCACTTTGGCTTTTGGGGGGTCTTTTGTGGTTTCATGTGAATTTTAGAATTGTTTTTCTATTTCTCTAAAAAATGCCATTGGAATTTTTATAGCAATTGTATTGAATATGTAGATCACTCTGGGTAGTATGGACATTTAAACAATGTCTGTTCTTCCAGTCCATGAACACAGGATGTCTTTCCATTTATTTGTGTCTGTTTTAATTTCTTTCATCGCTATTTAATAGTTTTCTTTTTTTTTTTTTTTTTTTTTTTTTACTTTTTTGGGGGAGGTAATTAGGTTTATCTATTTATTTATTTTTGGAAGAGGTACTGGGGATTGAACCCAGGACCTTGTGTGTGCTAAGCATGCACTCTACCACTTGAGCTACACCCTCCCCACTATAGTTTTCGATGTATAAGTCGTTCACCTCCTTGGTTAAGTTTATTTCTAAATATTTTATCCTTTTTGGTGCTATTTTAAATGGGATTGCTTCCTTAATTTCCTTTTCAGATTTTTAGTGTCTAGAAATGCAACTGATTTTTGGATGTTGATGTTTTTTATTCTGCAACTTTGCTGGATTTACTTCTTAGTTCTAACAGTTTTTTGTGGTGTCTTTAGGGTTTTCTATATATAAGATCATGTCATCTGCAAACAGGGACAATTTTACTTCTTCTTGTCTCATTCAAATGCCTTTTATTTCCTTTTCTTGCCTAGTTGCTCTTGCTAGGACTTCCAGTATTATGTCAAACAAAAGTGACAAAAGTGGGTAATAAATCACTGTCCTGTTCCTGATCTCAGGGGGAAAAAAAGCTTTCAGTTTATCACCATTGAGTATGACGTTAGTGGTGAGCTTGTAATAGACAGTCTTTATCATGTTGAAGTATATCCCTACTGTACCTAGTGTGTTGAGTGTTTTTTTATTGTAAAAAGGTGCTGAATTTTGTCAAATGCTTCTTCTGCGTCTATTGAGATGATCATATAAACTTTACCCTTCTTTCCTGATTGATTTTCATATGTTAAGCCATCCTGCATCCCAGGGATAAATCTCACTTATCACATGTGATCTTTCTCCTGTGTTGTTGAAGTAGGTTTGCTGAAATTTAGTTAAGAAATTTTGCATCTATATTCATCATGGATATTGGCCTATAAATACTGGAGACATCATACTTTTGATTTCAAAATACATTACAAAGCTATAGTAATTAAAACAGTATGATACTGGCGTAAAGACAGATAAATAGACCAATGGAACAGAATAGGAACCCAGAAATAAACCTGTACAACAGTTGACTGATCTTCGACAAAGGTGTTAAGAATACAGAGTGGGGAAAGGATTTCTCTTCAACACATAGTGCTGGGAAAATTATATATTCACATGCAAAAGAATGAGGTTTGACCCCTTTCTTCCAGTAGACACAGAAATCAACTTCAAATGGATGAAAGACTTAAATGTAAGACCTGAAACTGAAAAACTCTTTGACATTGGTCTTGGCAATGATTTCTTGGATTTGATACCAAAAGCATAAGCAACAAAACCAAAAATACACAAGCAGAACTACATCAAACTAAAAAGCTCCTGCACAAGAAGGAAACAATCAACAGAATGAAAAGGCAACTTACAGAATAGGATAAAAAAACTTGCCAATCATCGCTCTGTTAAGAAGTTAAGATCCAAAATATGTAAGAATCTCCTACAATTCAATAGCAAAACAACAACAACCAACTTGAATAGCCATTTCATCAAAGAAGATATACAAATGGCAACCAGGTATATAAACACATACTCAACATCATTAATCATCAGAGATATGCAGATCAATATCACAACAAGATAACACCTCACATTTGTCAGGATGGCCATTATTCAAAAAGCAAAAGACATGTATTGGTGAGGATGTGGAGAAAAGGGAACTTTTATACACTGTTCGTGAGACTGTAAATTGGTGCAGCCACTATAGAAAACACTGCAGAGGTTCCTCAAAAAATTAAAAATAGAACTACTATATGATATCCAGCAATCCCACTTCTGAATATATATCCAAAAGAATTGAAATCCAGACCTCGAAGAGGTATCTGTAACCCTATGTTCACTGCAGCATTGTGCACAACAGCCAAGAGACAGAAACAACCCAAATGTCTATCAACAGATAAATGGGTAAGGAATATGTGGCATTATACATACAATAGAATATTATTCAGCCTTTAAAAAAAAAAGGGGAAATCCTGCCATTCATGACAACAGGTATGAACCTGGAGATATTATGCTAAGTGAAATATGCTGGTTACAAGGGGACAAACGCTATAAGATTCCCCTTCTATGAGGTATCTAAAATCATCAAACTCATAGAAGCAGGAAATATAATGATGGTCACCAGAGCTGGGGAGCAGGGAAAATAGGGAGTTACTGTTCAATGGGTATACAGTTTCAGTTGTGCAAGATGAGTAAGTTCTAGAGATTTGCTGTACAATATAGTACCTACAGTTAACCATACTGTACTGTAAACTTTAAAATATATTAAGAGGATAGATATCACGTTAAATGTTCTTACCACCAAACACACACACACACATACACGCACTGAAGAACACAAGGAAATTTTTGGAGGTGATGGACGTGTTTAGTACCTTGATTGTGGTGATGGTGTCACAAGTGTAGGCATATGTCCAGTCTCATCAAGATGTTTATATTAAATTGTGCAATTTTTGTATATCAATTATACCTCAGTAAAGTTCAGATATAGATCTAGTGTTCATTTTTGTGACTTTTACATTAATGTTTACATGTGAGGTGTGAGGTTGACCTGTAGGTCTTGTTTGTTTGTTTACTACTTTTTGGGGGGGGGGGGTTGGCATAAGACTATGCTTGCTTTATAAGGTGAAATAATATCACTCATATGTGGAATCTAAAAAAAAAAAAAACAGAAGAAGAAGAAAAAGGACACTATGAACTCAACTACAAAACAGAACCAGACTCACAGACATAGTAAACAATCTTATGGTTACTGGGGAAAGGGGGTGGGAAGGGATAAATTTGGGAGTTCGAGATTTACAAATGTTAGCCACTATATACAAAAATAGACTTTAAAAAGTGTCTGCTGTAGAGCACAGGGAACTATATTCAATATCTTGTAATAACCTTTAATTTAAAATATGAAAATGAATATACGTCTGTATGTGCATGACTGGGACATTGTACTGTACATGAGAAATTGACACATTGCAACTGACAGTACTTCCAGTAAAAAAAAAAAAAAAGGTGAAATGGGAAGTTTCCCATCTATAATTATTAGCATGATGATCCCCTATTTCTTAAGAGATTTAAGTGGATTTCCTACACAACCATCTGTTTTAACATTCTTTTCCTTTCTTCCTTTGGTATTTAACTATTCTACAATTAAAATCTGTCATTTCAAATTTCCTAGAAAATCACCCATAGCAACAAAATTTTCTATCTATATACTATATTTTCTACCTTTTTTTAAAACTTTTTGGAATGTATCAATATTTCTTCTTTTTTATTTCTAATGTTTTGCATGTGTTTTCTCACTCTGTTTTACTTACACAAAGTATTCTATCTCCGGTTCTCAGTCTTAGATTTGACAATCTACTGTTTTCTGATTCACTAACTTATGTTTTGTCTTTATCACTCTCTTCCTAAGTTTATTTTGTTTTTGTCTTTCCACTGTACTGTGAGTTGAATGCTTAATTCACTTATTTTTATTCTGTTAAAATGTTGATATTTAAGGCAGTGTATTTCCCTCTGAGTATGTCTTTGACCAAACATCTTAACTTTTGATGTATGGTTTTCTAATTGTCATTATTTCCTAACTGGTCCCACTATATAGCTTTGGTTTCTTCTTTGACCTGAGTTATTTCAGAGAGGCTTTAATAATTTTTTAGAATTGGTAATTAAGATTTAACTACTTTTTTGTTCCTTTTGTAAAATATATCTGTATACATTTTGATTACTGGAATGTATTCATGATTTTATAGCCAGTATATACTGTGTATTTGGTGACAACTTCATGGACCTTGATATAATCACTCATCTTAGCCAAGATCTCAGTTTAAAAAACAATTTTATTATTTGAAATCATCTAAATCCTTAGAGTCATTGGCTACAAAATCCTCCAAACACCAAAGAAGAGGACTTAAGGTTTTTTAATACAACTGTGAATCTCTCCATTTCTTCTTATTTCTTCTTGTACTCCTAACAATGTGCTTACCATATTTCACTGTAACATTATTTGGCATGTTAGGATCCATGACTAGTTCAGTCGACTAGGCTGTAAGCCCAATGAAAATAAGAATCACATCTGCCTTGTTTCACATCGAATTACCAGCCCCTGGCCCAGTATTTATTGAATGAATAGAAGAATAAATTTATAAGTGATAGGGCTTCAGTGTAAAGTATGCACCCTTCATCAATAAAAATAGCTTCTCTGTTATAACTAACATTTTGACCATCAATTCCTATTCTTCTGGTGCCAATATTCTGTTCCCATATTTTTTTGGTTTGTTTTGTCTCATACCTTAAATATCCTGTTTTTGCTTTTTTTTTTTTCTTTTTTTTTCCTTTTTTGTGTTTCTTTTTCTGCCCTGTCCTTGATCGGAGAAATCTACTTTCTTTGTAGTTGTATTCAATAAACAGTGATCCAGCTCAGAATCAACTAGTAAAGTGTTTAAGTGTTTCAAAAGTATTATTTAACCCCTATATATTTAACTCCTGTATTAACACATCACAGTTAACATATTTTTATTCTCCTCCCCAGGCCCCATGTCTACTTTAGTTACTCCTTAGACACTTACTAAATAAACTGGGACTTTATATTTGGATCATTATTAATTTTTACATAATATGACTTCTCTTCAAAAGCTTTTTTTGGGGGGGTTTTGGTTTTTGGTGTTTTGGTTTTTGGTGTTTTGATTTTGTTTTGTTTTTTAATTGATGTATACTTGACTTACAACGTTATACTAGTTTCAAATGCCAACATTGTAACAACGTTTTTACAGCTTTTTGTACTCCATGTAAAGGCACTGTGAAATATTGGCTAGATTGCCTGTGCAGTACATTACATCCTTGTAACTTATCCACTTTGTATCTCATAGTTTGTACCTCGTAACCCCCCTCACCCATCTTGCCCCTCCCCCCACCTCTGTCCCCTCAGGGCTCCACCAGTCTGTATCTGTTAGTCTGTTTCCATTTTGTTATAATTGTTCATTTGTTTTATTTTTTAGATTCCATGTAGAAGTGAAAACATGCAGATCCATCCTGTTGTCACAAATGGCAACATTCCACTCTTTTTTATTGCTGAGTAATATTCCATTTTGTGTGTATTTGTGTGTGTGTGTATAATATATATCATACCTTCTTTATCCATTCATCTGTTGATGATTATTTAGTTTTGAATATTTAATTTAGTTTTTCAAACAATGTCTCAGTTATTTAGACGAGCATTTCCTAAAGCATGAATTATGCCCTGAAGTTTGTCCTGCCTCCTCCAGTCAGAGAGCTGGGCCTTTTTCCTCCTACACTGGCAATCTGGCTGTGGGCCACACTGGCTTGACAATTCCCTCAGGTAATTCCAGCTCTCCTTACATGCCTGGTGCCTTCAGTTCTCCCATTCACCATCCACTGCCTTTTTGGCACCTAAGGAACCTGGCCTTCACACAGAAGCTGCTAAAAAGAAAATTCAAGGGGTCTGAATGAAGCACCCATGGTGTTTGCTACACCAACACACAAGCACAAAAGGCAGGTGGGAGCAGTGGCCTCGAGGTCCCCCAGCCAGACTGGGCAGAATGAACCAGCTGTACTTCCTGCTGGCAATCCCTCACCCAGCCCTGCTCACCCAGGCTGTCACCCCCTCTTGTAGGAGAGGGAGGCACTGAAGAGGCCACACTTGGACTTACCGTCATTGCCAGACTTTGCATCAACTGCATTTCGCAGAAGCTTCCATTAACGGGTAACTATATCACCTGTGAATCAGAGGAAAAGAGGGTTATTCTAAAATTCACATGTGAAAAGGGAGGGTGTCAGATGTAGGATGTGTGGACACAGTGACTGCGGAGTTTACCACTTTATTAAAATTGTGATTGTTCAGGTAAAGACTCAACCAGGTCACATATTAATAATTATCACTGACAATCTTTAACATCAGCCAAAGCCCACAAGTGAAGCAATATTGCATCTCCCGGTCTCATTTATCTTACTGCTTATGGCCCCTCTGTGGTCAGCACGCTGTGAGCTTCGTGGACATTTAATTATGAGCACATCATAAATGCAGCTGACAAGGCAGAGGCTGCCTGGGGTTGGGGGGGGCTCCTGGTGAGGGGGTCAGTGTGAAAAGTAGTGACGTCCCCCCACAGAGGGTGAGGCGAAGACACTCCATGTTGCACCTCTGCAGTATCCCATCACCTCTCCACCCCCAGCCCCTACCATTTGCTGGACAGGGGCACTGGCTGGGATGGTACTTCATCCTCATTACCCCATGCAACTTTCAGGTGCGTCAGCCATGTTGTCTTAAAATTTACAGCCAATTTTTCGTTTGGGGGCTTTTTTGCAGATTATATTCCGTCGTGGGTTCTTATAAGATATTGAGTATAATTCCCTGTGCTATATAGTAAATCCTTGTTGCTTAACTCTTTTATGCACAGTAGTTTGTTAATCCCATACTCCTAATTTGTCCCTCTCCCCTCCCCCTCTGCTTTGGTAACCATAAGTGTATTCAATTAAAATTATAAAATAAAAAAAAAACCTAAGGCCAGCCGTGTCCTCTCCTGTCCACTCAGCACTGAGAGTATCTTGCTGTCCTCTGCTGCCGGCCCCGGGATCTAGGAAGCCCCTCTGGCCCACCCACCCCACCCAAACTGCTCAGCTCTAACGGGGCCAAGGCCAGTGACGGTGCTGAGAACACCCCACCACCCAGCCCTGCTCCAGCAATAGCTTTCCACTGGATCAGACAAGGAGGCCCCTGCAAGGCGGGCCTGGCTTTTGTGTCTAATTAGCCATCACTCGGCCGTGAGGGCCACTACGGGGCACCCACAAGGCCAGGGGAGCAGCAGGAGCGCCGTGGCGCGTGTCGGAGCCTGTCCGCATCCTCGGAGGGGCTGAGGCAGGCATCCCCGCAGCATCCCCACCAGTCGGCAGGCTCGGGCAGACCAGACAAAGCGTATAATCAGGGGGCGCAATGGAGGAGCTCTGAGGAGAAAGCTGAAAAGTAGCTATCATGTTGGCAGATAAATTCTACACACAATTATTCATTCCTAGCCTCTTGACATGTAGATTAATGAGTTTGATAACCCGGGCTTCTAAGAAGTAGATTCCACTCTGTTCGCAGGCTTTCTCCCCCTCTACCTACAAACAGCACAGGTCTATGGAGAAAAAACAAATCGATACATTTGCAGTAGCCATCACTGCTTTTGGTGATTGGAGCCCTACGTCAAAAATATGATGTGTGTTCTCAAAACAGCCTCCCCTTCCCAGCCGGGGAGAAGCTGGCAGTAGCCGGACAGATGCTGGAGGAGACAGGGGGCCTCAGACCTTGGCCTCAGTTGCATCCTGGACCACCTGGCTGGGCAGGGAGCATGTCCCACTCTGACCCCAAGGGGAAAGGGCTGTTTGTTGATACAGTGGTGTAACCTTCAGCCATACCTTGGGTTGGAGTCCCACTGGACATGGCACTGCCCGTCCCCAGTTGGGCACCAAGACGCCCTCGCCAAGAAGCAGTCCTGTGGGAGAGGGGAGCACACGGGAGCGGGTCATGAACTCACGGCCTCTCCGGGCATTTCATTTAGGAGGGGTGAGCCGCACCGAAACTCTAGGTTTTAGTCCCTCCAACCCCAATAAAGTAAGCTCAGGTCCTCGCAAAGAGGAATTGGGTCCACTGTGTGTGTTTATCATCACGATTTGGTTTTGATACCACGATTGCACCCGCACCCCTCAACCAGGAGTGGGTAAAAGTTTGGAGGTGTATTTGGAGTGTCAAGAGAGTGGCCCTGGGTTTCCTCATTAGCCATTTGTCAAAAGCATTTCTAGAGCCACATTTTATTTCCCCTTGATCATCACTGGTGCTAAAAATAATTCTAAAAATTCTAAAAAATATATTCTAAAAATAATGCATGCCTTTTGCAACACATTCAAACAATACGGAGGAGAACAAAATAATAAAGGTAGATGTTCCTCCACCTTCCCCCACCTCGAT